>NC_135722.1:45011690-45311690 GCF_964656455.1 Halichoerus grypus
GAGCCCAGCCCTCACCAGCAGGGACAGTAAAGAAAATTGACTCCTTCAGACCTTGGATTCTAAGTGGAGAGGACAAAATTTTCTGAGAATTGAAACTACAAATCAGGTCCTAATCAGGATTTGAAGCTCAAATTTTTATTACTTGGGTTGTCCACAAAACCTCAAACTGCGAATGAACCTTAAAGAGGTCCTTGCTTAACTGTGTCCCCAGGAGCGCATCGGAAACAAATCCTTTCTGAAGAAACTCATCTTCAACCCTGGCCTCAAATAATTCCTATGGATAAAGTTCCAAGGAATATGCAGTTTTACTCAAAAACAAAACAAAGCAAAACACACAGGGAAACATGACACCATGAGTAAACACCAGCAGAAACAGTATCAACCTCATCACACTTAGACAAACTTCAGATATCAGAACTAAGAGACACAAAATATAAAATATGTTTGATACATTTGTGAATAAAAAGACTAACTGTAGGGAGAACTATAAGTATGAGCAAACAGATCTGAAAAAGAATCAAATATACCATCTATAAATAAAAAGTATAAATTGAAAAAAAAAGCAATGAATGGGTGTAACATTACTAGATACACCTACAGAGTTTTTGTCAACTCTAAGGCAAATCCCAAATGCAGCACAGAAGTAATATATATATATAATATAGAGAGGTTACATATATAATATACAGAGGTTAAACATATATATTAGATAGATAGATAGATAGATAGATAGATAGAAAGGCAGATAATATATGAAAGAGAGGTTAAGAGACAAGGAGGCTTGGGGCACCTGGGGGGCTCAGTCGTTGAGCGTCTGCCTTCGGCTCAGGTCGTGATCCCAGGGTCCTGGGATCAAGCCCCGCATCGGGCTCCCTGCTCAGCGGGAGGCCTGCTTCTCCCTCTCCCACTCCCCCTGCTTGTGTTCCGTCTCTCGCTGTGTCTCTCTCTGTCAAATAAATAAATAAAATCTTTAAAAAGAAAAAAAAGAGAGACAAGGAGGCTAATGTGAGACAGTGTAACTTCTAACCAGTTTCTAGAGGGGAGGAAAGAGTGAGGGGAGAAGCATTATTTGAAGGACTGATGGCTGGGATTTTTTCAAAACTGAAAAACATTAATATTCAGGTTCAGCAAATTCCAAGCAGAATAATTAAAACAAAATCCACTCCTAGACATGTGCACAAACCCAAAGGCAAAGAAAGAACCTTTAAAATAAGCAAGGAAAAAAAAGACAAAAAAACAATCAAACCAAGAGGTGACTCCTCAGTGAAAGCCAAAAGGCAGTGGAATGCTATCTTCAGGCGCTGAGAAAATAATAAATTGTACACCCAGCAAAAATGACTGTCAAAATGGGGGTGAAGTTTTCAGACAAAAATTGAGACAGGTGTCATCAGAAGACCTTCCCTGTGTCAGTTTTCAAATTATTGTCTCTCAGCTTCAAATTTGCCCTCTGCTCTGCAAAAATGGAGATGGGCTGTTTAAATATTTTTCCTTTGCCAGCTGGTATCATGTTAGGCTTTGTCAATGGAGGGCACTGGAAGGATGTTGCAGGACAGGAGTTTTCCTGGTTCCAGTTCTCCACCCCTCAGCCCAGCTTCTCCAGCACCCGGTTCCTCCATGGCCTGGCAACCAGCAGCGCCGGCAGCTTCCCCCAGAATCTCCCTCAGGTGTGGTACTGTAGTGGAGCGACTCTGGCAAGACCACCCCTGATGAATAGCTCTCCTTGACAACGTAGAGGACAGATTTCCAGCAAGTTCCTTCAGTGCAGCCCCCCAGCAACTTAAACTGGCTGCCACCCGTATCTGCGATTCCTGTATTCTTTAAAGTGCTCTTTGCTACTTATTAGCCGATCCTTTATTATTCCAGTCCCCATTATTGTTAATAATTCTTTACATTAAATTTTCCCTGCTAAAATTACTGTGTGGTTTCTCTCTGCTGATTGAACACTAACTGACATATTCACTAAAGGACATCCTTATTCAGAAGAACAGTGATCACAGAATGAAGGTCTGAGATACAATAAGGAACAATAACCAAAGAAAGTGGTAAATATGGGTAAATCTAAAAAACACACATTTATTTCCTCCTTTCATTTTCCTAAGCCTCCTACTTGTAAAGCAAATCTCCAAAAAATTCTCCCTTTGGTCCTCCCCTCGCCGCAGAGCCTGAATGGTGGTCTGAAGCAAGCATGAGTTTTGGAGTCAGACCGACCCAGGTGAAAGTCACAGCTCTGCCACTTGCCAGCTTTGTGACCTCAGAGAAATTTCCTAAGCTCCTTAAGCCATTTTCCTCATCTGAAAACTGGGATGACAATGACTAACTCATCCATTTGCCATGAGACTTAGCTGAGATCACCTATATCCTATATGAAAATACCTGGAATATAGTAGGTCTCCTCTGTTTCTTTTGAAGAAACCATTGTGAAAAGACACTTCCTGCCACAGACCCTTGAATCCCTCTCCTGGTCATACAGCTTGCTTTCCTCCAGGGGACCTGTATGCTCTTGAAAGGAATTTCCCCATGTTCTTTTCCTAATGGGTTTATTTCATTAGCTGATGTCTGTGCATAGCTCAGGAGAAGAAAAGTGATGAGCCAGCCCTTTTTACCACCTGGTTCTCTCCCCTACCTAATGGACTTCTAAATCTTTAAATCTGAAAATCTGAGCCCTGGGTATCTGGCCCTTACGCTGTAATTGATCCAGGAGAGACCAACTGTCCTGAGCCAAGGATGAAGTGGCAAGGCAAGGTAAATGCTTACACGTTCTCTAAGGATATTTGCTGTGCTGTGAATTTTAAGTCAGCCCATCTTCGCTGGCACTGGCTGAGCCAAAACCTTATGTAGTACACAGGACTGGTGGGGATGGGCTAAGTCTGACACCAAGACTCTTCCCCCAGGTCCACAGCATAATCTGAGTATCAGCCAGTTCTGCTCACCCACCCGCCATATGTTTGAGTCTGGCCTGTTTGAACACACGCCCACTAGACCCTGTACTACTCAGACATTCAGCCCCTCAGTCATTATGGCATTAGTGACACAAATTGCATTCTGTGGGCAAAGCCCAGCATGAGGACCGGGGCCAAACGAATGAGAAATTACACATGGCCTCTGTCCCTGGGAGCTCATCCAAATAAAACCTAGTGAACTCACAGTTCACAATCTTATGATGACCTCAAAAGTTGTCTAGTGCCCCCTCCTTCCCAACCCAGGACTTTCAGCCTCTGATGGGCTGTTTCGGTGGGGAGTGTAGATTCTTCAGGGATGGGTCTCCCAGGAGAGAAGAGCTGAGCATGAGAAAATTCTTCTGGGCTTGCTCCTGAAAATTTCCTTCCATGCATAAATGAGTATATGATGCTGAGCCCCAAAGATTGAATACAGAAGCCAGTGTCTGAACTACAGATATAAGGGGTGATTCCAGTGTCCCATGACTGGCAGCCAGAGGACAGTGTTCAGTGAGCGCTTCATGGCAGCAGTGACCATTTACCTACCCACTTGAGTTGGCACCTTCCATTGATGTCTGATGAATCAAAAACTCTCTCTGTAAAGAGAAGGATTTCCACTTCTGGGAAGATGGAACAAACAAACTTTCCCCTATTCCTCCTGCTAGATACAATTAAAAGCCCTTGATATTATATTCAAAAGCGAACATAAGAAGCATCTGAAAGATGGACAGAAGTAGGCAAATCAGCTAGAGACCATGGAAACAACGAAAAAGATGGTGATGAGCTGCCTGGGTTTTATTTTTGCCTCATCTATCCTAGACGCATGGAGCTAAAGAAGCCAGCAAACTGAACATGCCAGGAGATACATGGGGGAAAAAAAAAAGCTTGCTCTCTCTAGCCAAAGAATCAGAAAACGAGCAGCCTAGGAAGACAGAAAACTTTTAACCAATAACCTCTCTACTTCAGTCAAACACCACATTAAAAAATCTCTGGCCGCATCCCCATCCATGCCAGCAAAGGTCAAGTGGGGAGCCTAGACTTCTACTCCTGTGAGGTTGTAACAAGGCACCTTAACAACCCAGTGAGAATGGTGTCAAAGAAGGACAAATAGAGAGCTGAGACTTACGTCCCCACCAGACAGTAATGAGGCCAACCACCACCCCTCCTACAGCGATAGAGGCCACATGGGGATTCTGGATTTTCATCCCCACCTGGCAGTAATGAAGCAGCAACCCTCCTCCCTATCAGAGCCGTGTCAGAGAAAACCAAGTAAAGTAGAAGGTTTGAATAACATCCAGGGCCTCATAAATATAATGCAAAAATGTCTAGGTTTCAAGCAAACATCTCTTACCATTATCAAGAACCAGAAAAATATCAAACTGGATGAAAAAATACAATCAAAGATGCCAACTCCACATTGAAAGAAATATTAAAATTAACTGATGAAGATCTTAAAGTAGCCAGGTTTAAAAACAAAAAAAAAGCTTCAGTGCACAATTACAAATATGCTTCAAACAAATGAAAAGATTGAAAAGCCTCAGTAAAGTTATAGAAGATAGGGGAACCAAATGGAAATTTTAGAACTGAAAAATACAATAACCAAAATAAAAAGTTCAGTGGATAGGCTTAACAGCAGAATGGAGGGCACAGAGGGAAAAAAATCAGCAAACTGGAAGATAGAATAATAGAAATTACTCAGTCTGAAAAACAGAAAGAAAATAGATTGTGGGGGGGGGGGTGGGAAGCACAAAGCCTCAGGGACTTGTGAGACCATGACAAAACATCTAATATTCATATCATTGGAGTCCCAGAGGGAGAAGAAAAAGAGGGCAGGTATGAAAAAGAATTCAAAGAAATAATAGCTGAAAACTTCCTAAATTTGGCAAAAGACGTAAGCCTGCCAATTCAAGAAGATTGAAAGCCAAACAAGATAAACCCAAAGAAATTCCAAACATATCATATCAAAATTCTAAAAACTAAAGACAAAAAACTTTGTTGAAGTAGAAAGAGAGAAATACCTTACTGGTATGGAAAAAAAAAAATTTTAAATGACAGCAAATTTCTCATTCTAACTGGGAATGACCACTGCAGAATTCTACCACAGACTTGAAGAATAACACCAATTCTACACAATCTCTTCCAAGAAATAAAAGAGGAGGAATACTTCTCAATTCATTTTGTGAAACTAAGATTACCCTCATTCGAAAACCAGACAAAAACAGTACAAAAAAGAAAACTTCAGACCAATATCCCTCATTAATATAGACACAGAAATCCCTAACAAAATATTCGTAAATAGAATTCAGCAGTATATAAAAAAAAACCATACACTGTGACCAAGGAGAGTTTATTCTAGGGTTTGGAAAGCTTCCTCAATATTCATAAATCAAGCAATATAATCTACCATATTAACAGGCGAAAGTAGAAAAGTCATATGATTATATCAATTGACATAGATAAAGCATTAGACGAAATTCAGTACCCATTCATGATTTTAAAAAACAATTTTTAAAAAAACTTCCAGGAAAACAGAAACAGAGGGGAACTTCTTCAACTTGATTAACAGCATCCGCAACAAACCTACAACTAACATTATAATAGTGAAAAGCTGAATGCTTTCCCCCTATGATTGATTGGAAACAAGTCAAGGATGTCTATTCTCATTGCTCTTACTTAACATAGGAACATGAAAGGCAGTGCTGGAAGTTCTAGTCAGTGAAAGAAGGCAAGAAGAGAAGAGCAGAGGAGAGAAGAGGAGAAGAGAGGAGAGGGGAAGAGAGGAGAAGAGAAGGCATACAGATCAGAAAGAAAGAAAACTGTCCCCATTTGCAGATGATACTATTGTCTACATAGAAAATCCCAAGGCATCTATGAAACAGCTCCTAGAACTAATAAGTAAGTTCAGCAAGATCGTAGGATACAAGATGAACATACAAAACTCATTGTATTTCTATGTACTAGCAGTGAACACATGAACACAGAAATTTAAAATCACTCAAAAAATGAAATATTTAGGTGTAAATCTAACAAAACAAAACAAGTACAGGACTTATATGCTGAAAACTACATGATACTGATGAGAGAAACCAAAGAGGAATTAAATAAATGGGGAAATGTTTCATGGATTTCATGGAATGGGAGACTCAACATAGTGAAGATGTCAGTTCTCTCTGAATTGATATACAGGTCTAATGCAATTCTTATCAAAATCCCAGAGAGATTTTTTTGTAGGTATAGACAAGATTATTCTGAAATTTACATGGAAAGGTACTAGGATAGTTAAAACAATTTTGAAAAAAGAAGAATAAAGTGAAAGAATCAGTGCATCCAGTTTCAAGACTTATTATCTAGCTACACTAATCAAAACCCTGTGGTATTAGTAGAAGGATAGGCACAGTGGTCAATGGAACAGAACAGAGAACCTAGAAATAGACCCACACAAAGATGCCCAATTGATTTTTTACAAAGGTGCAAAATCAATACAATGGAGCAAAGATTACTTTCTCAACAATTGCTCTCTGGAGCAATTGGAAATCCACAGACCAAAAAAAATAAATCTTGACTGAAATCTCATATTATACAAAAATGAACTCAAAATGGGTCATGCACATGAATGTAAAACAAAACTATAAAACTTTTGGGGAAAAAAACGTAGGGGAAAGTCTTGGGAACCCAGGGATAGACAACGAGTTCTTAAACTTAATGCCAAAAGCACAGTACACAAAAGGAAAACCTGGTAAATTGGACTTCATCAAAATTAAAAACTTTTGCTCTGTGAAAATCCCTGATGGAAACACAAGCTACAGACGGGGAGAAAATATTTTCCAATCACTTATTCAACAAAGGACTATATTCAGAATATATAAAGAACTCTCAAACCTCAACAGTAGAAAAACAAACAACCCAATTAGAAAATGGGCAAAGGAAATGAAGAGACGTATTACCAGAGAGAATATACAGATGGTAAATAAGTACATGAAAACATGTTCAATCAGCATCATTGCTCACTAGGGAAACGCAAATTAAAACTATAATAAGATATCACTGTACACCTATCAGAGTGGCTAAAATAAACCATAGTGACAATACCAAATGCTGACAAGGATGCAGAGGAACTAAATTGCTCACACATTGCTGGTGGGAATGGAAAATGGTACAGCCATTCCGGAAAACCATTTGGTAGTTTCTTTAAAAAGTCACCATTCAGCTCCCATACAATCCAGCAGTTGTGGTCTTCTGTACTTATCCCAGAGGAATGATGACTTTTAATCACACAAAAACCTGGGCATGAATATTTATAGCAGCTTTATTTCCAACAGCCAAAACGAACACGACTTGGTTGTCCTTCAATGTGTGAAAGATTAAATAGTCTGTGGTACATCCGTACCATGGAATACTACTCAGCAAGAGAAAGGAATAAACCATTGATACACACAACAGCTGGGTGGGTCTTCATAGAATTACGCTGAGTGAAAAATAATCCCAAAAGGTTACGTACTGTAACCTTTTACATAACATTCTTGAGATGACAAGATTATAGAAATGGAGAACAGATCAGTGTTTGCCATGGTTCCAGGGAGGATGGGGAAGGAGGGAAGCACTTGGGACTGTAAAAAGGCAACATGAGGGATCCTCGTGGTGGTGGATGCAAATGTTCTCTGTATCTTGACAATCCATATCAATATCCTGGTTTTGATGTTGCACTAAAGTGTTGAAGAAGTTATCATTGGAGGGCGATGGGTAAAGTATAGGGGATCCCTGTATTATTTCTCTGCATATGAATCTATAATTATCTCACGAAGTTTAAATTATTTTAAAAGTACTCTCCCCACGTCCAGTACCGCCTTAATTTAGTCATTGCTCAGCTTTTTACACCAAGCTCAAAGCCAGACTGCTGGGAGCCAGAGCCAGACCTGCCCTCTCAGCATTTCCTCTCTGCTAACCGTGAAGTCAAGGGCAGCCTAATGGCACCAGGCCTATCAGGAAAGACTGACTCTGAAAAGACAGGAATCAGGGAAAGAAGCAAGCAAGTCTGGCATGGGAGTTTGGAGCAGCAGATGCCCCTGTCTCTGTCATCTTCCAGTGCCCACCAGAAGGTCACTAGGTCCTTGGTGGCATAAGACAATGCACCTCCCAGTCACCTGGTCTTGTCCCAGTAGTGAAATATAAAGGGAGGCTTTGGTTCCTCGGATCAGGTTTGTTTAGGATGTGCAGAGTGACAGAACACCTGTGGATTATCCATTTCTTTGCCATCTAGGTGAGGCGGCATGCCTAGCAAAGCCTCAAGGAGTAAATATTGTGGAGGCGATCTAGTTATACACAGCTATGGTCTAATTCTCTTTCTCAATCCCCGGAAGTTCTCTGACATTCTTTCATCACCAGGTTTTCTGAAGCACCTAATACTCCCCAGCTGTGCTTCCTGCTGGTATATTTCATCAGAAGTGAGCCTAAACCGGATCTTAACCTAAAAGTCAAAGGGGTCAGGCTCTGCAGCTCGTGAATGCTGGAAGTAGCTCCTCAGAGAAAGTCTATTGGCCTTTGGGGATGTCCGGACCCAAATCAGACCACCCCTGGATTGTTGTGGGAACTTTGGGGTACGATACCTTGAGTGGAAGGTTGGCAGGCAGCTGTCTGTCCAGAAAGGATGGAAACCAGAGAAATCTGAAAGAGTTGCAGCTACCTGGCCTGGAGAGAAGACTTGCCACCATGGCTGTTGTCTTCAGAAATCCGAGGGCTGTCATAGAGAAAGGGACATATGTTCTCTGTTACTCTCTGAGTGATGGCTGAAATAGCCTGAGTGAAACGTGTGGTTTTCTAGAGCGTCACCATGGTGGAATGACTTGCCTGGGTCCACAGCAAGCTCTTGAAGTCAATGCAGATTTAGGGGTGATGGTCCTTTGAAAGGAATGTTGTGGGGCAAGAACCTTAGATTATTTAAAGACTTTCAGGAGAATAAATTACTGTGGATCCTTGCAGCACTAATTCTGATGGCAAGAAGCCAGTTTGGAAAACAGGCCTGCTAGGAAGTCAGGATCCATGTGGCAGGTGGCGGTCTTCACCCAGGGACCACGACAACCCTGAGTGGCCAGTCCTGGAGAACTGCTGAGGTCAGATCCCTGTGTTCATCAGACCCAAGTACCATGTTGAAAACCCCTGAAAGAGGAGGAAATCTCACCAGAAGAGAGCCCGGGTTGCTTCCCTACAAGGACATAGCTACCTGGATAGCAATAAAGTATCTCAGCTAAAAGCCTTCTGTCATCCAAGTACCGTAAGGGCAAGGCTTTCTGGAGCTCCACTCACCATCAACAGACCAGCTAAAGCCAGCTTAGCTACGTCCAGCCTGAACCACACTGAGCTTGAGCAGAAACCACCTTGTAAACATTCCTGCAGGACACATGTGCTGACCTGCCTGTCCAGCTTCCTACTCCTACTGTCCAGCTGATCTTTATTTTAAACCTGAAGTCAGAAAACTTTTTCTGTCATGGGTCTGATAGTAAATATTTTAGACTTTGTTGGCCATATAGTCTCTGTTGTTGTAAATATTCAACTCTGACATGTTAGCATGAAAGCAGCCAGAGACAACATGCAAATGAGTGAATGTGACTGTGTCCCAATAAAACTTTATGTACAAAAGCAGGCGATGGGCCAGATTTGGCCTGTGGGCCATGGTTTGTCAACCCATGGTCATGTAAACTCATGACCTGACAGACCAGAATCGCCCTGATTCTGAGATATATCCATCTAAAAACCCTTCTTCCCTGTGCCTGGCCAATCTCCCAACCTCTTCTAGGACTTTTGGTTCCCACCTCCCCCCAGGGCTGGCCAAGGCCAGAGAACCTATCCTTGGATATCTCCAGTATCCTCATCCCTCCCATGCTACTCCCTGCTTCTTGCTGTATTCTCCAGCACCCCCGCCCCAGTCCTCTTCATCAGCTGCTTCTTCAACCTCTCAGAAGCATCTGATCTTCCAGAAGGCTTTCTCTGCACCACTCTCCATCACTCTGCACTCTGGACTGAGCCAGAGGCCCCTCCATTCCACTCCCACAATACTCCATGATTTCCACATTGTTTGAAAATTATCTGTTTGTTGGTCTGACTCTCTAATTAGGTTGTGGATTCCTGGAGGGCAAGAATAGAGTTTTACTCATTTATGTGTCCCTAGGACCCAGCCCTGACTCAGAGTAGGTACCCATTACGACTGACAGAACAGTCAGCTGGACGAATGAATCACCATGCACAGCCCTTTGCAGGGAGTTACCATGCTCTGCATACACATTTCCTCATCCCCTAGCATATTGCCCTGGAGCTTTGTGCAGTCATTCCCCCATGTCTGACTCCCATTGCCATCCCCCTCACCGTCTGCATGTCTAATGTTTTCACATTCAAGTCTCTCCTTGAAGGATAAAGCCTGCATGCTTCTTCCCTCTCCTTCTCTGGACTTCAGGAGACCCCCACCCCTCTGCCACCTCAGCCCCTTCTTGGAAGTGAGCATGTCCCTGGCAGAGATGATTAAGGGCTTGACGCATTTGATTCCTGGGAATAAATAAGAACTTTTCAAACCTAAGAGCATCATCACCATCAGAAGATGCTCTGTTGGCTGTTAACTGGAGGAGACTGTGGGTGTCAAGAGATTGGCCGTGTAAGAAGGAAAACCATGCTCAGATCCCAGCCAGAGAAGCACAGTGCTTGGGGTGAGGGAGATACAAATGGGGAGTTATGGCCAGCAGGAAAGCTGGACACCTTGCCTTCTCCAGCTCCTCCTCCCTGTCAATCCTCAAGCCAAATTTCTATACCTTTGGCCCTGGCCAGTCCTTAAGGTTTCCCTGAACCAGGATGGGGAGAGGTTGGGAGTCTCAGCTCCATTAGGGAGGTGGCCCAAAAGAACTCTGGACCTCCATATTCTCATAGACTCATTGACCTCCCCAAGCTCCTATCATGTTGACCTAGGCCGTAAGACTGGGCTTCTACCTCCCATTTCCCTCCCAGCATGCCACTTCCCTGCTGGAACTGCCTGCACCGTGAGCCCTGACCTCCAGGATTATAGTATAGCTGCTGACTTGCATTTTCTCTGGGGCCCAGGATCCTCCTCCTACACTTGGCCATTACCACCTGTCTGACACTAGATGCTATGCCAGCACACAGCAGGGGCTCATTACATGTCCATTCTGACCCTCTCTGAGTCCCACCACTTCCATGTCCTGCCTACTGCCCCTCCTCCTAGGTCCCTGCATGGTGATGCCAGCCCATGCCAGCTTAAGTACCCTATACCCCATGGCATTTCATTTGGATACCTGGAAGCCACCACAGGACCAGCCCCACAGCTCTGCCAAGCTCTAGGCCTAATCAGCCCTGATACCTCTCCTGCCCATCGGCCTAGTCCTTCTGTGCCTCCAGAGTCGGCCCACTGAACTATCACTCATGCCAGCCAGGTACTCTGCTAAAGAAGAGGCAGGGAGGGAACATCCCTCTTAAAGCAGTTTTAGGGACTGGAACTGGCTCCTCTGGGCAAGTGTCAGATCTTTGAGCTCTGAGACTACACCCCAGCAGCCCATCCCACCCGGTTCCAGGGCCTGAGGCCTACCCTATTCAATCCAGTAGAGAGGCTTGACCATTCTTGCTCTACCAAGGGCGGAGGGCAGATAGAAATCTAGGTCTGCAGGCCACCAGCTTGGATGGCCTGGGGGCTCTAGCACTGGAAGGTTATATACACTGAGCTGCATCCACCTCCCTGGGGCTGGGAACAGAGTGGGAGGGATCAAGGGAAAGAGAGTGAGCAGAAAGCAAGACCCAGGGTGGACTTGTGTAGGAAGCTGCCTGTCCTACCTCCCTCAGACCCAGTGCCTCTTCTCAGCACAGAGCAGTTAGGTCACAAGCAATAATTCCCCCAGGAAGGGGAAGGAGTGATCAGAAGTGATCAGGGCCCAAGAGTTCAAGATCAGAGCCAACCTGCTCTGAGAGTCAGGTTGGAAAGGAACACAAGATAAGGGTGGGGCCAAGGAGAAGTCAGATTCGAATGGCTCCCTCTCACCGAGCAGTTTCCCAGGGCCTGGCCTTGGGCTGAGAGGTTTCCAGACCTGACCCTCACCCTCCCCACAACCCATCATGATGGGTACATTGTCCTTATTGTACAGTTGAGGGGAGGGAGGTTCAGAGAGGGTAAGTGGCCTAAAATAACACAGAAAGTAACAGGTTCTGGATTCAACACTGCTCTGCCCTCTCTCCACAGCATGACGTGACCTCCCTGGGACACACCTGCAAGAGGGAGACAGGGAAGACAGGAGGCAGGGCTAGTGGGAATGGGATAAGCAAATACCTGAGCAGTGTGGTGCAGGCAGGCCTCCCATAGAAGCGGATGCCCAGGGTGTCCCGTGGGAAGGGGGAGATAGAGAGATGCCAAGTCTCCAAGGTATCTTAGGCACCAGCGGCCAGTAGGTGGCCAGTCCGTGCACCAGGTACCCAGTAAGCATTGTCACCCAACAGTAGTACCGGAGGCCAGATGACTGGGGCCCCTGCAAGCCTAGAGGCACTCCATCCCTCTCCCATGAATCTTCTCCTCTAGAACGATGTTCTCCCTCCTCCCAGTGCTCTCTCTTTCCTGGAACATAATCCAGATGCTGCACCAGCCTCCTTTTGGCAGGGTTTCATCAATTAATCTTTCATCCACATTGATCCCCTGAAAAATGACTTCCTCATTATCCATCTTGCGGAGTTTCCACTTGGCAGTCGGAATGGCAAAGCATCGGTCAAACTCCGATGCTGTCTGGAAGAGGGTGGGAGAGCCAGGGCTCTGGAGTCAAACAAACTGGAGTGGGGGCCCAGCTCTGCCATCCTCCAGCTGCATGACCTTGGTGAGTCATTTGGTCTCTCTGAACCTCAGTTTCCCCATTTGTAAAACAGGTTAAATGAATCCCCTTCATGGGGTTATTGAGAAGACAAAATGACACAGTTCATCTGAGATTTTTATAAACTGCTCTACAAGTGTAAAGCCTATTTTCATTATGATTGTTTTTCACTGGTTCCCGAGCAGACTGAGGCTGACCTCTGGCTTCTAAGCCTCAGAGAGGCCAAGTTGAGGGCATAGATAGGCTTACGAGGTGTTCCTCAACGCTCCCCATCACTCTGCTGGCGAAAGAAGTCACAGCATACCCTGCAAGGCAAAGGCCCAGATGTAGTGGGGGCTCAAAGTGAAAGCCAAGAAACGGGGGCTCATTTTAGCTGCAGAAATAAAGACAGAGGGTGGCATGTTCAGAAACACATCTGTTGCCCTTCTTCAGACCAGCCTGGAGCCTGGGAAGCGTTGCTTGGTGCCATCCTAGAATTTTCAGGCTGTGGTTTCCCACAAGGGGGCGCACACAGAAGCCACATAGAACACTGGCTTCCTTTGCCTTCTGTCCATACACGAAGGAAAAGGGGTTGAAACTCCACAGCACATATGTCATTGTGGGCCCATGCCCTCTTTTCTGCTCCCTCTCCCCTCATGCCATAGTGACCAGGATGGACACAGGCTTTAATGTCAGATCCATAGTGTCAAGTCCTGGCTCCACCCCCTGCTCATCTCTCAGGGCTTTAGATTCTTCTTGTAAAATGGGGATGATGATACCCATTTATTTCAGGCTTCTGTGAAGATTGAATGGATACAAAAGTGCTTTGTAAACCATAAAGTGTTATCTAAACATTTACTGCATCCCTTTCTCTTTGATGACCACCCCCCACAATCAGGCCCAGGGCCCCCCTGCTCTCTAACCTCCCCCACTCCCCCTGCTCTCTAACCTCCCCCACCCCCACAGGAGTGGATCAAATCAGATGTACTGAGACTGAAAATCAAGCACAACAATGTGTTTCCCTCCCAGAGGAATATGCATTCAGTTTTCTCTATGCAGAGGGAAGAGATACAGTCCTTCTGTTATAGGATTTCAGGCAAAATGAGCAGATGGAAGGATTATTTGGGGGTTATGGGTTCCTTGCCTCTGAGTCCTACCAGGACCATGGCTGGTTCTTAGGGAAAGTTGTTGCAAAGTACCTGGTAGTTGAATTGGAAAATATAACAGGATGTAGGCAGGCTCTTCTGTGCTCCTTCCCCTTCTTTATCCTCCCCTGGGGCCAGACTCCCCAGAACTTACTCTCCCTGTGTAACTCCCCATTTGCAAGTCTACCAGTTGTTTTCTGACTGATCTACACATCTCTACCGCCGATGTGGAGGTGGAAGACAGCTCATCCGTAAGATCTAGAAACAGCCCAATCAGAGAGTTAAAATTTTTTTAGTGTCCATCTGAATGACTCCTTGCTGCAAATTTGCCATTTGGGCAAGAAACAGTCACGGTTAAAAACCCAGATTGCCCAGCTTCAGATCCTTAGCTCAATTGATTAGCTTGAGCTTTTTGCTCTTCCAGTGCGCTCCAGGTATCTCATTGCAAAAATAGAAGTGAGACTAATATATTCTTAAAAGGATTAAATTAGTTACTATAACTGAAGCCCTCAGAATAGTGCCTGCTGTGAGGTCTGTGCCTTGGGGGTTGGCAGCAGGGCTCAGTTGTTACTGTTGCTGTTGTTCTGTTGTGGTTGTGTTCTTGCCGTCAAGGTGGCAGGCTGAAACAAACTGAACCTCGAGTTCCCGGTGCCCCCAGCATCTGTTGTAACAAGCCCACCAGGAGCTTCTGCAGCAAAGTTTTAAGCCCCTGGGCTAGAGGGGTGAGCAGTAGTTCCCAGAAAAAGAAACATGGCACTAGTAACTGAATGAAAAAAAGTGCAACCTCACTCATAAGAGAAACGAACATGAAAATTATATTGAGATACTATTTCTCAAAAATATTTCACAAAAATCCCAAAGTTTGACAACAAAATCTGTTGATGAGTCTGTGGGGAAACACATTTTTATACATCACTGGTGGGAATGCAGAAGGTTACATTTGGCAAATGTCTAGTAAAAGTACACATTTATTCACCTTTTAAGCCAGAATCCCGTATCTCAGAGTCTATTCTAAAGGAACACGGGTAAAATATGAAGGGAAAAAAATGAATGAATGAAGCTATTTACTGCAGCAATATCTCTGAAAGCAAAGGATTAGAACCCACTCAAACACCAAGAGAGGACTGGTTGAATAAACTAGGGTACATCTGTATGAGGGGGTACTAGGCACCTATGAAAAGGAATGAAAATCTCTATTTACTACTGTGGAGTGATCTCAAAGGTAGCAGATTAAGTGAAGAAAGCAAGGAGGAATCATGTGTGTATATTATTATTTTACTATTTGTCTAAGGAAAAGAGAGAGAGTGTGTGTGTATGTGTGTGTACACACATTTGCTTCTTATTTAAAAGAGACAAAACACTATGCAAAGATCTGTTAGCTTCTTTACACCCTTCATCTTTACAGCGCATGCGTCAGCTCCACGCAGCCGGCGCGGCAGAAACCCGCGGTGCTCGCTGTAGACCGCCGCAGACCTTGCCCGAGCTCTCCTGCACATCTCTAGCATCGTCCTTGAAGATGTGTTGGCCAGAGACAACCACTTTGGTTCATAAGCACATGTGGGAGCTCTAGGGAGTTAACACCCCCTGGGACACTCCTTGACCGAGAGAAGGGGAGCTGAGGATTGTCACA
Source organism: Halichoerus grypus (assembly GCF_964656455.1). NCBI lineage: Eukaryota > Metazoa > Chordata > Mammalia > Carnivora > Phocidae > Halichoerus > Halichoerus grypus. The sequence goes on from NC_135722.1 coordinate 45,027,223, forward strand.
TCTGTGTCTTAAGCAGGCAATTCTGAGGCACATTCTACGTGGTTCCTCAGAAGGTCCTCTGTGGCTTGGGCCCCCATTGCCCACTGTAGTTCTCAGCTCAGTAACACAGCCTTAGATTGACCTGCTTCCCTCTGTTTTCCTCTTCTTCTCTCTCTCATTACTGCCCCTTGGGGTCACCTCCAAAAATTAATTTCCTGCACACACTCATTGCCTCAGAGCTGCTTTGATTGGGGGCGGGGAAGGGGGGGAACTAAGGCAAATAATAAACCATAAACTTTTTTTGAAAATTATTGCTTATGGGAACAGGAGAGAATAAGTGGGAGAGAATAATAGAAACTCGATTTTATGAATATACCTTACAATTTAGACTTGACTTTTGATATATTTAAATATTTTCCCTAATTATAAAACAAAATTAAGCTTCAAAAAGTCATCCTTAATGGGCACCTGGGTGGCTCAGTCAGTTAAGCATCTGCCTTTGGCTCAGGTCATGATCCCGAGGTCCTGGGATCGAGCCCCTCACTGGGCTCCCTGCTCAGCAGGGAGTCTGCTTCTCCCTCTCCCTCTGCCCCTCCCCTCACTCCTGCTCTCTCTTGCTCATTCTCTCTCTCTCTCAAATAAATAAATAAAATCTTAAAAAAAAAAAGTCATCCTTAAAACTGAAAATAAAACAAAACAAACAAATGTAAATGTGTATAACTTCGGAGGCATAACCACACAGAGGACTATTCCAAGTGACTTTAAAGCACATAAATGCATAATGTAACTGCACTTGCCTAGGACAATCAACCCTAAAAACAAAAGGAGTAGGAAAATTATCTTAAACTGATTGTTGTTAACATTCTTAAATTGTTAGTGGTACAGTGTCTATTGCTATTCTGAGACTATTGTATATGTGGTATACTGTTATATTGTTGTCATCGAGAGCCTATATTTTTGACATGAATGAAAGGAGAGACAGATATAAGATTGATGAGATTTTTTTAAGCCATAATGTTTTATTTGAGTTAGAAGTATCTGTTTAAAAAAAACAAAACCTCATTGTATATTTAATGTTTAAAAATAAATACATATTTTCCAGCTCCATCCCACTATAAGGCCTAGAGACAGTGTTAATGAAAACTGTAGGACTCAAATTGTGGCCAGTTAAAACCATTTCCCACTTTGGAAAAAAAAAAAAAAGCAAAGCTTCTTGGAGAAAGGGCTGATTCCAGATTGGGACAAGAAATACACAAGCTGAGCCTGGAGCATTTTGTCCCACCAGGAAGGAAAGAAGGTATCAAGGATTGCTAAGCTTGTATCAAAAGGTCTTGAGAGGCCACCTGAATAAGCTCCTCCCAGTCAGCCAATGATGGGATGATATAAATACTAATGAGGACAGGCACTGCCCAGGAAAATAGAGCAAATATGTTTGCAGATTGCAAATTGGTAAATAAAGGGCAAGAATCTAGTATTTTTCTGCCTTTTGTATATCACTGTACATCGGGATAATTAAGCAGTTAATGAGGAGAAAATTCTCTCCATGGAAGTATTCTAATTTTTTCTTTAAGATTTTATTTTTAAGCAATCTCTACACCCAATGTGGGGCTCGAACTCACCACCCGGAGATCGAGTCACATGCTCCACCGACTGGCCAGCCAGGTGCCCTGAAAGTATTCTAATTTAATAAAGAAGAAATAACAGAAGTAGAATATCACCATTTTGCAACCATTACTGAATGAATGGATCCAATCAATGATTTTCAATAGTTGTAACATCACAAAGTAAGAGACAACTAGATATGACATACCTCCTGATGGTCTGCCTATGAATAGTCCTGCCAAAATTCAAACCTGAATCTAACCAGATCCCTAGATGCAGCTACCAATTTACAGTGAAGATAAGACACGGAAGCATGTGTTAAATGACACCAAGGGAAACAACCACTAAAATTCAAACTGTGAGAACTCTACAGGACAAAATTCTCAGCTTCTTCAACAAGTAAACCATAAAGAAAAAAAAATAAGGAACCTTACAGATTCAAGGAGACTTAGAGATGTATCAAGCAATTGCAATGCATGGACTTTATTTGGATCCCAGTTAGGGTTGGCATACACATGAAAGATGGGGCTCTGCTTTGACCATGCTCCATGCTCCAGCTGAGATCAGACTCTCCTGTCCTGGTGGATCAATGGAGACTGGAGGGACTTCCTGAAATGAGGGCCATGGCCAGCATTCATGTTCCCTGCCCTTTAATGTACCGTCCCTTTCCCCCACCACACCCTCCAGTCTTCTCCCACTGTTCTTGGCATCCATGCTGTCCTGCTTTTGCCGATGGGTATCAGTCATGGGCCTCGAAGTATAGATTCGGCATAGATTGCAAGGACTCTAACACAAAGTCTCCATACCCTGCCCATCGGGGTAGACTCACAGAGGCCTGGCCCATCAGAAGCCCATGGGCATGGGATGGACAGTGGGTTGCTCACACATTTTCAGGGGGCTAGGCAGCTCCAACAGCTCCCGAGTTATCTTTCAATCTGGGTTAAGTCTCTTGGTGGAGGTCCGAGCAAGTGATATTGACCCTCTAACCCCTTGCAGGACTCAGGACGGAAGCTTTGAGGATGGGGTGGCAAAGCCCACTTTGGGGCACTAAGATCGAGTGGACCATTCAGCCCCAGAATGGGAAGTCCGTTTTAAGCTTGATGGGGCCTCTTTAGAGCTAAGCAAAAGGACAGCCAGCCCCTGAAAATAAGCGGTTGTTGGGACTCTATGCCTTGTACATGTGTGTTCTCTTTCTCACTTCTACAGAGTAAAAGATGAGAAGTAGCTGAATAATTTGTATGAGGAAATGTGAGCAGGCGGACCACAAGGAAAAGGAATAAAAGTGAAAGCATTCTTCTAGGAGAAAAACCTACACATAAACAAAGCAACCGAAAAAGCAAGTCAGCTTTCAAAACCAGCTGTGGTTGTTAGAAAGTTTGCCCTTGCCCTGGGTTCACACTCTCCCTCTGCAATTATACTCCTTTGCAAGACTTCTCTCTTCTCCGTGGGATATAATCCTGCGAATGCTGAAGAAGCATTTCTGGCCCCATTTTACTGATCAAGTCCTGAATCTCGAGGAGGTCCCACGGCTTGCCTCTTGCCATGCAGCAAAATGTGAAGGAACCAGCCTGTGAACCCAAGTCTGTCTGGCTTCAAAGCTCATGCTGTTTCTTTTCACTCTCTGCTGCCTCCAGTCCAAGTCAGCATACTTCATTTTCTCTTCCCATGAGAGCCCTTCGCATTTTCAAAAACAACTTTGATTCCCCATCCCTCTTTCTTCCTTGCTCCAGACCGATGCTCTCTCTGCAGCCTGACAGCCCCAGTCTCTTCAGACACCACAACAGGGTTTCAAATCTTTGCATCTTTCTTCCCTGAATTATGCTTCAGTTTGCCCCAATCCTCTGAAGCACGTGAGTGCTGGAAGTGGACACCGATCTTTAGATCTGGACGGATGGGCTGACCAGAGCAAAGCCTGCAGGGGTTATCTCTCCCTCTGATGTGGAATCAAGGCTGATGGTAGCACAGCTTGAGACGGATTCATTAGCCCTGCTGCCTGCCATGCACATAGCTGGCTTGTAATGAGTACTCACTCAGCGAAAGTTCCCCAGGCCTCTGTACCCTGGCCTCTGCTGAGCCAGCTCTCCTCTTTCTACCCTTGAGCAGTTTGTTGTTTGGAACCTCCATTCAGGATTTTCCCCTTATTGATTACACTTTCATTCAGCCCACACCCACAGAGCTGGGCGCAAGCGCTGGTTGCTGGGGGGCCGCGTTAACAAGGCACCGTTGATCTCCACGTCGCTGTCTTCCAGCCCCAGCTTAGCCCTGAGCTCCTCTGGGCACCCCGCAGCCCACGTGGGCCCTCGGGACGGCCCGGTACCTGCCGCAGTCTTCGATCAGCCCCTGAGGCCTTCCTCAAAAGCAGAGCCACACCTCACAAACTGCCAGGCCTCTTGAGTGGTGTTCGACTCGACCAGAGCGAGGCCAAGCAGGGTGTTTTTGTCAGGGAGTGCACAGCTGCCAAGAACATTTCAAGAGATGATTTACTCCTTCTCTGAGGGTTGTTTACACCAGAGCTCTCTGTTCCCATCAGAGCCTGTGCCTCCCATGAAAAACCTGTCACAATTTGTGATCTGAGGGGAGCCTGTTTGCCTGAAGGAAAAAAAAACTGCATATATTTTCCCACACAGGAAATAAATGCCATGTTTTCTCACTCGTCCAGGATGCGTTCCTGGCCTAGAAACGGACATGGACGTAAGGGGGCATTAGCTGAGCCGGGCCTCGACCCTGCTCCAGTGAGAGGTGATCTCTGCAGTTGGAGGTGCTGTTCCATGTCACCCGTATCCTCCAGCAAGCTGACGGGTGCCTGAGCTGAGTTACGATATATTGAACCCTATAAGGCCAGGAGTTTAATTCTAATCTGTTCCGATTCGTCAACACAACGCTTGAGTTTTAGCTAACATGACTTGAGACTGGGTTTAGTATAAATGGTGGCCACGTGGTACTGGGACGGGAGCTCTAAGCTGGGAGCCAGAAGATCTGGGTCTGGGTTCAAACTCTGCCACTAACCCACTGTGTGACCTTAGGCAAGTTGTTTACACTCTCTGGGCTTCAGTTTTGTCATCTGCCACGGGCAGAGGGTTAGCATACCGGCTCTCCAGTGATATTATGCCTCAAATTGTGCTATTATATACTATTATGGATTATAAGCGTAGCCATGGAGCCAGGGTGCCCAGGTTCCTGCCCAGCTCTGCCGTTCACTAGCTGTCTAACCTTAGACAAGTTACTTGAGTTCTTTACACTTCAGTTTCCTCTTCTGTAAAATGGGAATAATACTAGTACTTACCTCATAGGATTCTTATAAAGATTAAATGAGCACATAAGGTGCTTAGAACAGTGCCCGGCACACAGTAAATTCCCAGTAGTTGGTGGTATCGTTCTTGTTGTTTTTATTGCTAATGACCAACCCGAGCCTAGTCATCACTATCAAGATTAAAATAAGCTGCTTTTGAGACAGTCAATGGTAGGGAGGCTTTGTGCCTCTGAATGTTCCTGTGATGGAGGTTATCCGCAGTTTGAGGTCCCTCAGACCAAGAATGGGGGAGAATCCATGGTCTCCAAGAAGCCCCAGAAGAGACAGGGGACCTCAGTTCAGAGTGGGGCTTTTTGGTCCCCGGAGTTTGCTTGGTTACCTGAGACTCTTCCGTAGGCAGGGCCCCAGGAGAGCTCTCTTCCTGGTGGCTCTCCACCCTCAGGCTCCTCTTAGTGATCAAGTAGGGGTGAGGAAAGAGGCCAGGAGGCTCTGAGGTTTTACAGGGGTTTCTTCTGGGGTCCCCAGTCTGTGCCAGAGGGACAGCTTCTGGGTGTGCGGCCTGTCCTTGCTTCCTGCCCCACCAGGCTCTCTGCAGGAAGGTGAGCTATCTCTTTGAAAGGCCTCTTTTCCCTAGAAAAGGCCCACTGGGTCCCTGGTGGGAGCTGGTGAAGAGCTGCCAGGCTTCCAGCCAACTGGATTTTTAATACTAAGGAAAGAAACTAGAATTCCTGATGGCCTTTTCTGAGGCTTAGCACTGCCCATCAGGGCGGTTCCAGGACAAGGCTTGGATGACTGAAGGGCAGAGTTCCTTGCTGTTGCTAACTTACCTTGTGCCTAAAATAGCCTGAGGCCGACGCATGCCTGCAAGTGCTGTGCCCCCACCTCCCCCACGCTGAGATCTGGACTTGCTGAGTGCCAAGAGCCACCCTGGAACCTTATTACAGGAAAGGCTGGTACCGAAGTGTGTGGCTTAGGTAGCCCACAAACGCGTTCCGTATTCTGAGGCTCAGAACTGAATGGACTGACCCGCCCCTCTCATAGCCACGGAGGCCTGCCCCAGAAAATGCACTAGCTCATTCATCCCTCGGAGAAAAGGGGCCGAACTGCACTTCCCCTTTCCTCGTCCCAAACACACCAGCCAAGGAAGAAGCCAGGAGGGTTGTACTAACTGGTCCTCCATGTGGGAGGAAACATCAAGAGTGGAGAATAAGTCTTCCCCTCCACACCCACCTGCCTGCTTTGCCAATTCCTCCCCAGCCCTCCACACTCAGCGGCTGGGCCTGCCTTTGCGACTCTGGTCCATGTCAGTGGCTTGTGCCTCACTGAAGTGGAAGGTCTGCAAGGACTGGAAATGCTGTCTTCATCTGTGGGGGCTCAGGGTGTGGCCTGTGGGGCTCTGCCATTTACTAGCTGTGCAACTTTGTACAAGTCACTTAACCTCAGTCTGCAGACCTCAAGTACCTTTTCTGGAAATGGTACAATAATAATCAAGTCCCAAAACCTGCTCCCTGCTGAGAAGCCCTAGGGTCCCGTGCGGGATTAGCTTAAAACCAGTCTCCTCACTGAGTTTGAGGGATGGGGGCAACGGGGAGCTTCCTGGAGAAACAGCTGGACTGGCGTGTTTTCCTGACATGTTTTCCTGACAGAGTCTGTGAAGTGGATTTCTGTAACAGGAAAGCCAATAGCCCAGCACCAGAGTTCGAGCCCAGCCCCGGACCAGTCCAGTCCCAGACAAAGCCCAGGGCTGAGGTTCTTCTCAACTAGACCCAGCACCAAACTCACTGCCTCCCAAGCTCAGACTCCTGGGTCTGAGGAGTGGGTTCGTACATCTGGGCCCCACAAGCTGGAATCACTAGGTGATTAAACTCACCTTTTATTGTGGCCCTGAGGGTTATAAACAAGCAGGCCTGATGTATGGGTCATTCCTGAGACTCCTGCTTCATTGGTTTTAAGGGCCCCTTGGTGGTAAAGAATTTCAAAGCTGCTAACTCCATAGTATATTAAAGTGGAATAAATTCCTCTGAATGGTCCTCAGGTGAGAGGTGGTACTTAGCAAATGCCTCTTGGTTTTCTCTTGAAGGACCCAAGACTGACCTCTGGTGGTCTCCAAGACCAGCTAAAGGCCAGCCTTGCCAGAACTCACCCTCCAGAGTCTTCCCTGGCTGAATCTGGCTCCCTGTCTCTCCGTGTCTTTCTATCTCTGTCTCTCTGTCTCTCTCTCCCCCTCCCTCCCTCCCTCCTTCCTTCTCTCTCTCTCTCTATCTCTCTCTCCCTGCCCCCCACCTCAGTTTTGGTCTTTCGCCCTGTGTATCTCTGTGTGTATCTGTCTTCCTCTCTGTCTCCCTCTCTTCTTCCCCATGAAACCCCCAATCCCTTAGAAATATGGGGGTAATAGGATTTTAGAATGAGACTCTTTTTGCCTTATTTTCAACTGAAGTACCACTATGTGAGAGAGCAAATAGGGAGATACCGAAATGAGTGTAAAATAAGCCTCCCCAAATATGCAAATTTACTAAGACTAGAATCCCCAGAGCTTACTGCATAACGTGCTCTTGAGAGCACGTTAGTCAGGTTCAAAATGAGGCTGTCCTCACTAAGCCGTCCAGTTTCATTTCCATTACACACCTGTACTCTCTATGTTGTATTGATGCTGAGGGCTCACCCCTGTTCCCCAGCAGGCTAGAGGATTTCCAGCCTCTCTACCTTGGTTTTATCCTGCCATATAGAACATAGAACACCTTTCCCTATCTTGCTTTTCCTAATCCTGTTTTTCCTTCAATGCCAACCTCAAATGCCTCTGGCCCCCCAGACATGAATTGTACCCTCCTCTGGGCTCCCACGTGGGCTTTTACCACCACTTTCGGCTCTTCCCACCTGGTGTCAGAGAATGTGTGTGCACACGTGTTCCGCAGCTTCTGTGCTCCCTAGGGCGTGGGCTATCTCCGGGTCATGCCTGGCAGGGCATGCACACATTGGTAAATGCTTGGTGAATGAGCTAGTGAGTGGATCCTATTGGTGGTGGTGCCTAGGAGAGTTTTCTTCTGAGCATCAGTGAAAAAAAAAAAACAGAAGTGATTTCCTGAGTCCCTTAGGGGTGGGAGTGGAGTTGGAAGGAAAGCTCCAAGCCAGTGCTCAGAGGAGAGAGACTCAGAGCCACCTTCCTGCCTTGCAGACATCAGAGTCCCTCCCTGGCACATGAGTGGGTAGCTGTCACGGGGCTAATGCCGCACAACCTGCCCGAAGGCCAGGACTGAGAGTTTGTCACAGGCTGTGTCTACATAATGGAGGCCTGCAAGACCAGTGTCTACACTACAACCTGCATCGAAATAATCCAGACTGCATACTATGCTTTTGTGACTCCTGTCAGTAAACTCCACGTCTCTACAATCCAATTTCTGTGCAGTCCTTGTCTCCTCAACTTTTGTCTCTACCATGGGTCTGTATGTCCCATGTCTGCCCGCCTTCCCTGTCCGTGATCCCATCCTGGGCAGCCGATGTCTACACAGCAGGCTGGGCTGTCACAATGAGTTTCTGCACACACCATGTCTGGGTAAAGAATGTGTAACCAAACGGGAGAAGCTTTGTTTGTGACCCATTGTAAAAGGAACACCTTCCTACTCAGATTCAGATGCCAAGATGGTGATTGCAAAGCTGTCTGAACTGCCCTCCAGAAATGATTACTTTATCTCAAGACTTCGTAAATATGGAAGGAAGGGAGGGAGGGAGGGAGGGCGGGTGGGAGGGAAAGGCTGAAACCTTACTGAGAAATAGCATAAAAAAGAGATTCGCTATTTTCAAGGTAATCAGAGTCACTATATCTTACTTGTAAAATAAATTTTAAAATAAGGCATATTTATAGCTATGTTTCTTTTACTAAATAATCTATACTGTCCTTTTTACTCATTAGCACTATATCAGTGAAATTATAATATCGCACAAAGGTTGATATTAGGTAAAGTGAATAAAATCAGTCCTCTATGGCAAATATAGTTTACATCTGTAAGCAGTGAAAAAAACCAGAAACACAGTTTTCTACAAAAAAAACCCCATAACAAATATTCTTTATTAGAATAAGGACATTCTAATAAGTGTTTCTTTCCTATAACAAAATTTCAGACTCCCAAGCTTAAAAATCTTGGAAGTTAACAATAAAAATGTTTAATATTGAGGGAAAGCTCTTTGTCCATTTTAATAAACAGGTTTAGAAATTCAATTTTATGATGACAAGATATAGAGTAAGAATAGATCTAATTTCAATTTTTTTTTTTAAAAGATTTTATTTATTTACTTGACAGAGACACAGCGAGAGAGGAACACAAGCAGGGGGAGTGGGAGAGGGAGAAGCAGGCTTCCCGCCGAGCAGGGAGCCCGATGCGGGGCTCGATCCCAGGACCCTGGGATCATGACCTGAGCCGAAGGCAGCCGCTTAACCAACTGAGCCACCCAGGCGCCCCTATTTTTTTTTAATTAAAGATTTTTATGTATTTATTTGACAGAGAGAGACACAGCGAGAGAGGGAACACGAGCAGGGGGAGTGGGAGAGAGACAAGTAGGCTTCCCACCAAGCGGGAAGCCTGACCTGGAGCTCAATCCCAGGACCCTGGGATCATGACCCAAGCCAAAGGCAGATGCTTAACAACTGAGCCATCCAGGCGCCCCAATCTAATTTCAGTTTTAGAGTGCAGAATATATAAATCGTTGCTAAGCTAGGATTTCTCATCAGGATGCCGTTGCATTTGGGGTAAGAACATTCTCATTGTGGAGGATGTCCCATGGATTGTAGCAGGTTGGCATTCTTGGGCCTGTCCTTTAAATGTCAAGGATACCCCACAGTCAGTGTGACACCAAAAACACCCACACATTTTCAAAGGCACCCCAAACAGGTGGTACTCTCACAGGCTGTGTCTAAACCAATGATTCCAAACCTTTTTTTTCATTATCCCCCTAAGGAGCTCTTTTAGATCATTTTTTTCCCTAATCCAACTTTATAAAATTTTAATACCATAGGTAAACCATATATATATGTAAATACATATGTTTATACATGTTTATATACTATATCCTTTGGAGAGCCACCATTGTTGTATCTCGAGTTTTTGTCACCCCCCCCCAAAACCAACTTTCACTCCCTTGGAATTGATACTGCTCCCACTGAAAATCACTGGTATAAACAAAGGCTAATGATCACCCAGGACTCTTTATTCTCAATGCAGGAGAATTGATGGCTCCTTGAAGTTTCTCTCAAGGTTTTTGCTAAAAACCTATCTCTTTGGCTTTAACTTTACTTTTTTTTAATTGAAATTTTTATTGAGATAACTGTAGAATCTCATATAACTATAGAAAATACAGAGAGATCCTTTGTACACTTTGCCCAGTTTCCTTCAGGGATGACAAAACTTTTTGGTCTGTTTTTCGAAACTACAGCCTAATATTGCAACCAGTGTATTGACATTGATACAATCCACCCATTTATCCTGATTTCACCAGTTTTACTTATACTCATTTGTGTGTGTGTGTGTGTGTGTGTGTGCGCCTGTGTATGAAGTTGTGTACAATTTTATCACCCGTATAGGATCTGGTATCTATCACCACAGGCAAGACATTGAACAGTTCCAGCAACACAAGGATTCCCCCTTAACTCTTTTATTACCACACCTATCTGCCTCCCATATCTCCACCCTTCCCCCACTCCTTAACCCCTGGACACCACTACTGTATCCCCCCAGTTCTAAAATGTCCTCATTTCAGGAATGTTGTATAAATGGAACCATTTATATATACAACCTTTGGGGATTGGCTTTTTTGCTCAAAATTCCTTGCAGATTTGTTCAAGTTGTTGCATGTATCAGTAGTCTGTTCCTTTTACTGCTGACTAGTATCTGTGGTATGTTTGAACCACAGTTTGTTTAACCATTCATCTGTTGAAGGACATCTGGACTGATTCCAGTTTGGGGCTGTTACAAATAAAACTGCCATAAATATTTATGCACTGACTTTTGTGTGAACATAAGTCTCCATTTTTCAAGAGTGCAATTGCTGGGTTGTTTGGTAGTTGCATTTTATTTTTTAAAAATTGTCAAACTGTTTCCAAGGGTGGTTGTACCATTATTTTGGCATTATATATCTTCTGCCTATTTTCTTTTTTTTAATTTAAATTCAATTAACCAACATAGAATACATCATTAGTTTTTGATGCAATGTTCAATGATTCATTAGTTGCATATAACACCCAGTGCACATCACATCATGTGCCCTCCTTAATGCCCATCTTCTGCCTATTTTCTAATTGGATTGTTTGGGGTATTTTACTGTTGGGTTTTGAGAGTTCTTTATTTACTATAGATAGTACTCCTTTGTCAGATATGTTGTTTGCAATTTTCTCCCCAGTCTATCATTTGTTTTTTTCATCCTCCTCACATGGGCTTTTCACAGAGAAAAAGTTTCTAATTTTGGTAAGGTCTAGTTTATCCATTTTTGAATTGTGCTTTTGTTGTCAAGTAAACTCTGCCTAGCCTTAGATCCCAAAGATTTTTCTCATGTGTTTTTCCATAGGTTTAAAGTGTTAGGTTTTACATTTAAGTCTATGACCCACTTTGAGTTAATTTTTGTATAAAGTGCAAGACTTAGGTCAATGTTCATTTTGGTTTTGCCTCTGGATATGCAGTTGCTCCAATACCATTTGTTGAAACCATAGCTGTGACACACGTGTGCGAGAGCACCTGGCTCCAGGGGTCCCGAACAGACCAGGTTCAGCCACTAACTGCTGAGGAAATCCAAAGGCAGAGAAACAAGTGGTGGTGACACGAGAAAAATTTATTCAGTGAGGCCAAAACCGGGAAGACAGTGGACTAGCGTCTCAAAGAGTTGTCTCCAAAGTGCTGAAAATCCTTCCAGGTTTATAGAAGGAAAATGTGGGACAAAGGTCGGTGGGTATAGGCAGGTGGGCGGTAAAGGTCTGGTGGATCATTGTCTTGGATTCAATCACGGAACGGGTCTTGCTGGCTCAGGGTAGTCCCCTGGGTAGTTTTGGTTCCCATCAGTGGATGCTTTGCCTGCAGGATCTTTTACCTGAGTTCAGAGATAATCTGGAAAGAAGAACTTAATCAATTAGAAAGCACAGACTGGGGTCAAAATGGAGGTAGTTGAAGTCTTCCGTCACAAAGGCTATTTAACTTTAATTTTAATCTAGACTGAATCAAGTATATTTAAGGTTTTATAATCATTTCATACACACACACACACACACACACAAGGGTAAACAACATAGAGTTTGTTAACAGTCAACACAAGCATACGTATTTACCTAGTTTCTGACCATCTAAAAGAGGGGTATTAAATCTTTTTTCAAAACAAAAAATATTTGCAACATATATTATAGTTGGAGGAATAATATCCATAATATATAAGGAACTCTTAAAAATATTGAGGAAACAGGGCCAAACACCTGATAGAAAAATGAGCAAAATTTCTGAACAATTTACCCAAAAAAGACATAAAATTTTCCTTAAACTTATGAGAAGTTGTTCAACTCATAAAAAGAGAAATGCAAATTAAAACTACACTAAAATACCATTTATCACCTAGCAAATTAGCAAAAATTTTAAAACTTGGCACCACACCGTGTTGGCAAGGCTGGGGAGAAATGGGCACTCATACATTGCTGATAGGAATGCAAAATGGTACAGCCTTATGGAACAGAATTTGGCAGTATTCAACAAAACTATACATGCATTTACCTTTTGTTCCAGAGAGCCACTTCTAGGAATTTGCTCTGAAAACACACCTGCAACAATACAAAGTGATATATGCACCTTTATTCATTGAAGCATTATTTGTAATTGCAAAATATTGAAAACAACCTAAATGTTCATACATAAGGAGATGTGTTCAATAAACTAAATGATACCTACACAACGTAGTACTGTGCAGTGGTAAAAGAGAATAGGGATGGTCTCTACGAAGTGATCTGGAATGACTTCCAGGGCATATTTTGTGTGTGAAAAAGCAGACTGCAAAAGGGTGTGTGTGTGTGTATATATATATATATATATTCTACCTTTTGTGTGGAAAGAGGATATAAGAAAATTACATGCACTTGCTTTCTTAATTGCAAAAGGAAATCGAGAAAAAGAAACCAGAAACTAATGAGAATGGTTACCCACAGGGGTGGGTGGGAACCAGGTGGATAAAGGAGTCACACTTCAGTGAGAGTGACTGTTTGGAGTTTGGGATCATATTAATGTCTTAAATACTTTTTAAAATGAAGTCAAATGGATATGGATATCAGTTTTAAAACTCTGAAATGGAATATAAACAGAAAAAAATGAACCTAACTATAATTTAAAAGAATAACATAATCATAGTGAAGGGGAAAAAGCAAGAGAACAAACCCTAGTCACTTTTGAGCACAGTGCTTTGACTATGTACCTTCAATCTAAAGACAAAAGAACTATAAGTAAATAATTCTGCTTATAGGCTTGGTTCTTGCAATGGTATGGGTTAGCAATTCTGAAACGACTTTCTGTGAAAACTAGGATTGAGCAAATAGATAAGTAGATTGAAATGGTGGGAGCCAAGTTTCTCACTGTGAGAGACAGCTGTTACAAATATGGAATGGGAGAAGCTAGGGATGAACTCTGTGGTATGGGATTGGAATTAGAGTTATAGGATAGATAGATAGATAGATAGATAGATAGATAGATAGATAGATAGAGGTGTGTGTGTGTGTGTGTGTGTGTGTGTGTGTATTCTAGATCTATAAGCTGAAAAGGCCTAGAAGCAATGTTATGCTGGTAGCAGTGAACACACCTACCACCCAGATCTTCTTAATATTATCCCTTATAATAGTATAAGGAACCAGGGTTCCTTGGAGAAATGGCTGATTCCAAGGCTAAAGTAAGAAGACCTAAAATGTCTTGTCACTGAAAGTAAAGAAGTGCTTAAAAAATTATAGGAACATATCAAAAAACATCAGAGCCATCTTGATGGGGCTCCCATTGGCCAAATCTGGGTTAATGTGAGCATCAAAATGAACAGTGATAGCAATGACTTATAACCCATGAATAAAATAAGATCTATGAGTGGATCTGACATAATTAAATATATGAATAAATAAATGAGAAGTGAAGAAAAGACTTTCTTATAGAATTATGCCAACTAACTAATGTAGAAGGAATGATGAAGTTAGGGAAATCACCACTTGGCACTCATCATACTAATAATAGATTGAAGTAAGAATTATCAATGGATGCTAAAGCGAGTGGGTGGCAGTTTGATAAGGAACAGGAGATTTACCTAATATTAAAGTATCTTTCTGCAAATTACTTAATTACAAAGGGGAAAATGAGAACTTACAGCAGAGAGACCTGGAGGATGCCACCATCCTCTTGACCAAGGGATCAAGGTCACCGTCACCAACAATGGGACAATGCAACAACAACAACACCTCCCTTCTAATACAATGTTCTGAAAAGAATACAGCATCACTTCTGTGGTATTTAAGCTAAAAATGCATGATCTGAATCCCACTGTGAGGAAATACTGTACCCCAACTGAGAAGTAATTCACCAAATAACTGAACTGTACTCCAAAAATGTCAAGGCCACGAAAGACAAAAGCTGACGAAAGATTCCAAATTAAAGAAGACTGGAGAGACATGACAACTAAATGCAATGTGTGAACTTGGATCAGATCCTGGACCAGGAAAAAATAGCTATAAAGACATTTGGCAAAATTTGAATTTGGACTGTAGATTGGATGACAGCATTTTGTTGATGTTAAATTTCCCAATTTTGATAATCGTACTGTAGAACAAATTACAAATTACAAAATGTACTTTACTTGTTCTTATAAACACTGCCATATTTAGGGATAAAGGGATATAATGCCTACTTACCTTCAAATGGTGCAGATATGTTTATATTTAGAAAAGGGGCACCTGGGTGGCTCAATTGGTTAAGTGTCTGCCTTCGGCTCAGGTCATGATCTCAGGGTCCTGGGGTCAAGCCCCGCATTGGGCTCTCTGCTCGGCAGGGAGTCTGCTTCTCCCTCTGTGTGCTCTCTCTCTCTCTCTCATTCTCGCTCTCTCTCAAATAAATAAATAAAATCTTTAAAAAAGAGAGAACAAATGATCGTGCAAATGGGGCTAAATACTGAGTCTTGGTAAATCTGGTTGAAGGGTATATGGGAGTCCTTTGTATTATTGCAATTTTTCTGTACATTTAAAATTGTCAAAATTATAAGTTACCAAAAAATCTTTTTCCACCAACAGAATATTTTCTTAAACGAAATCCCACCTGGAAGCTCAATGTGTCCCACATATAAACTCAGAGTTATTTTGAATGAAATGGGGATGGTGGATCCAGAGATCCACACATTCAGACCCCCTTCCACCCTCCACAGCAACACGTGAAGGGTGTGACCAGAGAGGCTTGGCTGTTCACTGCCAGTCCCTGTCCGCTAGAGCTCTCCTGCGGCAAAGGTGAGACCTCTGGCCTCTTCCCTGTCCAGGTCCTCTTCCTTAATCACCTCTGCTCTACACCTTCCCCTGACCTATATTGTCCATGCTTACTGGCCTTTTCCTAATATTTATGTAAATATGCCAATTGCTGAGAACTCTCAGTCTCTCTGTATGCATGATTCTCAGAAATGTTCTTCCCCAAACTCACATAGCTTCATAACTGTTATTTCCATTTCCACATCCAGCTGCAGCTGCCCATAGCTCTACCAAGGAGGAACTAACTCCCTGAGGGCATGAAGGCGCTGCGCTGGTCCCCTCCAGCTCTCCTTGCCCCCTGTAAATTACCTCTGTCTGCTGGAGTGGAACTCTCTGGCATTAGGCAAGGAAAAAGATACCTGTATTAGTTTCTTTTTTTTTTTTTTAAGATTTTATTTATTTATTTGACAGAGAGAGACACAGCAGGGGGAGTGGGAGAGGGAGAAGCAGGCTCCTGGCTGAGCAGGGAGCCCAATGGCGGGGCTCAATCCCAGGACCCTGGGATCAGGACCTGAGCCAAAGGCAGACGCTTAAGGACTGAGCCACCCAGGCGCCCCGTATTAGTTTCATATGGCTGCTATAACAAATGACCACAAAAAGAGTAACTTAAAAAAAAAAAAGATTTCTTCTTTTACAGTTCTGGTAGTCTGGAGTCCAGAATCAGTTTCACTGGACTAAAGTCAAGGTGTTGGCCATGCTGGTTCCTTTCGGAGGCCCTGAAAAGAGAATCCATTTTCTTGTCTTCTTCAGCTGCTGGTACCTGCCTGAATTCCTTGCTCCATTTTCAAGGGGATCACTGCAATCTGTGTTTCCATCATCACCTCCCCTTCTCCTCTTCTGTCTCATCTCCCTCTGCCTCCCTCCTATAAGGACACTGGTGATCACATTTAGGGCTCACACAAAGAATCCAGGATACCTTCCCCATCCCAAGCACCTTAACGCAATCACATCTGCAACGTCCTTTTTTCCGTGTACGGTAACTTTCACAGGTCCTAAGGACTAGGATGTGGACATCTTTGGGGACCGTTATTCAGCCTACTGCAAGGTACCCAGCTGGATTATTGTCCAGCAGCCTTCCTCTGTTACCCAAATACCCCCATATTCATTGCTTTACTTCACTTAATTGTCCCCTAGAGTGCACGGATTCAAGTTCAAAGCAGCCCTTTTGAGACAGACACTGTCCTGCTTTTGTCGCTTTGCTCTCTTACGCCCCTACCGATAGGTGAGGTGACAGAGCGCGTGTCTGCCCAGCCTTCCAACACAACCTTCTTATCAGCTGAACTGATGAATTGTGTTGGTCTTGTGTAGCCCTAGTCCAGGATGGAAGCCTCTAAAAGCAACAGGAAGGGGTTGAGCAAGAAGAGCCTCGGCTAATTTTCCAAGGCTATGGCAGGGCTGGGCTGAGGTCTCCCCAGGAGCTCTCATCAGCTACAACCACACAAACAAATCAAAAAGCAATTGAGCCACAGTGCTCCTAGGGAATGAAAGGGGGAAAAGAGCATTGGTTCGTCTTTGGGCTGATTCTAAAATATATGGGAAGGAAAGCCTTTGGGGTGGTGAATTTCCCTTTAATGCTGTCCCATCTGTAGTCCTGGGGGTCTAACCTCTGATTTTTGGCTGTAAAACCAACATTATTTCAGCAGACTTGGCACCAGATGCTGCCAGGGAGATATAGCTGAAGTGATAAAAATCTATTTAACAGATTTAGTGAAGCAAATACAAACTAATTAACAATTTTGGAATTGGGATTAAACACTAATTCTTTTAAGCCATAAAAACTGAGATGAACAAAAGGGAAAAATGGTTTCCCTCTGAATAACTCAAAGGAGCCATCTGCTCGTCATTGAAAAAAATGGCCCAACTCATAGATTTTGAACAAATTTCGACATATTTTTATCCGAATTTGAATGCATTATGGACAGAAGAAGAAAGAAGGCACATTACTTCCTGGCTAACATGTCAATCTGGGCTTCTCTGAAGCTCCAGAAAACAAGCTGTTTGTGTACTGACTCAGAAGTGAGACAAAGAATGAAATGATATCTTGATAAATTCCGCTTGAGACATATGTTTCCAGCCATTGGGAAGGAAAGATTGCCTGAGGTTCTGCCCAACTCCATTGTGCAGTAGCCATTGGTAGGACACAATTTCTTCACTCTGTCTTCAGGGTCATCTCCCAACGAAGGCAGAGGGAGACTTTGCAAATTAAGTGAAGCCTGAGCTATGAAATTGTGAAAACTGGGCTTGCCATCCTCCCATCTCTCCCCCAGACACTCTCAGCCTCAATGTGTAATCTAATCTGGAACAGGGCTCTGGAACTAATTCTACCCTGATCAGGACTGGGTGATGGGGGTGAATTCTGTTTATTCTAGCCCCAAATTCAGCTCATTTAGTCCTCTCAACAACATTATGAAATAAAGATCATTTTGATTCCTATTTTACAAAGAAGGAAACCAAGTCCGAGAAGGAGCAAGCAATTTGTCTAAGGTAGTACAGTCTTGAGTGGCAAGACCGTTAAAACTCAGGCCTGTCTGAGTCCAGAACCCATCTCTAACCACCCCATACACCCTGCTACATGTGTGTACATGATTCATCCATTCACATCCCACTTCATTCTAAAATATATTTGAGATGACTTCACAAATACAGAACCAATACAACTCAACTCAGACCATTGAGTTTTAGGGAAAGTAGGGTGGAAAGGTCAAATTGAAAGGCACACTGTCAGTTCAGATAAGACTGGGAGAAGCACTTGGGGGGAACTTGAACCACTCCTCGAGGTTTGGTAGTTGGACTCCTGGGGCAGCCAAGGCTGTGGATAACTGGCTTCACAGACAGAAGCAAGAGAAAGTCTGTCCTAGGCTTTAATGAGTACTGATAGACTGGCCAAAGACCATGGAGGGCAAGTTGCAGGTGAACCAAGCCTGTCCGTAAGACCTTGGGGACAGGCCCCATGGATCAAGCATTACAATGCCTCAGTTTCCCTCAAGTGGATCAGTATTTGGAGGTGAAAAGAACATGTTTCAGTAACAACTCAGAATTCTCTATTGGGTTCGGGGGTTACCACTGCCAGTCACAGAGTAACCCGTATTCTTTTTGTCTGCCTATCCTGAAAAAGGCAACAGAGCTCGTGGGCTCCTCGTCATTGTTTGACCATTTCCTCCATCAGAGTTTCTTCCTTACTCAGAACCATCCTTTACAGCTGGAATCGATGCAGTTCCCTTGGGCCCTCCCAGTGGCTGTTCTCTAAAATTCTCCTGATGATAAACATATATATTCAAACATAGAAATGGCAGGAAAAATTTTTCCAGTGAGAGCTTCCAATCTGTTTCTGGACAATGAGTGACCAGACTCCACTCCATAAATCCCCAGTTCCTATGCCCAGTGCTAGGCAGGATGGCAAGCTGTCACTGTCAGAGAGGTGGGTATGGCAGCACAAAGCCAGAGGCAGAATGATAGGCGAGCACCGGGACTCAAATGAGTAGCTGAGCTGCCCCAGTCTCCCCAGTAAATCTGAGAACAGACCAGTTTTTTTTTTAAGATTTAATTTATTTATTTGACAGAGAGAGCAAGCACAAGCAGGGGGAAGAGCAGAGGGAGAGGGAGAAGCAGGCTCCCCACCCAGCACGGAGCCTGACGTGGGGCTCGATCCCAGGACCCCAGGATCATGACCTGAGCCAAAGGCAGACGCTTAACGACTAAGCCACCCAGACGCCCTGAGAACAGACCAGTTTTGAGGAGATGTAGACTAGAGCAGATAGAAGCTGATTTGGGTGCCCTGACAGCTTAAGCCCTGCTCCTTGCCTCCATTTCCTGTCCCACAGCATGGAGACAGCCAGGCCAGCAGGCTGTTCACACCGGTGTTTCTCGAACTAGCACCTTTGGATATTTTTTCTCTGGGTTCATAACTTTTTTATATTGTTTTTTAGTACCATGTTTTTGTTTTGATGAAAATCTAAAAATATAATCAATATAAGTATCTTGTGGATCAACTGGCTGACCAGTTCAAGCCACAGAATTTGTGTGTCCACGTGTAGGTTTGAGTTTATGACAGCACAGGGGCTAAATAGAACTGCTTTAACTGTCTCGGGCTGATGAAAAATGAACCCAGGAGGAACTTCAACACAAATGGTATGATCCTTGTCAAGTAAAGAGCAACCTCACTACCTCCTTGTAGAAACAAAGGTGGCATGATATTTAGAACCAGACCTGGGGAAGAGCTGGATTTATCCAGGAGCGGGACAGCCTTAATGCTCATCCCCGTGGTTTCTTCATCTGCTCCCACCCCCATGACTGGAGACAGGCTGAGCTCCAGAGGCTGGAGGAGGGAGGATAGGGAGGGCAGAGCCTGAAGCTGAAAATCCATTTACCCCAGCTGTGAACTGGTGAGGGCTGGGAAGCAAGAGCCAGACTAGTGAATTCACAGATCGATTGCCGGCCACAGAGAAAACAAATTACTTTAGACATAATTGCAGACAATGAAACACCAAAGCTATTCCAATAGAACATCATATTACTTCTGATTTGAGTTACACTAGAGAAGGATCGATTAGAAGAAACTGTTGAAATGTGGAGGTTTTGCCCTTAGGTCCCATCCAGAGCCCTTTAAATGTGGCCAGCTTGTTTGAAGACAGTGCCCGGTTCTGGGGAGGAGGCACCAGTGTAAAGAGGGTGGCAGTCAAGGTCAACAACACATGCTCCGGGACATTGCCCAGGGCTGTTCCTGCTCATCCCAAAACAAATACAAAGTCCGAGCAAATAATGTGAATGAAGGAGATAGACAAAGTCTAAGACACAGACGCACTTGGTTTGTATATTAAATGCACGTGAATATTTTTTTAATCCCACGAAGAAATATACTTCCCACCATTTTTCATTTTTGGTCTGTATTTCATTAGTGTTACTAAAGACATGAGTACAGAGACATGCTTCTCTATCGTAAAGAGAACAAAATCACAAAAGTGATGTAAAAGATAAACAGACACACAGTTTAAAGTCGGGCGACGATGGGGCGTGGTGGGGACTGTGCTGACCCGGAGAGCACCCCCTCGGCCTGAAGACAGCAGCCCCTGCTCAGGCCCACTGGAGCTGCTGTATGCTTCACTGGGCCAGTGTTGGTTCCGAGCAGCGTTCATTCTCGGGGTCTGCAAAGGGAACAGAGGATGATTGCTAAAGGGCCATCGATCCTTCAGATGTGGGCCAAGCACTGGCCAATTTAACCGATTTGCTGCTGGGCCTTTTTTCTGTAATGCATTTACCAATTAACGACCTGTAGCAGGTAACAGAGGTAGATTCCGGGTACAGAACACCATTATGTGTCCAGCCATACATAATGAGGTCATTCCCATGTCTTGGCCAACAGCCCATGCTAACACAACTCTGCTGATGTGGGTATAACAAATTCTATTAAATGAAAAACCCAACATAATGGCAGCTATTAATACCTTCTAATATTAATAGGTAGCATTAATCTTATGTAATAGACTCCGTCCACTTAGCGGGCACTTCATTTGATAGCTCTTCCCCAGTTCCTTCAAGAGTCCCCTCACCACACTGACCACTGTGTGCTGGATACCCTCTAGTTTGTCAAGCTATAAGATGGGGACTGAAGGCCAACAGTGCATGTTACAGCACAGAAAAAGTAGCCCCAATCAGGGCTATAGGGCTCTCCTCATACCTAGAATCTCATCCTTCAGATCTCAGCTTAGATGCCACTTCCATCAGGAAGCCTTCCCTGCTTTTCTCCTCCACCTCAATAACAAGAACTGAATTAAATGCCCTCCATCAGGTTTCCACAGAATGGTTGGTTTGCAGATATCTGTCATCAGCCTCTGTAGGCTCCTTCCAAGCAGGGTCCTGGCATCTCCCAGACCAAACCATAGAAAGCATTCAAACAACTGAACAAATTATTAAGTGGATTACTATATGAATGAGTGGATAGATGTATGGGAGAGTAGATGGATAGATGGATGGATGGTTGGATGGATGGATGGATGGATGGATGCTGTCTGCCTTTTTAGAGGCTCTATGTAAGGGAGAGTGTTCTCCAGTATGATGTTTTAATAGAGATCTCGCCACAAGATGGCGCTCATAATTTTCTTAATTTATGGTTTCTATAGAAAATTTTCAAATTTTAAGCTGTCTTAAACATCACTATGTGTGTTTCACAGTAAATTCAGCTTATTTGCTATGCTGCCCATGCTTCATGTTCCACCACATTTCACACAATTAGAAACATGTTCTTTCCCATGGGACATCAAGACACAACCCTAGGGCATTTTGTTTTGACATTGGGTGGGCAGTTTTGTGGCTTGTCTTGATTGCTGCGGAGTGTGAGGAACAATGTCAGTCCCCAGATAGGACCAGAAACAAGGCATTCTTCCACCACTCCATCCGCAACAACAAGAGTCAGCGGAAAAATGAAACCTTGGCTTGAAATAGCCATTAACCTTTGGCTCTGTGAATTTTGCCATAATAAAATAATAACCCCTTACACTTTATGCTGTACAAAGCAATTTCACATCACAATAACAGTTTTTGAGCTCCTACAAACTATGGCAATCACTTTAGATTTATTATCCCCTTTTAACTCTCATACCAACCCTGGGAGTTAGGTCTTCATACCCCCCATTTTACAGATAACGAAATGGAAGTTCAGAGAATGGATGTCATTTGCCAGAATCACAGATGGTAAGTGGCAGAGCGAGAGTTGGGACCAAGGTTTGTCTCCAGTTATATATTTGCCTCCCATTATTCCCCAGGACATAAGCCATTTTGGTGTCAAGAAAAGGATATGAGGCAGTAAGGAGGCTTATGGAGGAGAGTGCCAGATGGAAGTTCATGTGCTGTGCCTGCTACGTGTGCCTGCCCACACACCTCAGAACCACTCTCTAAGGGGGGGCGATAATTACTATTCTCAAGTACCCACAAGCAGGCTGCGCCCAATGCCAACTGCTTTCTCATACATCATTTCATTTCATCTCTATCCCCTTCTGTGAGGAAGATATTATCCCCCTTTTACAGATAAAGAAATTATAGCTTCAGAGAAGCTAAATGTTTTATCTTATGTCGCAGAGGACCCAAGTGCCAGGGCTGAGATTCAAACCCAGTTCCATCTGACTTTAAAGCTCTGGGGTACCGTATGAGGTTGCCAAAAGCCACTCCAGTGGGGGTAACTTGGGAATTCTGGGAAGGATTCCCGGAGCTGCCACTTTATCTGCTCTTATAGAACTGTCCATGTTCCCCCAAACATCCTCTGAGCCTTTGCACATTCTGTTCCTCTGCCAGAAATGCTCTTCCCTACAGAGTCTGCCAGGAAAACTACTCCTCACTGTTAGAGACCCAGCTCAAATGTCATTTCTTCTATGGTAACTCTTCTGATGGCCTCCTCATTAAATATATACACATGTCTTTATGCCCTATCTATTGCCCTTCCTCTGAGTCCTGCCACGCCCACACACACACACACACACCCACCCACACCGGCACACACACACTCACCTTGTGGTTCCCTACACAATAATCCATATCCCACTGCATGGTGTCCAGAATTGACAGGTCTGAGATCTCACCTACACAAGCTCACAGGCTGACCCGCCACAGTTCCACAGATGCCAGAGGAAGACACAGATTCCATCTTCACTCTCTGTCTCCAGCACCGTTAACGGTGACCTGCTCAGCAATGACTGCTGAGTAATGGAACGAATGAGTTCAAGGCCCACATCTTTGATGGCAGGTAGCTGTGGAGACGCAGATGATTGGCGTCTCTGTGTGAACGTGAAGAAGGGGCGGTGACAGGAAGGATGGAAGCAACAGCAGTAGGTAGATTCAGTGGAGACTGGAAGCTTCCTACCCATGGACCAGTTAGCGGCCACGCGTCTATTTGTAAATACTGAAGTCCCCAGCTAGAAAATTCCTGTATATTCTTTTTTACAGACACGCGTAGCACGTAACTCTGTGTCCAGGAGCGGCACTCCATGACCAAAGGTCATGCAGCTTGGCCAGTTCCTCTTGGGACACTTTGGAAGCCTTTAGCCAGTAAGAAGTTCAACTACCCTGAGGCCACCATGTGGAAAGACCAGAGAGAGTGATGCCTGAAGAGTGCCTATGGTTTCAGATCCAGCTGCTTGAGTGTCCCTAGCCCCCCATCACCACCATGAGAGAGCCCCAGAAACGGCTTTCTTTTTTTTTTTTTTATTAATGTATAATGTATTATTTGTTTCGGGGGTTCAGGTCTGTGATTCATAAGTCTTACACAGTTCACAGCACTCACCATAGCACATACCCTCCCCAATGTCTATCACCCAGCCACCCCATCCCTCCCACCCCCTCCCCTCCAGCAACCTTCAGTTTGTTGCCTGAGATTCAGAGTCTCTTATGGTTTGTCTCCCTCTCCGGTTTCGTCTTCTTTCATTTTTCCCTCCCTTCCCCTATGATCCTCTGTCTTGTTTCTCAAAATCCTCGTATCAGTGAGATCATATGATAATTGTCTTTCTCTGATTGACTTATTCGCTTAGCATAATACCCTCTAGTTTCATCCACGTCATTGCAAATGCAAGATTTCATTTTTTGATGGCTGCATAATATTCCATTGTGTGTGTGTGTGTGTGTGTGTGTGTGTGTGTGTGTGTCTACATACACACATCACATCTTCTTTATCCATTCATCTGTTGATGGACATCTAGGCTCTTTCCATAGTTTGGCTATTGTGGACATTGCTGCTATAAACATTGGGGTGCACGTGCCCCTTCAGATCGCTACATTTTTATCTTTGGGGTAAATACCCAGTAGTGCAATTGCTGGGTCGTAGGCTAGCTCTATTTGCAACTTTTTGAGAAACCTCCATACTGTTTTCCAGAGTGGCTGCACCAGCTTGCATTCCCACCAACAGTGTAGGAGGGTTCCCCTTTCTCCGCATCCCCGCCAACATCTGTTGTTTCCTGACTTGTTAATTTTAGCCATTCTGACTGGTGTGAGGTGGTATCTCATCGAGGTTTTGATTTGGATTTCCCTGATGCCGAGCAATGTTGAGCACTTTTTCATGTGTCTGTTGGCCATTTGGATGTCTTCTTTGCAGAAATGTCTGTTCATGTCTTCTGCCCATTTCTTGATTGGATTATTTGTTCTTTGGGTGTTGAGTTTGTTACGTTCTTTCTAGATTTTGGATAGTAGCCCTTTATCTGATATGTCATTTGCAAATATCTTCTCCCATTCTGTCGGTTGTCTTTGGTTTTGTTGACCGCAGAAACGGCTTTCTAACTGAACCTTCTCTACTCCCAGATTCTGTAGCAAAATAAATGATTGTTATTGTATTTTTAAACCACTTTACTGAGATATAATTGACATACAATAAGCTGTATATATTTCATGTATACAACTTGGTGAGTTTGGAAATAACTATACATCCGTGAAACCATCACTACAATCTATGCCATAAACCTATCCATCACCTCCAAAAGTTTCCTCCTCCCATTATAATAATAATAATAATTATTATTATTATTATTATGTATGTGATAAGAATCCTGAATATAAGGTCTACCTCCTTAAATTTTTAAGCATACAATACACTGTTATTAGTTATAGGTTCTATTGCTGCATGGTAAGGCTCTGATACTTATCCATCTTACATTACTGAAACTTTGTACCCTTGGCCTAACACCTCCCTGATTCCCCTACCCCCAGCCCCTGGCAACCACCATTCTACTCTGCTTCTGAGTTTGACTATTTTAGAATCCTCGTGTAAGTGGTATCCTGCAGTATTTCTCCTTCTGTGTCTGCCTTAATTCTCTTAGCATAATGTCCTCAAGGTTCATCCATGTTGTCACACATGGCAGGATTTCCTTCTTTTTTAAGGCAGACTAACATTCTGTTATATATATATATACATCACATATTTTTCATTCATCTGTGAATAGATGTTTAGGTCTTTCATGCCTTAGCTATTGAGAATAATGCTGCAATGAACATGGGATCGCTTCAAGATCCTGATTTCAAACCCTTTGGATATATACCCAAAGGTGAGATTGCTGGATCATAAGGTAGTTCTATTTTTAATTTTTTGAGGAACTTCCATATGTTTTCCATGGTAGCTATACCAATTCCCACCAAAAGTGTGCAAGGGTTTTCTTTTCTCCGCAGCCTTGCCAATGCTTATTCTTTTTTTGTAATAGTCATCCTAACTAGTGTGAGGTGATATATTATTGATTTTCATTTTCCTGATGACAAGTGATATTGAGCACCTTTTCACACTAGCCATTTGTATGTCTTCCTTGGGGAAATGTCTATTCAGTTCCTTTGCCCTTTTTTTTTTTTTTTTACATTTGATAAAGTGACTTTTTTTTAAATTTTATTTTATTATGTTAGTCCATTTTTTAATTGGGTTACTTGGTTCTGTGCTACTGAGTTGTAAGAGTTCCCTATATATTTTGGATATTAACCTTTTATCAGGCATGTAGTTTGCAAATATTTTCTCCTGTTCCATAGGTTACCTTTTCATTTTGTTGATTGTTTCCTTTGCTGTGCATAAACTTTTTCATTTGATGTAGGCTCACTTACCTGTTTTGGCTTTTGTTGCCTGTGCTTTTGAGGTCATATCCAAAAAATCCTTGCCAAGTCCAATATAAAGAAGCTTTTCCCCTATGTATTTTTCTAGAAGTTTTATAGTTAAAGTTCTTATGTTTAAGTCTTTAATCATTTTGAGTTAATTTTTGTGTATGGTGTAAGATAAGGCACCAATTTCATTCTTTTGCATATGGATATCCAGTTTTTCTAATACAATTTATTGAAGACTGTCCTTTCCCCATTGTGTAGCTTGGCACTTTTATCAAAGGTCAGTTGATCATATATACATGGGTTTACTTCTCGGCTCTCTATTCTCTTCCATTAATCTATATGTGTGTTTTTATGACAGTACCATACTGTTTTGATTACTATATTTTTGTAATGTATTTTGAAATCAGGAAGTATGATGTCTCCAACTTTGTTCTTCTTGCTCAAAATTGTTTTGGCTGTTCAGGGTCTTCTGTGGTTCCATCCTAATTTTAGGGTTGTTTTTTCTATTTCTGTTAAAAAAAAATGTCATTGGGATTTTGATAAGGATTGCATTGAATTTGTAGATCACTTTGGGTATTATGGGCATTGTAACAATATTAATGTTTCCAATCCATGAACATGGGATGTCTTTCCATTTCATTTTCTCTAATTTCTTTCTTTTTTTCTTCGGATACAAAATATTTGGTCATATATTCATAATTTACTTGACATTTCCAGCACAGTGAAGATTCAATAGCAAAAGAAACTTCTTAGAAGAGAAAGATACGGAGCTCTGGAGTTTCTGTTGGAACAGGACCCTTCTGTTTGGTTATATACATTTAAGTTCATTTAGTGTCTGATCCAGTGTCTGATGTAAGCCCACATTCTCTTCTTTGGCCTGGGCAAGTTTTTCTTTCAGGTCATCAATTGTCTTTTCCAGTTTTGCAACCGTTCTGTCTGCAAACTCAGCACGGGTCTCAGCCTCTTTCAGTTTGTCAGACAAAACTTTGATTTCTTCTTCATATTTATCCTCCTTTTCAGAATACTTTTTAGATGCAGTCTTGAGTGACTTCAGATTGTTAGTGACATTCTTGAGCTCTTGCAGGTCACCACATTTTAGTTCAGACCCCTCAGCACGCTCTTCCTCCCTCTCCAGCTCGCCCTCCAGGATGACCAATTTACGAGCCACCTCCTGGTATTTGTGGTCAGCCTCCTCAGCTGTGAGCTTGGCCTCTTTGAGCTGCATCTCCTGAATCTCCATCTTCTCACCTTTCATGGCCCGGTTTTCTATCCCCTTCATTCCTCTCTTGCTCTCATCGGCAGCCTTTTCTGCCTCCTCCAGCTTCTGCAGGGCTGTGGCCAGTCATTCCTGAGCCCTGTCCAGTGCCTCCTCAACAAGCTGGATGCGTAGATTGAGAGCTGCCACATCCCCTTGGGCTTTCTCGCGCTGCTCATGCTCGCTGTTCAGCTCCTGCTGCAGGCCCTGCGCGCGGTCCTCTGCCTCGTCCGCCTGTTGCTACGAGGCCTGGATCTTGTTTCACCGCCTCCAGGGAGTTGAGGCCAGCCATGGCATGGAGGCGCAGAGGTGTGGAGGTGCACTCCACAGGCAGCAGGCAGCGGCCGGCGCTGGGCTCGGCTAGGCTCAGGCAAAAGCTGCACCAGCCGCGCCCCGGCCTGATTTTCTCTAATTTCTTTCATCATTGTTGTACAGTTTTTAGTACACAAGTCTTTCAACTCCTTGGTTAAGTTCATTCAAAGTATTTTATTCTTTTTGATGCTCTTGTAAATGGGCTTGTTTTCTTAATTTCCTTTTCAGATAATTCCTGTTGGTATCGAAATGCAAATGATTTTGTGTGTTAATTTTGTATCCTGCAACCTTATTGAATTCATTTATTGGTACTAACAGGTGTGTGTGTGTGTATCTGTGTGCATACATGTAGTCTTTAGAGTTTTCTACATATAAAAGCATGTCATCTGAAGAGGTAATTTTACTTCTTTCTTTCTGATTTTAATGCCTTTTATTTCTTTTTCTTGCCTAATTGCTCTGGTTAGGACTTCCAGTACTATGTTGAATAGAAGTGATGAAAGCAAACATTCTTGACTTGTTCCAGATCTTAGAAGAAATGCTTTCAGTTTTCCACCATTGGGTACGATGTTAGCTGTGGGCTTTTTATATATGCCCACAGGCTGCTGGGTGCTGTGGGTGGGCTTGTTCTCTCTTTCTCTCATAGGAAAACCCATGACTCAAGGGGATCTCTCTCAGAACTGCACTGTGCCAAGTTGGGGGATTAAAGTGAAACTTCTCTTCTTACCCTTTTCAGTGTGTCTTTTCTCATTTCATGCTCCACTGGAGTGCTGTAATATCTCACCTGGATTCTGAAGCTCTCATAAGGGTAGTTTCATCAATGGATGGTTGCTAAACTGGTGTTTCTGTGGGAGGGCAAGGGCTGAGACTGCATATTCCACCTGCTGACATCCTGCTGATGTCACTCCTGATTGTTATTGTCTTGAAGCCACTGTTTGGAGTGGTTTGCCCTGCTGCAATAGATAACTGAAACAGGTTTGGGTTCCCAGTGAGATAGGTGCTGTAATTAACCGAGTACATGTCCCTAACAACAGCACAAACTGCCTCTCCATTTAATCCCATAAAATGAAACTAATAAAATCAGACTGATGATATGCCAGATTTCCAAGTCACAACAGCCTACTAATGATGCCCGCGTGTTTCAAAATGTCTGCTAATAATTCATTGTTTTGCTCATTCTGCTTTAGCTGAAGCAAGAGGTAGCTCTAGGTTGCAGCACTTCCAGCTTTTTCAAAGTACACAAACAAACGGGCTAAGTGAAGCCTTGAAAGACCTCTAATGTCCACAGCAAAACAAAGATGAAGACAGATGAGGATCCATTCTTCAGCCACTATACTTTGACTAGTGGTGAGGAGAGTCTGAAAAACAAAAGTGCTATCAGTCAATCTGTGGTATTGCAGATTGGGAAGATAGCTACACCACAGGGCCTTCTCTAAAACACATGCTTGGGAAAAGAAGCATGCCTGAGAAGTAGATTCTCTAGATCAGGGGTCAGCAAACTAGAGCCTATGAGTCAAATCCCACTGGCCACCTGTTTTTATAAAGAAAGCTTTAGTAGAACATAGCCAACCTATTCATTTGTGTATTGCCTATGGCTGCTTTCAAGCTAAAACAGCAGGATTGAGGAGTTGTGAGAGACTGTACTGACCACAAAGCCAAAAATATCTACTTATCTTGCCCTTTACAGAAAACATTTGCCTAATTCTGCTCTCAATAAGTGACATTTAGCTCTTTTTTATTTATTTTTTTAAAGATTTTATGTATTTCTTTGAGAGAGAGGGAGAGCAAGCATGAACGAGGTGGAGGGGCTGAGGGAGAGGGAGAAACAGGCTCCCCGCGGAGCAGGGAGCCCGATGCGGGGCTCGATCCCAGGGCCTGGAGATCATGACCTGAGCCGAAGGCAGATTCTTAACCGACTGAACCACCCGGGTGCCCCAATTAGCTCTTTTTTATGTTCTAAATGTCTCTCAGATCATTCACACTTTCCTTCACTATTGTTTTTAAATTGTTAATCATGAGATATTTCAAACATACATAAAATTAGACTAAATAGTAAATAACTCATTCACATACCTGCCACTGAGATTAAGCAGATGTTAACATTTAGCCAGATTTGTTTCATCTTGACTTAAAAAATGAAAAAAAAAAATACAAATACAGCTAAAGAACCCCTTCCCTTCCTCCTCCCCCCATCCCCAGAGGCTGTCATCATCTTGAAATTGGTGTGCTTCCTTCCTATTCATATTTTTGTAGTTACTACAAACTTATATAATTGGCTACAGGCTTGAATAATTTTTACATAAGTACTATCATCATATTGTATGTATCTTTTGGTAACATATTTCTGCTCAGCATTATCTTTCTGAGATTTATAGATACTGATACATGTTTATCTAGTTCATCCATTTTAATTGTATTATAGCATTTCATTTTATGAATTAACCACAGTTTATATAACCCAGTTGTGTAACAATCTAATGAGGGACAATTTGGTTGTTTCCAATTTTTCTTTTAACAGGGCTGTAATAAACAACTTTGTATACACCTTCTTGCACACAAGCATATGAATTTCTCTAGGGCATGTTCCTAGGAGTCCAGTAGCTGGTCAGAGAGCATGAGTGTGATTACTTATCTTCTGTTCACCCTTCCAGATACCACTCTTCACCCTTTCCATTCCTGCTCTGGATGCCAGGGAGCTGAATTATGTGGACTGATCAGCAGGCTCCCTTGCCTTCTGCTCCCCACTGTGTTTGGCCAGTGAAGGGAACCAACCGGAAAGGTGGAGAGGGGGAGGAAAGTGGGACCAGGGTATTTATTCCCCCAGACCCCTCTCTGTGGGATTGCAGCAGGCTGGCTGGGTCCCTCCGGTAAAGGTCACAGGTGCCTTCTCACAGCCATCTGTCCCAGGTTCCAGGAACTGCTCCCTCAGCTTTCCCCTGCAGGCCTGAGGGTGGTACGGTCCACTAACCCTAGCTCCTGCGGACTGCACTATTCCTTGTGCCTTTCCTGTACCTTGGCCATACGTTTCTAAATCGTCCCATTATTAAATGCGCCTCAAATTATCAAATCTGAGTGTGTCACCTGTCTCCTACCAGCACACTGGCCAGTACAATATGCATCTTCAACTGTACAGAGTCTGTAAATTGGTCCCCAAAGTGGCTGTAATAATCTGCACTCCCCCAGATCCGTGTATGAGTCCCTATTTCCCCACATTCTCTCCAAAACTTGATGGGATTTGCTTAATGACTTTTGCCAGTGAGACTGAGCACGAGCATCTTTCTCTCTGTTTATTGGGGTTTTTTGGGTTTTTTCTCCTGTCAGATGCCTGCTCCTGTTCTTTTCCTGATTTTTTTGGCTTTTTCTTTTTCTTACTGATTGAAATGAGTCCTTTATATATACTGAATGCTATTTCTTGTTGGACTGAGAAAAAAAATCCTCTCCCAATCTAGGTTTTGTCATTGCATTTAACTTACGGTGTGGCTTTCAGTTTTCAGGTGATCAGCATCGTCAATCTTTTTCTGGCTTTGCTTTTCATAATTTACTTAAATTCTTTCCTAACCCACTGCCATAAACATATTCTCTTATATCTTCTTCCAAAAGTCTTCTAGTTTTGCTTTTCTGTTTAGATGTTTAGCCTGTCTGGGATATATTTTTGTATTTGGTGAAAGGTGGGAATATAATTTTATTTTTCCATATAAATAACTAGTGTATTGGATAGTCCCTCTTACCTTCACCAATTTATAATGCCACATCGGCAGTATTTCAAGACTCCGTGTGCACATGGGGCTATTTCCCCTGTTTTGTTCCATTGGTCTATTTGTCTGTCCCTCACCCAGGACCACACAGTTTTTATAAAACATCTGGTTGTCTGACAAAGTATCCCACCACCTCCCCAAAACCTGCTTCTTCCAAGGCTTTCTCAGGTCTTTGTGCATTTGGGGTTCTGATACTGTAAACCAGATCATGACAATTTTCTTCTGGCTCTGATTTTCTAATAATTTTAATGATAAATGAAAATAATATGTTAAAAATATATATAATAAATGGTGTATAAATAATTATAGAATAATTTTTTGCGTTAAGAAAATCACATGACTTGTCTTTTCATTCGTTAACAAGGTGTAATACACCAACGTATTCTCTAAAGTTGAACTGTCTTTGAATTCTAGAGATAAGCCTTATTAGGTTGAATTATTTTTCTTAATACAGCTGGTTTACCTAGGATTTTTGCATCTATGTTAATAAGAGGGATAACCGTATGATCTATTTCTTGTGTTATCCTTGTCCAATTTTTCGTGAAATAGCTCACAAGTGATAGCTTTCTCTCGTTTTGTATTATCTGACTTAGTTTTAACCTTCCCATAAAAAAACCTATGCCTGGTAGCCTTTGAATTATATTATCAATTATCATTCTAGTTCACTTAATAGTTACAGGTCTAGTCAAGTTTTCTGAATCTTGTGGAGTCATTTTTAGTCCAATACATTTTTCTAAGCTGCTGTCTGTTCCATCCACATTTGCAAGCGCACGACGTGGAGGAGCAGCTCCGCTATGACAGCCGGATGACCTTGCACCTTTCCCCACAGGCCACAGAGGCGAGGCTTCTCCATGGTCTGACTGCATCTTTACAGAACACCCTGTCATCCTCCTGAGGACATGGGGAGATAGGCGGCCATGTGGGGAGCTGTCGCAAGCCTCTTTACCATGCACTTCGTCTACCTCACAGAACACTCCCTATTTCATGACAGGTTGCCATGAGACAACAAAATTTTGCTAAGTGAATGAAACTCAGACCTTCTGTCTCCAAATCCAGCAAGCTTCCCTCAGTCCCACACTTCCTCCTTGTCATCACAGAAAGGACTAGAGCCCACCTGGACCGGCCCCACCCCCAAGTGCTCCTGAATCCACAGTCCTCTCCCCAGGTCAGGGTCTAGTGAGGCTTTTGCCCTGGGTAGTAGGGACTACGGCCATATCCACTGCTGTGTCCCTCTCTAGGCATAGTGTCTGCCACAGGGCAGGGCTGATCTCAGGTGCTCACAAAGCCGGGGTGATTGAGATGGATTGGCTTTTTGATTTGAGAGGCCTCCAACATTGAACAGTGCTGACTCGGGGAATCACAGCTCCCACAATGGCTCATACATCAGGACCTCTTTAATGGGGCATTATGGAAATGTGCTGCCTGGAGCTCTCTTAATTAAGATTGCAGCCTCTGAGTGGACTCTCCCCGCCATCCTCCCCTCTTCTTTTCTCCTTGACACCTAGGGGCGGAATCCGGCTGCCTTTGACAAGGCTTTCCTTCTCCCAACATTCCTGCTGACAGACTCGGTTTGGAAACAGTTGAGCTGGTTGGGGATGGTGGCCTTTCAGCCAGTATGAGCTCCCTAATGGGAAACCCAAATGAGTGAATAATAAAGATCTTGCGGCCCCGTGCTGCCTAGTTCTCAGGAAAGGCTGGGGCTGAGGTTGGAAATAGGTAGAAGATAGATAATCAGGTTAGATGTTCTTCCCGGCACCCACTCTCTCCACCCCCATCCCAAAGCCAGTTTGTCCTGGAGATTATATTCCAACCAGAGAATAGAGGTGGACTCCCACCATTCCCAGCACCTGTTGGCTTCAGTCCCCAACCAGAGGGCAGGCTGGGTCCTAGCCTCCCAGGGGAGGAAGGGCCACCATTCTTTCTCTCTCTGTGCACAAGGACATCTTCTTAGTATGCTCAGGGAACACAAAAGAGAACTGGGCTCCAGGAAAGTCTGGCTTCCCGAGGCAAGAGTCCAAACCCAGCCCAGAGCCAGATGCCACCTGACGGCTTCCTGTCAGCCCAAATTCCCTCACTCAGACTGGCCCTGGATTCTCCAACACCGTGCTCAGTCCGCTGGTCACGTCTTCACTCAGCAAGTGTTCACTAATGTGTGTGAGGTCTTGACACTCTAGTTCCATGTCCTTCTTCCGTGCCCCCCCCCCCACAGTTTTAAAGTTTATAGAAGATAATTTTCAAAGCAGCTTTTTCACCAGGTATGACTCATCTTTCAGTTCATGGCTGTAGGTTTCACCAGTTCCTAGCTTCTCCAGTGAATAATTTAAAAAGTGTAAACAAATATTTAAATCATTTGGGAGCTCACTATATAAAAGCTCTAGGGGTGAGCTTCTTGTAATGATGTGGCCATTCCTTAAATCATCTGTGGGTAAAACCTCCTTAAACAGGAGGTCTCTTGGGTAGAAATCTATTTGAGTGAACAGAGCCATGAAACTGCACCAGGCAGGACAAGAGGGGAAATACTGTGTATCCACTTGTCCTTGACATATTCAGCTGCCCTCACTGGTTCACAGGGGATATCAGAAACCCTAATCCCAGAAAACAGATCCTTCACCCCTGAGGCCCTGGCCCTGCTTCTCCAGCCTAACCCTTTCCAACGGCTTCCTTCTTCCCAGATCAGTAGTTCTTTGAGTGTGGTTCCTGGGCCAGCAGTATCGGCGTCACTTGGAACATATAAGAAATGCAAATTTGCAGGCCTTACCCCAGGCCTACTGAATCAGAAACCCTGAGGGTAGGGCCCAGCAATCTGTTTTAACAAGCCCTCCCAGTGGTTCTGATGCACACAGTTTGAGAACCACTGCCTTAGCAAGATCTGCAGGGCCCTCCACGGAGACACCGGCGGCCCCGAGGAGTCGTTGTGTAAATTAGGAGTACAGCCTCCTCTGGGAGGACATAGCTACAAGCGTGCGCTTGCTGAGTGGAGTCAGAGCTGTATTTCAGCCCCTCGCCCCCTTGGTAGGGCGTGCTTATAAAGCCAGCAGCCTGCCCGACCATACCCGGCAGCCCTGCCCGCAGGACCAGACCCTCCAGCCTCCTCACCCCTATGCTCCAGCCACTCCGAACATTTTACGATTCCCTGAACACATCACGGTCTTTCGTGCTTCCTTCTCGCCTTTGCCCAAGCCCTTCCCTCTACCTGGAATGCCTTTTCCCTGTCTCCCACCTAGAAAACTCCTACAACCTTTAAGAGCCAGCTTGGCCGTCTCCTCGGGCTCACTTGTCACATTGTGCTCACCTCTCACGTTGTCCTGCCTCGCTGTGTTCTCACTGTTCCTCACATTGTCTCTGCCCCCCCGCACGGGCAGGAGGGATGTCTGATCCGTCCCTGTGTCACAGCGTCACATTCATACAATGGCAGAATACTAAGCGTCAGTTCTCTGTCGGGCTCTTGGCACTGAGGTGCGGTGAAGGTCATGTCGGGCAGGCCAGCCTCACGGAGCTAATTCACAATTAAGTGAACACTCCAGAAGGAGGGAAGGGGGGAGGGGAGAAGCAAGGCCTTTGCCAAAGTGGGGAGAGGCAAATGCTTTTCTGAATGATTTAGAAGGTGCCTTAAAAGCAGGGTGACTTCCTCTAGCTCTGGGAGGACGAATTCCTGTCCTCTCCAGATTCGTTTGTGAAGGTAAAAAAAACCAAGACCAGTCCCAAGCAGAAAAAAAAAAAATCTTCCGTGGAGGAGGGATGTGTCCTCCCACCGGGCGTGGTTCAGCCCCAGCCATCGAAGGGCCATCTTGCCGTCCAGAACGTTCAGTGCCACCCCCACGGCAGCTGCAGCTGGGAGTCTGAACAGCGATAAGCCCAGATGAGGAGTCTTGATGCCTCTCCTCCTTATAATTAAGGCTCTAATCACTGTGTCAGGACTCAAATCAGGTTGGCATGCCCCTCCTCAATTAGCCGCTTATCTAATTATAAGGCATGCATTGCAAGTTTCCGCTCACTGCAGTAATGCAATAATGGGGTTCCTTATGGAAGCCATTTGACTTCTGAACTGATTTCTACACCCAGTGAGCAATGAAGGAATAAAATAGGAGTTCAGTTTACATGCAGAAAACATGAATCTTTTCAAAGGAAAAGAATAGGTTTGAAGGTAGAAGGGGGGTGATGTGAAGAGGCGCTTGCCATCATCCGGAGGGAAAATGCTCTGGAGCAAGGCGGTGGGGATGGGGAAGTCACCCCAGACAGACATACAGAGATGTTTGGAATATAGACCTTGATGTGGGAAGAGAGAGCAAGAGGGATCAGGAGGGAGATGAAGGGGTCTAGTCTGGATTCTGAAGGTGCTACAGGAAAAGCTAGAACAGACTTTCCAATAGACAGACTTGATTAGCCCACTCCGCAGCCTGAGCCCTGGTTTGCGCGTACATGCACACACGTACACACCCCCATGCACACACACACACGTCTATGCATGTACATGCACACACGTACACACCCCCATGCACACACACGCACACATATGTCTATGCATGTACATGCACAGACGCACATATGGGCACACACACTGACACTGAGCCCAGCCCCGCTTCCCTTTATGGGCATGACTGTGCTATAAGAGACAGCCTTTTGGAAAGCTCAACAGAGCTAAATCAAAGCCCCGTTCTGTAGCCCCAGTTCTTCAGTTTCTCCCTGCAATAACAAATTGTGACCCTTTGCTCCCTGGTGCCAAAAAGCCTCTCCTGGGGCAAGAAAGCAGATAGTGTGGCCAACAGAAAGGAGGGAAAAGAAGCTCAGTCGTGGTGCTGATCCAGTGTGCTAAAAAGGCCAATCCCCACATCCTTACTAGAATTCGGAGTGGACTCACACAGACATGAACCCACATTCACAAATACATGTAATATATACAGAGACACTCCGACCTGCAAGACTCGCACACATACACACACACGGAGGCTTTCTTGCTCACGGAATCATGTACAAATACAGAGAAAACATAAACTTGCACACACGAACATCGCACAACAGACACTCTCTGAAATACATTCATTCACTTAAAACAGTTTTGAAATAATTATTCAGAAAATTAAAGCAAAAAACAATTTCATGCTAATTATCTAGATTTTTTTAAAATAAATAAAAGTGCATTGTTTCATTGAATGTGCTGAACACTCTCCAGCTATAAAACATCTTGTATGGGCGTGGCCCGTTTCACTCAGCAAAGGAAATACACAAATGTTATCTCCTTGACACCTCACAGGGCTTTTCTGTTGGCGTGTTTCTTTGTCATTTCCACGTGCCTTTTGTGCTGGATGCTGGCTGTTAGTGCTCAGCACTATCCCAGCCCGTCTTAGCTCTTTCTCTATCCCCAGAAGCTGGAAACCGAAAGACTATATTTCCCAGATTCCCATGCCAACAGAGTTCTGGTTTCTATTCCACCAACAGGAGATATTCCCATGAGATTCGGAAGGTGGAAGACATTTAGCGGGCAGGTGGGCGTTTGGCAGGTGCAGGCAGGGGGTTTTGCCGTGGTTCTGTTATCCATCCCCCTGTGAGTTACCCACGTCAGGGTTTCAGGTGGCAGAGATCATTGGTGGTGGGAATTCTTGTAATTTTTATAACTGCCTGATTTTCTGAGACTATCAGCAGTTTTCTCAACCTTTGCTCTTCCA
This sequence comes from Halichoerus grypus, assembly GCF_964656455.1. Lineage (NCBI taxonomy): Eukaryota > Metazoa > Chordata > Mammalia > Carnivora > Phocidae > Halichoerus > Halichoerus grypus. Next base: position 45,064,082 of record NC_135722.1, read on the forward strand.
ACCCTTTCAAATATTTTTTAAACATCAAGTTCCATGTATCAGCTCCTGTCTGCACGGAATACCTTAAGTAGTCTTCCGGATGAATACAAATGTGCATATCACACACACGTAAACATCATTTTTCCCGTCAGGTTAAACACGTCTTCATGAACAATCAATTAAAAGGAATGCTTTTATGTAGTGCCATCAGATTTGTATATTTGCTTATGCTCTCTGTATCCATTTCCTAGGGCTATCATAACAAAGTGTCACCAACTGGCAGCTTCAAGCAACAGAAATGTGTTGTCTTACAGTTCTTGTGACCAGAAGTCTGAGATGAAGGTGTGGGCAGGGTTGGGTCCTTCCGAGGGCCATGAGGGAGAATCCATCCCATATCCCCCTCCCAGCTTCTGGTGGTGTGCGGGCCCTCTTTGGGGTACTTTGGCTCCTGCTGAATTACTCAGATCTCTGTCTTCATCTTCATGTGTGTCTCTGTGTCCAAATTTCCCCTGTTTGTATGGACGCCAGACATACTGGATAGGGTGCCCTAATGAGCTCATTTTAACTTGATTACCTCTGTAAAGATCCAGTTCCTGAATAAAGTCACATTCTAAGGTACAGGAGGTTGGATTGCAACATATCATTTTGAGGGGGACACAATTCAACCCATAGCACTATCCAATTCCAGGTGAGTGCCCGGCAGCAGTCAGCTGGATGGATCACTCAGGAATTCAGAGATGATTTAGGCTAGAGATACAGAGTTGGAAGGCTCAGCAAAAAGCGGCTGGCAAGTTCAATCAGAAAGAATAAAAAGGGTAAGAGAAGAGGTCTGAACGCAGAATCCTGGGGCACACTGACGTGTAAATCAGGGGTAGAGGAAGAGAAGACTGAGAAGAAACCGAGGAATAAGAAACACAAAGAGAATTCAGTGTCCCAGAGTCAAGAGAGGGTGAGATGAGGCATGAGGATGGAGAACTAGAACATGAGGAAGATTGGACTCTAGGCTTGCACAGAGGTACATGCAACGTGCTGCTTCTGGAAACTCCATCAGGACCCCATGGACTAACCAGCAGTGCTCAAATGCCACTATGCCATCCACTCATGGCCCTGGACCTCCCTGCCTCTTCACGCCTGGGCCCAGGTCCCACTAGCCCTCTGCAGAGGGTCTTCTAGGTTGAGGGAGGAGGCAGTTTCCTCACTGGACTTGTCGGGAATCTTTTCGAAGTGTTCATGAGGTTAGAAGTAACAAAAATTAAATTTGAGACTTAAGCAAAAAATAAGGACACATCACTGGAGTAGCTCACAGAATTACAGCTTCAGGAGCCAAGGTGGATTGGGTTCCCTGAGAAGTGGACTCTGAGATGAATATTAGCATGGAGGGAGTTTGGTAGGGAGAGCACAGGACTGGAAGGGATGTGGGGAGAACTCGAGTACCTATCATTCTTGACAGAAGCCCCTGGGGGTATTCTGAAGCTGGGATGGTCCTTCAGTGCTGGAACGAGGGTGCTGAGACTTTACCCCCTCACGTTTGCCAGTTGTCCTGAATCGAGGCAAAGTCCAGGCCTTTGTAACCCACCAGAAACGGGGGCATGACCTTAGGCAAGGCGACTCGTCAGCTGAGGCAATCCCCGCAGGAGACAGAAGGCTCCGAGCCTTCTGCCTGCAGCTTGAGGTAAACAGTCCTTTGTTCCGGGGCGCCTGGGTGGCTCAGTTGTTAAGCGTTTGCCTTCGGCTCAGGTCATGATCTCGGAGTCCTGGGATCGAGTCCCGCATCTGGCTCCCTGCTCGGCGGAGGGCCTGCTTCTCCCTCTCCCACTCCCCCTGCTTGTGTTCCCTCTCTCGCTGTGTCTCTCTGTGTCAAATAAATAAAATCTTTAAAAAAAAAAAAAAACAAAACAGTCCTTTGTTCCTATTACGGACCGGAAGATGTGTGTCCCCCCAAAATTCATATGTCAAAACCCTAACCCCAATGTGACTGTATTTGGAGATAGGACCTGTGAGGAGGTAGTTAAGATGAAATGAGGTCGTAAGAATGGGCCCTAATCCAGTAGGACCGGTGCCCTAATACGGAGAGGAGGAGACACCAGAGTTCTCCATCTGCCCTGAGAAGACACAGTAAGAAAGCAGCCATCTGCAGGCCAAGGAGAGAGCTCTCATCAGAACCTGGCCGGGCTGGCTTCTTGATCTGGGGCTCTTCAGTCTCCAGGTCACTGAGAAAATTAATTCACATTTCTGTTGTTTAAGCCACCCAGTCTGTGGTATCTGGTTAAAGCAGACCAAGCTAACACAATTCCTGAAGGAGAATGTGGGCCGCACACAACCAGGTCCAGCCCAGGAGCTGAACCAGGGACCCAGCTTTCATCTCTGCTATCTGTCTGTCTCTCTCTCTCTCCACCTCTGCTCTTCTTCCCCAAGTTGTGAGATAGAAGCTGACTACCTGTAGGTCCTCACTCTTCCAAAGCCATGACCCAAGAAGGAAAAGAGCTGTCGTCCCTCAGGCTACAATTCGGAAAACCCTGGGAAGCCACGCTGTACAACCTCCTAGACCAGTTCTGAGCCCAGTGGCATGGGCTACCATGACTGACCTTGCCCTTGGCCAAATAGGCCAGATTTGCTATCAAAAGATGAAGGAGCGATGGGAAGATACCAAGCAGGAAAAGGCATGAGACATGAACCCTTTATTTTACCAAGTATTTGCTCAGTCAGATTTCAGTAAGTCACCAACCCTGTGACACCAAGCAAGTCACTTCTCTGTCGGAGTTTTGCTGTGCTCATGTTTCCGGAGGAGATGGCTGTGGTTGGGTGGGGATAGGCCTACCTAGCACAAGGCTGGCACATACTAACTGTCCGGTAAAAGATAGCTTCCGTTATGTTAGTGTCTGGGTACTGCTGTAAGAAAATATAATGCTGCATCTCCAACTTCAAAACATGGAGGAAAAGCGAAGTCCCACTGAGGGCAATAATATTTGCCCCAGGTCCAAAAACTACTAAAGTTACATGAAATATGCATTTTTCAGATAAGGAAACAGAAGCCCTGAGAAGTTAATAACTGGCATGATATCCCACAAAGAGAAGAGACAGGGCTGGATCAAGACCCCTGAACTCTAGTGATGTACCCGGGTGCGCTGCGCCCCACCGTTATCTCCCCGTGCAGCCCTCAGCCGGGACCCTGACTCACACGAGCCCAGGTGCGCAGCCTCCCGTTTTTTTCTCCCAGACACTCAGCCTGTATGGTGAAGCCCAGGTCCGCTCAGCAAGTGTTGCCGCAATGGAATTGAAACCCAGTGGGGTATCTGGAAAGCAAGTGGGATATCTGGACGTAATAAACTTCCAACTGCTTGTTCATTTGGCACCCAGTGGGGGTAAGCACAGGCTCCTCTCATCTCTCTTTCTTAAGAATCAATAAAAGCTAGTGATGCATTTAGCAGAGATCAAATGCATGAAATTCGGTTCCTTTTTTAACCTTTATGGGACCAATACTTTGGTCACATTTCTAAGAATTGCTCCAGGTCATTCTGACCCATCATTTGGTAATTGCATTGCAATTTTAAACACCACTTCTTGGTGGACTGAGAAGAGGAGACACATTTGATTGGCCAGGGGAGGTGTGAGCGACCAGGAGAAAATAGCATCTTTGGCTGAGCTCTGACGGATGAATGACCAAGCAGGGGTGCGCATTCCTGGCAGGAGGAACCAGCGTGACAAAGGTGTGGAAGAAAGGAACACGGATGTGCTTGGGGCAGGAAGGACTAGATGAGTTTGGAGATGCTTTCAGTGAGCGTCCGAGTGGGCAGGGGTTGGGCCGGGGCTGGTCGTGATGGCCCAGCGGTACCCACGGGCTAAGGCAGAGGCAGTGAGACTGCAGACGTGGGCATTTCAGAGTCCGAAACAATAGCATTTGGGAACAAACTTGTCCTCTCTGATCCTGACATGGGAGGGCTGGAGAAAGACGGGCCTGAGATCAAATCCACTGCTGCCATCAGCTTGGTGTGAGATTTTACACGTGTGTTTTTTTAACCCCTTGGGGAAATCACTATCTTCTCAGCAGCTGGAGGCAGCAATGCTCCCCTTCGAGTTTGCAAACTCAATGCCTACAGGTGCCAGGCAAGGAAAATAAATGACTTGTCCTGGGTATAAAAGAACAACGTCTGATGCTAAAAGTAATCAAACTCAAAATATATTAAAAAGATTGTGAGGGGCGCCTGGGTGGCTCAGTTGGTTAAGCGACTGCCTTCAGCTCAGGTCATGATCCCAGGGTCCTGGGATCGAGTCCCACATCGGGCTCCCTGCTCTGCGGGGAGCCTGCTTCTCCCTCTCCCACTCCCGCTGCTTGTGTTCCCTCTCTCGCTATGTCTCTCTCTGTCAAATAAATAAATAAAATCTTTAAAAAAAAAAAAAAAAAGATTGTGCATGCCAAACAAAACACACTTGGCCTGCATATAACCAGGATGTGAATCCCTGACAACCTCGTAAGATTGTTCTGAGAAGTAAGTGGGATGATATGGAGGAAGTGCTTCACATCGTAGAGAAGCTAGACAAAAAAAGAGTCCATGTGCTATGATTCATTTACAGGAAGTTCAAGAACAGGCTAAACTAATCTGTGGTGACAGGAATTGGAATAGTGTTGCCCTGGGAGCAGCAGGGGCATTGACGTGGAGGATATAAGGGAGCCTTGTGGTGGGCTGGAAATTTTCTATAGCTGGTTCCAGGTCTGGGTACCTGTGTGTAAACATGTATAAGTATTCACCGAGCTATACACTCGAGCTTTGTGAACTTTACTGAATAAAAATTTCACTTCAGTCAAAAAGGACATTTTAAAAGAGGTCCCTTCACAGAGAAATAAGTACTGAAGAAATGGCTGTTTTAGTTGTTATTACCATGACTACTTTTACTATTACCATTAGGAGGAGGATTTAGCCACAAAGTCAATAAACCAACTAAATGAACAACAAACATTCACCAAAGACTTATGTATTGTATTTTCCAAAAATGACTATGTATATATATATATATATATATATCCCTGCCAGGAGCTCTTGCTACAAGGTGAGTTTTGTGCCTCCCACCAAGAGGTGGGGTCTATGTCCCTCCTGTTGAATCTGGTCTGGATTCATGGCTACTTTCACCAGTGGAGTACAGAGGACGTGATGCCCTGTGACTTCTGATATTAGGTCATAAAAGCAATCAGTTTCCGCCTGATTCTCTCTTGGAACACATGCCTTGGGAACCCTTCTTGCCAATATGTGAAAGTCTGGCTGCCGGGAAGGGGGCCATCCTGGAGAAATCACATGGAGGGACCACACCAAGAAAGATGCCTGAGGAGCCCTGGCTGTCCCAGCCCCTAGCTGCTCAAGTCTTCTTTTCCCAGGCCTTAGACACAGGAGCCCAGAAGCCTTTAAGATGCCTGGACATCATCTGACTGCGACCTCACGTGACACCCTGAGCCAGAACCACTCAACCAAGCTGCTCCTGAAACTGAGCGATGATAAGTAACTATCATGGCTCTAGCCAATAAGCGTTGTGGTGTTTGATTTATGTCAGCATCAGCAGATAACTAATACAGATTTTGGTATCTGGAAGTGGGGAGAGTGTGCTACTATAACAAAAAAACTAAAAATGGAGCACTCTGAGGGCAGAAGTTGGAAGTGTAGGGAAGAAACGTGGAATCTGATGTTCTTCGGGGAGGCTGCCCACGAGGGCTTAAGGGAGAGTAGGGAAGATAATATTGGAAGACGGAGGAAAAGGGACCTTTGTAAGGTAGTGCGTTACTCAGCTCAGGCTGCCATTACAAAATACCACAGACGGGGTGGCTTACAGAATGGAAATTTATTTCTCACAAAAAATGGGAATGGAGGCTGGAAGTCCAAGATCAAGGGGCCAGCCAACCCGCTTACTGGTGGGAGCTCTCCTCCTGGCTCGCAGATGGCCACCTTCTCACTGTGTCCTCCCGTGGTAGAGAGACAGAGCTCTGGTGTCTCTTCCTCATAATGACACCAGCCCTACAAATTAGAGCCCCACCCTTATGACCTCAGTTTACCTTTATCCCCTCCTCACAAACTGTCTCCAAATGCGGTCCCATTAGGGGTTAGAGCTTCGATATATAAACTCTGAGGGACGTCGCCATCCCGCCCGTAACATATAGTGAGGGAAATCGTAGCAACACTGTCTTCTGTGACAAAATGGAAAGTAGGAAACGTACTGAATGAACTGGATGATGTAGTAAAGAAAACTTCCAGGCAAAATGTCAGACGTGCCTCCTGTCTTCTGGTTGCATATAATAAAATGTGAAAAGAGAGAAGACGGGTTAAAGAAAGAACCATTGAGAACAAAGGAGCCAGGACTTGCTGAGTTTGAAAATAAAAATGTCTTATTCCTAGGTATTCCAGACAGGAATGATACTAAAATGTTAAATGGCCTCCAGGCAAAGATCAAATCTAGGAAAGTATCGGGAAAATGTGGTCTAGAGATAAACCTGAGGGAGCCAATATAAAACCCTTTGTTAAGACCTTGGAAATATTTAAGGCAGTGATCCAAACAGGAAAACGAAAAGTGCCTCATAGATCCTTACCAGTAAACAATAAGGTTTCTGGTAATCTGAAGTGCGGTGTCCCACAGCAGCCTTCCAGGAAACTCGAGGTAGAAATGGGCTGCTCTCATTCATATTTGTGGTCGTGACTTTGATCTCATGGAGCGAGCGCCAATCAGAGGCATAGACGACTCCCCGTGATTCTCAGGTGACTGCAGTGTCTGAAACGCTGCTTGTGTGAGCTGAAAGGTACAGAGCAGTGCAAAAGGAAGCTAGGTCTTTGGCCCTCCAACCTGCTGTCAGAAAGCAGGCTGAGGAAAAGGCTCAGCTACAATGACTGTTTCTTATGGGAAAGAGAGGCAGGTGCGGAGGATATCTGCATCTGAGCCCGGAGGGTGGAGCCAGGAGCCACGGAGAGCCAATCCCAAGCAGCAGTGCTGAGTTCTAACCCAGAAAAGACCCATGTGCCCAGAGGAATTTCTGAATTGCTAAGGATTCCTGTGTATCTCCCATTCTTTACCCTCATTTTTTTTTTTTTTTTTTAGAAGAGGACCTGTAATGGTTATCCTACGCCTGTCCTACCGCTACATATTAGGTAGAGGGAAGATAACGTGTTTCTTTAGTCCACAGGCCCATTGATCCGGAGGAACCGTACAGGAAGAGCTGTATGTGAGAAATTCACCCAAGGAGCGATTAGATGACAAGGCCCAGGACTTCAAGTTGATGCTGCAATGTAATGAGACTTGAGGGCCGTGGAAAGGGGTGAGTGTATTTTCATGTGGGAAATATATGAACCCTCAGGAGCCAGAAAGTGGACTGAAGTAGCCACGATCCCATGGCCATTCTTGCCCCCGAGAAGGAATTCCTTCTTGCACTGCCTCAGGTTGGCCCTGGGTGACCAATATGATACAGAGAAAATAAGGTAGGTCTTAAAGCCTTGCCGCTTCTTCTGGCCTCCGATCTTCCACTCTGAGGGAAGCCAGCTGCCATGATGTGAGAAGGCTCATACTGCCCTGTGGAGAGGAGCGGAGGCCCCTGCCATTCGGCAGCACCAGCTGCAGCCCTATGTGTAGACCGCCTGGGGAGTCGAACCTCCAGCTCCAGTCAAGCCTTCAGATGGGGGCAGCCCTCGCTGCATCTGACCACAGCCTCATGAGAGATCCTGAGCCAGAACCAGCAGCCACACAGCTCCAGAACGTGAGCCCCAAAGGAACCGTGAGGGAGAAAAAAATGATCACTGCTGTTCTAAGCCACTCAGTTTTAAGGCAACTTGTTATACACCAGTAGATAACAAACACAACTCTACGGAGTAGGAAAAAGGGAACCCAATGCAATCACTGGCAGAGGAGTAAAAAGAAAGTGGGCAGACCCAGGAGAACATACACACACACTCAGGCAGCATGAGGTTCCCTTGGCAAGCATGAAAAAGGGCAGCTTCTCTCTCCTAGCGGAGTGTTGGCATCGAGGGTCAGAAGGTTGAGGTGCCTGGGGACGGTGAGACTTTGGGAGACCATTTCAAGAGGTGAGCTGGCCATCTTAGATGGGACTAAACCCTCCTGGGTCCTGGTTTTATTGTTGCAAAGGAGGCCTTTCCATTTACAGAGCTTTTTTGCATCCATCTGTCACAATGTGATAAAGGCAGGTCAGGATTACCAGCCCCCTCGCGCAGAGGACAAAATTGAGGGTCGCACTGGGTAATTGGTTTGTCCAGGCCCTGGGCACTGTCTGTTCCTGTAACAGCTCTCAGCAGATCAGAGCTGCCTTTGCCTGCCAGAGGAATCAAATCACCCAAAGAGTCTCAAGACCGGGCCAGAAAGACGCATTAAGGAACAACATGGAGAGAAAATGCAGGCCAGCTGCTCTGATGGGGACCCTCCGTCAGGAATAACAGACGTTGGCTGCCTTTATCTGTGCCTCAGGATGCAGAAGCTGAACTAGTGTCATTGTTCAGATTCTGTCCCTCTTTACCATGTGGCCTCGGGCCTTGGGTCTTTGAACTTCATCCATATTATGTGGGGTTCCACCGGCTGGTCTCTTCGGCTCCACGTGGCTCTGACAATGTGGGATTTGCAAGGAATCTGTGGGAACGTCAATACTGATGTTGGCATAATAATACCAGGCCATTCCCAGTCAAGGCTCCAATCTACAAAATCAATGCCGAACAGGAAATTGCAGGCAGAATTTATTCTGAATTTTCCCACCATGGGACTCAGTTTGTGTACGTTGCTACGTGGACTTTAATAAAATAGTGAACAAGGGAGGTTTCTGCCAGCTTCCCCAGCCCCCTGACATATGCTCACCTTTCTGCCAGACCCCTCTGGAGAGAGGACCTCCCTGGGGCTGCAGCTGTGATCGGGAATAAGTACAGAGAGTCAGGTGGGAGGTCGTTTGCAAAAACAACACAGCCTGTAAAATAAAATGGGGTGGCATAAAATAACACAATACGCAATAAAATCATAAAATGACCAAGCTAAATTAATGTCAGAGGACCCTCTCTGCCCAACACCCACTCTTGGTCTCTATATTTAAAAGGAGGAAAACAAATTGGAGTATCTGCTTGTCCAGCCCTACCCAGCTGACTTGGCCCACCTAGGCCCTGGGGCAATGGGGATCATCATGGCAAAACAGTAAGATGAAGTGGGGTCTGTGTTGACCCCATAGACAGTGCTGGTACCTGCTCTGCTGGGCTTGGCTCTGGGCGCCCAAGTGAGCACTGAGCTGCTACTGCATTTTCTAGCATCCATTATCCCTTCCCACAGAAGGATAGCAAACCTCTACTCTCCCTATTGCATCAGTATCTGCAATAGCACATAGGACCAGAAACAGCTCGAAACACAGAAACATACTAATGAAAACTCAGGAATGTGAAAGCTAACCTTTGATCCCCCAAAGCAGGGATGCCTGAGAGCTTTGGGCTGGGGGTGCCTCTGCTCTGAACAAGGAGATGAACAGCGTGGAGCTGCGTGGTCCTGAGCTGGCCAGGGAAGCAGAAACGGTTTAGCAGAATATGCAGAATCACGACAAGGCAGGACACGGGGGAACTAGATGGTGCTTAAGTCACTTGTGTCTAAAGAGGTCACCCATGGGAGCGAAGGTTGGCACTTGTGTCACCCATGGGAGCGAAGGTTGGCAGTGAGCACACAGCCCTCTCTGAAGGGAAGCCTCATATTGTGTGTGGCTGATGCAAGTACAGTTATGATTAGGTTAGCTGTTTGAGTAAACAAAATACAATGGGCTTGCTTCTTAGCTCATCTATTTGTTGTCTTTACAAATTCCTGAACAAAGGGTGCTTGCTGACACCTTTAGGGCACTGACTAAACTATGAGGTGTGTGGTAGGCACCTTGATGCTCAGCAGAGACAGACCCAGGAAGCAGATCCCTGTTCCTCCCCTGCCAGAGGAAAGAGGGAAAGCCTCTTCCTGCTCAAGTGTCTGATCCTCTCCTTACCCTTTAAGGCCCCTTTTCACTTAGTAAGAGGCACACCCAAGAAGAGAGGCAAATGTGTAATTTGCCACAATTTAGAAAAAACAACAAAAGTAATCGATGCACTTCGCCATTTTAATGGATGGTAGAGCAAACATAGGCTAAAGATGGAATGAGGCCCAGATACACCGCGTGCTTGGAGACACTGGGGGAGATTATCTCTGCCCTCCACCAAATGAGACAGAAAACAAAGAACACGGAATGGGGGTTCAAAGACACGCATCTGGTCCCGGCTCTGCTGCTCATGGGCCGACTGGCCTTGAGTGAGTCACTCCCCCAACTCTGGCTCTCAGTCTTGCGCCTGTGAAAAAGCAGGTTGGGAGGTTTGACCTCTAAAGACGGGTCCACCTCATTCATTCATTCAGCCAACATTTATCAAGTGCCTTTTTTGTGTCAAGCACTTTTCTGGAAAGCAAGAATACATGACTGAGCCAAAGAGAGAGCCCCTGAAGCTTACATTGTAGTGGAGGGAAGACAGGCAATAAACATAAATACAGAATAAGTAAGCAAAATATATATATTTTTAGAAAGTGCTAGGTGCTATGAAAGAAAAGAACGGGGTGCCTGGGTGGCTCAGTCGTTAAGCATCTGCCTTCGGCTCAGGTTATGATCCCAGGGTGCTGGGATCGTGCCCCGCAGCGGGCTCCCTGCTCTGTGGGAAGCCTGCTTGCCCCTCTCCCACTCCCCCTGCTTGTGTTCCCTCTCTCACTGTCTCTCTGTCAAATAAATAAATAAAACCTTAAAAAAAAGAAAGAAAGAAAGAAAGAAAAGAACAAGGAGACTGGTTTTTCTTTTTAAATAGAGAGATTAGAATAGGTTGCATTGAGGTGTGTGTGAGTGGTGAAGACTTTAGGGAGGTAAGATTTCAAGCCATAGAAATACCTGGGTGAGGGCACGTGGGTGGCTCAATCGGTTGAGTATCTGACTTTTGGTTTCGGGCCAGGTCATGATCTGGGGGTCGTGGGATCGAGGCTGTGGTGGGGCTCCATGGTGGGCATGGAGCCTGCTTGAGATTCTCTCTCTCCCTCTGCCCCTCTCCCAGCTCGAGTGCGCACTTGTGCATGCTCTCTCTCAGATAGATAGATAGATAGATAAATAAATAAATAAATAAAATTCAAAACAAAAAAAGAAAGAAATCTCTGGGTAAGGAGCAATTGGGTCAAAGGGAATACAGCAGAGGCTCAAGCAAAGGATGCCCACCTGTTAGAGAAACAGCAAGGAGGCCAGCGTGTTTGCGTCAGAGTGAGGAAGGGGATAACAACAGAAATTGGGCCAGATTGGTGAGGGGGATGACCAGGCAGGTCATAAAGGCCTGGTAGGCTGCTGTAAATTCTCTATAAACTTGCTCCAAGGCCCCAAAGGCTCCCAGACAGCCCATTTTAACGTACTTGGGCCCCTGGCAGAACGTGAGGGCAGCGATGCCAGCCCAGCCTGTTCCACGAGAGGGGGGCTGTGGCGCTAAGGAATGGCTCCGTGTGCCTTGGCATTGAACCCGGCCACCTGGAGTCAGGCTTGCAGTGTGGCCCTCACACAGAGAGGCCATGTGCCCGGGGCCTCTCCTCCCCATCCCAGCCCTCAGCAGGGCTTCCGTCTTCTCTAGCTCAGCTATGTCCTCCGTGCTGGGCACGAAGGAGATCCGGGAAGGCCCTGGCTGTGCTCTGGGTTGTTGGTGCTCTTTTCAGCCAACGCCATTACTGCTAATTGACCTTGATTGCTCACCCCATCACTTGGAAACCCATTGCAGCCCCAAGTGTACTCTGTGCCTCTGAAAAGTAAAAACTCACTTAGGCTTGAACTGAGCAATAATTATCTTGGCATTGTGAGGCCAGCCAGGCCCCTCCTCCTAGCCCATTACCTCTCTCCTCTTTCCAACTTGGAAAAGGAATATGAACCAATGTAAAAAAATAAAAGTAATTTATTCTCCACTTTACAGGCTGCCCCTCAAATAGTTTGTCGAGGCCTTTTTAAAGCCACTCTCCTCACTCACATTCTGCTCAGAAGGTTGCTCTGTCTTTTCTTCTGCCATTGATTTTTGCATCTGGTTAGGATTGTTCAGTGCTCCTAAGGAATTAACAACAGATTAGCCAAAGTCTAACGAGCTGCAGCTCAGATAGCTGGGCTTACCCGGACAGACAGTCTGTACTCTGCTTGTCTTCCACTTCATGCCAGGAGAATGGGGGTGCCCCCAAGGATGGAGCCTGGGCTGGAGCACAGCCTTGGGGTTCCTGGGCTTACTCGGCATTGCCAAGGAAGATGGCCAGCTGCTCTGGGCTTGATCTTGGAGTCCTGAGGATTGAGTGCAGACCTCTGGAGGTAACCGGAAATCTATGGGGAATGGTGAATGGATGTGGTCTTGGAGCCAGATTTGAATTTGAATCCAAACTTAATATAAGTCACTGGGTATGTGGCCCTTTGGCAAGTGTCCTGGTGTTTGGGGGCTACCAAGGTATCCCCAGGGTGTCCCAAGAGAGCATCCAGCTGCAGATCACGCTGGGAAGGGGCTAAGGAGAGTGGTAAAGGAAGCTAAGGAAGTACAAGTCTGGAGCCGGGGCCATCGCCTAACTAGAGAACAGAGCCCTGAATGGGGAAAACAGGAAACCAGATCTCAGTGTTCAGTCTGGGTCTCTGAGGATTCAGGGTCAGGCCAGGCTGCCATCAGCGTCCAAGAAGTTCTACTGGGCCCTTGGGTTCTGAGAAGGACTCTAACTGGGACACTGCAGTACATGCAAACAAGCAGCACAGTGGCTAAGAGCAGGGACTGGGAGCCACACTTCCTGGGTCCAAATCCTCACGTGGCCACTTACTAGCTGTGTAAGCTCAGCCAAGTCTCTTAAGCTTTGTGGCTCAGTTTCCTCATCTGTAAAATGGGGCTAATCATTGTACCTCATGGAGGGATTGTTAAGATTAATAAGTTAATATCTGTAAAGGGCTGAGAAAAGTGCCTGGCATCTGGTAGGTGCTATAGAGGGCTAACAAGAAGAAGGAGAAGAAGAAGAGGAGGAAGAGGAGGAGGAAGAGGAGGAGGAGGAAGGAGGAGGAGGAGGAAGGAGGAGGAGGAGGAAGAAGGGGGAGGGGAAAAAGCAGGAGAAGGAGAGAAGAAGGGAGGGAAGGGAGGGAGGGCGGGAGAGAGGAAGGAAATGAAAGCGAGGGCTCACCTATCACAGAAATGCCATTGCACTTTCCCCTTCCTATCCACTTGCAACACAAGTAAAAATTCCTCATGGCTTTACAGACCCAGGCATCCCCTCTAGTGCTCGGTGCTCCCCCAACAATCACCAAGTCTCTGTGCCCCTTCCGCCACGGGCCCAGGCATCCCACCTCCTCCTCCTCTGGACTACTGCACCAGCTCCCCTCCGCACCAGCTCCCCTCCTAGCTGCTCTCTGGTCTCCCTGTCTCCAGTCTCGTATTCTCCAACGCATTCATCATACTTCCAGCAAAGTGATCCTCATACATCACAAAGCTGGTCAGATGGCCCATCGGAAGCCATTTCACAGGGCTTCTCCCTTTATCTACAGGAGTCATTGAAACTTCTTGGCACACTACTTGGTCCTACTTGGTCCTCTACAGATTCCTGCAGCCTCATTTACTGCGCTTGGCCCCACTCTTTATACCCCAGCAACACTAAGCCGCCTGCTGTCACCCGCAATGCACACATGCACACTTGCACATACACCATCCTTGCACACACACACACGCACACACTCCATGCTTCACTTGTTCTGTTCTCTCTGCCTGAAATATCCTCCCAGATTCCCCCACCTCCCCACACATTGCTTGGCCAGCAACTAACTCCAGCCAGCACCTAAGACCTGGATGTCAGTGTTTCCTAGGTTCCTTCCCTGAAGCCAGCAGTTGGATTAGACGATCTATATCCGTTTGGATGATTCTAGATAACAAATTCCTGAATTTCCGTGTCTCGACCCAGTCGAAGTTTATTTCTCATTCCAGGATTGTCTAATGTCGGTGTCACGGTGCGCAAGCAGCCTTCCCTCACGTGGAAATCCACGGCTGCATCTTTTGGCTCCGTAACCCGTGGGATCTCAGTCTTCTGCATCCAGCTCGTGGAAGGGGTAAGAGGAACTGGAAGAGGCCCGGCCACTTAAAAATCCCTGGCCAGAAGTGCTACCCCTCATGCCCGCTCATTCCCTTGTGAAAATTAGTCCCAGGTGACTCCTGGATGAAGTACAGCCCCTGTGCTGCCCAGTGGACAGCCGGCCCTCGAAGCCCCAGGGCAGCTTCTTGGCCGCACCCCTCCCCCCGCACCCTGTCCATACACCGCCTCAGTTAACCACAGTGTGTGATGGCTACGATCTGTTTCCAGGCCCACCTCCCCCACCAGGCTGGAAGCCCCTGAGGGCAAAGGCCCCGTTCCTTGTATTTCTCCGTACCCAGCACCGGGTATGAGTGCTTAGTACTCAGTACTGTTGTTGCTTGAATGGATGTCCCAAGTCAGAAGCAGCTCCGTGACTGGATGGGTCTGACAGTGCAGGTTGAAGGTGCTTCAGCAACAGCTGAACTAAACTGGGAGAGGCAGGGCCCGCCGGGCCGGAGCATGAAGAGGGATCTCCCCTGCGAAAAAGCAAACACAAGGAGAATGATTTGGCCCTTTGAGGAGGTTTGCAATTTCATCTCATGATACTTCTCAGGGCCGAAAGGGCCCCAAGTCTGAGAGCTCTCTTCGTAGCTAACACAAGTGGCCCACACCATATGCCGAGCCCTGTTCTAGCTGCTCTGCGCACATTCGCTCATAAATCTCCATGATAACTCTGTTCTGTACGTGAGGAAAAAAAGTTAAAGACTGGGAGAAGTTAAATGCCACGATACTCTCTCTACCCACAGACTTACCTTCCATTTGTGGAGCCCCTAGACGGCCCAGGCAGGGATGGTTTCAGCCTATCTTCCAGAACTTCTGTCAGAGAATTAAGTTTAGGGAAACAGCAGAGACGTGGCTGCCTGGAGGCCAGAGCAGACATTTTGGAGGTTTCTGACCCTAGCTGAACCTCAGGGCTCAGGGAACAGGCCGGCTGGCCTGAGAACAAATTTCCAGGATTATTCTTCACCTGGAATGCTAAGCATTTTCAAGCTAAGAATCACTGAACTTTAACATTGATGTTTATGTTTTACAATGTCCTTTGGTGAAATTAAAAAACAGTACAGGTTGGAGCCAAATAACAAATTGCAAGCCTCCAAGCCCATCTCAACATGACACTTGCGTGGAATTAACAGTGATAATATTATGACAGGAGACTGATCTCTCTGCACACACCGCCAGAGCTGAATACCCAGAGGCTGGCCGCGCGGAAACACAGCTCCACTCAGCCGTGCTCCACGTCCCCTGCGCTGGGCGTTTCCAGAGTCTTAACTGGATAACAACCGCGGCCCCTCCTGGGAAATCACTGCTTCGGAAATGTTTTACACTGATGACAAGAGAAACAGCTGTAATTTGTCATTATAGAAATATCCAATTATCAAGCCACTGAGTGAGGACAGCAGCTTCCCGTCCTTACTGCCATCAGTCTGGGCTCTGAGCTACACACCTGTCATAGCCGGAGGGGCCTGCCAGGTGACAGCCACGGAAGAGCCTGGCTTCTCTTCCCACCACCTCGGGTAGTGGTGGTGGGGGAGTAGCAGTCTGTGCCTCTGGCAGGAAGCAGGTGCCTCCAAGGCCGCCTCCTGATGCAAGTGCAGGAAGAACAGCTTATGAACAACACCTGGCTGAACTGCCACCTCCTCCGGGAAGGCCACAGGAGTTACTCTTCCTCCTCGGCTTTGCCACCAAGAGGATGGAGTGAGAAGCGAAGGGGCTGAGTCTTTGAAGCCAGGCAGGCCTGGGTTCAATGTGTGTCCCCAGGATATCCTAGCTGTGTGCCCTATGAGGCTCACTGGGGACAGAATCTTCCATGGATGGAGTGGAATGTACTAGGGAAGGAGCAAACGAATGGAAAACAACTGAATCTGATACAATGGTGATGAGCCAGCATTTATAGGTACTAAGCGTTTTACATGTTTAAACTCATTTTTATCCTCACAACAACCCTACACAGTGGGTGCTATTATTACATCTATTTTATAGTTAGGGAAACTGAGGCAAAGGAAGATTAAGGAATTCAACCAAGGACACCTGGCTGTGAGGGGCAGACATGGGATCTGCACGCAGCAGTCTGGTTCAGGGGTTGAGCTCCTAATGTTTTGTGGTCCTCATAACAAGTATTACTGCTGTCTCTGTCCCGGGTCCTGTAAGTTCTTTATATGTATTATGTCATTTAATCCTCATAATATATTATCTCAGATGTGTACAGATGAGTAAACTGAGGCCCAGAAAGGTTGAGTAACTTACCCAAGTTCACACAGCTACTAAGTAGCAGAGTCAGAGCTCAAATCCTGGCCTTCTGGCACAGTCTGGATACCAAGCCACCATCTAGCTACACATACTGCACTGTGGTTCCTTGATTACTTTCTATGCACATTTGCTTTTAATTAAGTCACCCAATAACTCCTGAGAAAGATACTGCTATTAACTCCAATTTATAAAGTGAGAAGGTGAAGATCTTAGAACCTAAGTAGATTACAGTCAGTAATTGAGGATCCAGGATTCAAATCCAGATGCTGTCTGGAACCCTCTCTGCTGCAGTAACCTCCTACCCTAACCCAGTGCCTGCTCCTATGCAGAACATGTGAATTTGAATTCAGTTGAGCTGAAGTGTGAATGAGCTGCTCAGCACCTGGTTCAAATGCCACCTCCTTCAGGTTGGCCTCCCTCAATCTCTTCTTCCTCTGTTTAATCTCGGACCTGGCTTTTGTACCCAGAATAGCTCTTGATCACTTCTATGGGCAATCTTGCTGTGATGGAGAGAAATCTATGCAGAGAAGTTAAATGTGGTGACATTGGAGTTTTCCCCAACAAGTGGTTAGACAACAGGTGGCATAGCTAGATTACCCTGCAGAAAAGTTCCTGGTTGACAAGCACCAACAACAGGTTTTTTAGAGCCCCATTCCTGAGCATGAGCAGATATGCAGGGATCACCAGGCTCCTCAGGGAAGTTTCCAGCATGAAGGACAGAGACCAAAAGAACCAAGGAGGCAGGGGTACAACCTGAAGGAAACAGACTATCCAAGATGGACAACATTAAAATAACCTCAACATCCTCAGAGATGTGAAAGAATACGTTATATCCAAGAAACAAGAAAAGGATGTTATAAAAGGGGAGTGGGACATTTGAGAACAAGGAAGAGCTTTAGGGAACTAAAAACATGGAAGCAGAAATGAGAAACTCAGTAGTAAGTTTGAAGGGCTGAGGAAATCTCTTAGAATGATGGAAAAGAAGGAAATAAGGTAATTTATTTTTTTTTTATTTTTTTTATTGTTATGTTAATCCCCATACATTACATCATTAGTTTTAGATATAGTGTTCCATGATTCATTGTTTGTGCATAACACCCAGTGCTCCATGCAGAACGTGCCCTCCTCAATACCCATCACCAGGCTAACCCATCCTCCCACCCCCCTCCCCTCTAGAACCCTCAGTTTGTTTTTCAGAGTCCATCGTCTCTCATGGTTCTTCTCCCCCTCCGATTTCCCCCCCTTCATTCTTCCCCTCCTGCTACATTCTTCTTCTTCTTTTTTTTCTTTCTTAACATATATTGCATTATTTGTTTCAGAGGTACAGATCTGAGATTCAACAGTCTTGCACAATTCACAGCGCTTACCAGAACACATACCCTCCCCAGTGTCCATCACCCAGTCACCCCATCCCTCCCACCCCACCCCCCACTCCAGCAACCCTCAGTTTGTTTCCTGAGATTAAGAATTCCTCATATCAGTGAGGTCATATGATACATGTCTTTCTCTGTTTGACTTATTTCGCTCAGCATAATACCCTCCAGTTCCATCCACGTCGTTGCAAATGGCAAGATCTTATTCCTTTTGATGGCTGCATAATATTCCATTATATATATATACCACATCTTCTTTATCCATTCATCTGTTGATGGACATCTTGGCTCTTTCCACAGTTTGGCTATTGTGGACATTGCTGCTATAAACATCGGGGTGCACGTAGCCTTTCGGGTCCCTACTTTTGTATCTTTGGGGTAAATACCCAGTAGTGCAATTGCTGGATCATATGGTAGCTCTATGGAAATAAGGTAATTTAAAAACCAGTTCAGTGGTTCCAACGTCTGAGTAATAGGAATTCCAGAAACAGAAAAACCTGTAGTACCAGTTCAAGATCTTCCAGATCTATAGGCCCTGAGTTTCCAGATCAAAAGGGACACTGAGTACCCAGAAAAATGGATAAAAATACCCAAACCAAGGCACATCAATGTGAAATTTCAAAACATGAGACAAACAGAAGAGGCTATAAGTTTCCAGAGGTTGGGTCGGAAGAAAGAAGGAAAAGAAAGGAAAGGAAAGGAAAGGGCCAGTATACACAGAATTAGGAGTTAGAACAGTTTTCAACTTCTCAAAAATAACTAAGTTCTAATGGTTAGGAGTAATAATGTAATAAATAACTTCTCAATAACAAATAAGAAATAGAACTAATAAATAACTTCTTAAAAATAGCTAAAAGCTAGAAGGCAGCAGAATCATGCCTTCAAAATTCTGAGGGATAATAATTACAGAAGGGCAAGGTCTCAAAAAAATGTATATCCCACACCCTGTTTCTCAGGAAGCTACTGATGATGTGCTCCTTCAGTATAAACCAAAAAAGAGGAAGAATGGAATACAGGAAAGAGGAGATCCAATGCAGTAGAGAGGAGAAGGGAATTCCCACTTTGATGCTGAAGGGACATCTCAGGACAACAGCCATGCAGCAACCAGGGAAAGTAACCATCCACCAGCAGTCCAGAGGCCATGGAAAAACTCCTTCAAGAAGATAAATTGATAGAATACCTGATGTGAATGAAAGGTAATATGGACAAACTTTGGAGAGCTTGGGGTTGAACTGGTGATAAGTACATGGAATATCCAACACACATACAAACAAAAGGCAATTTTAACTCCAGGGAAAACAAAAGACTGTTCAGCAAAGGAAAAGCAATCAAAATTTGCTATGAAGGCTCAGATCTGAATAACATACATGGTTATAATATTGTAAACACTGACTATCGATCTAAGTAAAACTGTAGTTCTGCCGGGAGGATGGGAAGGTGGCAGGGTGCATGTGTTTGGCACGACAAGAGAAAGAAAAGAAGCTAAGTCCGACCTTTCCATTGTGGGAAGTAAACAGATGAAGCATAAAACAAATAGCCCCAAAAAGTAACAATACAAACATATTGTTGGAAATAAGGTGATAAGGACTAAAATAAATCTAGAAAAGGTGAAAATGGTTGCCTCTGTGGAGGGGAAATGGGGGAGGTAACTGAAGACTGCTTTTTGTCTTAGCAAACCTTGTAGAACCAGGTGAGTCTGGTTCTTTAAACTGCATAGTTGTTTATAATTTTATATATATGTAATGTATATTTTTGTACATGTATAATTTTGACAGAAATTAAAACTTAAAAAGTTTTCCCTGGCTTTGTAGTGGGAACTGTAAGAACAGGGTGGTGTTCTCTGAAAACACCCAGGCCCATTTATGCTTTGGGAGTGAAATAGATGGCTAGTATCATACTGCTGCTCTTCTGTACCACCATAGAGTTTATTCATTCATTTATTTGACAAATATTAATCAAGGCCCCACTATATGAAGGCAGTTTCACCTCCATTATCTCTGATAATCTGGCTTTTAGAAATTAAAGGGAAGTAATGTGGGCTCATGGCTCCCTTTCTAATCAAGTCCATACAGGGGCTACTGACTCACCTGGGAGGGAGCAGGTAGGGTCTGGGACTGGACTGTGCTGGGGGTAGAAGAAACAGAGGCTGGTCTTCCCCTCTGGGTGGCAATGTACTCCTCTGGTATGTCTAAAATAAGACACCTTACCACCTAAAGATTAGTTTCTTTCCAAATTAAGTCTCACCCACAAGATAAAACTCATATTTCCCCTGTTAACGGGGTACATGAGAGAATGGGGAGGGATGAGGAATAGTGTCTGTTCTCCCTTCTGTGGAATATTTGTGACCTGGCAAAAGTATGTAGTTGAAGTTCTACCCCTCCCTAATGAGCGGGGAAGGAATCTACATAGCACAGTTGGGTCATATGAAATATGCCCTCCCTGAGCATGTCCTGCTCACTGTAAGTCACCAGAAATTTGGGGGCAGCTCTCCTTTCCTGTCACAGAGAGCCTGTGTCATCTCTTCTACTTGGGAAGCAATTCTGACCTCCTTAGCAATGTCATCTTTCACGTGAGAAGGGGTAAGCTATATGCCAAAGCACCACTGAGACTGCCTTGGGATCAAGGTGCATGAAGGCATGACCAGTGGCTCCCCAAGCTAAGAAGAAAGGGTCATCAGGTGCCTGTCTCAGTGGGGCCATCTACTCCACCATGGAGGAAAAGAGGAAAGGAGGAAGGGAAAGAGACAGGTTCAAAGTGGAGACAATTAGGAACTCTCCCTCTGCGGACTATTTAATATCACACTTGGCTTTCCATCACTCCTCTTCATTATAGATTTTCTGAATCACAGCCAAGACAGAGGGGGCACTAGTCAGCCCTGAGATTGTTTGTTGCACTTGCCCATTGTAAAAACCACATTTCAGAGCCAAAAGATGAGCTAATATTCTACTTCAACGTAAGTAGTAAAAAGCAAATAACTTTGGGCATGAGAACCAGGAAATAAGAAGAGAAGTTTAATGCTCCCATAGAGAAGCAAATATTTGCACTTATTAATATCCTGAAACCCACGTCGCCATGAATAGTTCCTTCTCCTATTATCCCATGCCTTTTGTCTAACACAGTGATATATTGCCACCCTTTCAAAATCCTGACACAGATGACATTGAAGCAAATTATGTACCTCAGCCAGATTTCTCAGTTGAAATGGAGATAGCTGATGTGTACATTTTTCCATCTAATTAACATTCCACAGTTTGAATAGCTGTTATCATGCCCTGGGTCCCCTATGAATGGGTGAATAGATAGAAAGATCCATAAACAGCTTGGCTTGCATAGAATGAGATTTTTCTTCAGACAAAGAGAAAATGGAATGAATCATTGTCATCTGGATGGTAGCAGCCATTGGAGACTAACACAAGCACACTCCCCTGTGAGCCGAACACAAGTGTGTTGCCTAGCACCAGCAGCCATCTCTGGAGGATCTTGGCCCACTCCCAGCCTCTGTATTTGGCTACATAAATTTTTTCACCCAGGTCTCTGTTTACACTGTGTTGTGGTGTCCAAAAATCTGTCCCCAATTTTTTGATACTCCTCCACTCAACAGGTGTAAATTAATTCTCCTCTCCTTGTACTTAGTGATTCAGTTCCAACAAACAGAATATGGCAGAAGTGATGGTATATAACTTCTGAGACTAGGTCAAAAAATGCATTTCTCTCTCTCTCTCTCTCACTCTGGAGAAAACCAGTTGCCATTGCAAGAGGTCACTCAAAGTCCCATGGAGAGTAACTGAAGCCTCCTGCCAACAGCCATGGGGATGAACCATCCTGGAAATGGATCCCCAGCCCCAGACAAGCCTTCAGATGAGACCACAGCCCTAGCCGACATGACTGCAACCTCATGAGAGACCCTGAGGCAGACCCACGCAGCTAAGCTGCTCCTGAATTCCTGACTCTCAGAAGCTGTGATGTAATGTTTATTGCTTGAAGCTGCTACATTTGGGGCTGATATATGCAACAACAGATAACTAATACACACTATGATTTCTCTTGACTTTCATCACCATATTTATGGGAAAAAAAATTTTTTTCTTCCTAATATTCAAAGGCCAAGATGACTATAGCTGCCACAGCAAAACTCCAAAGTCACTGCAAAGTGAGGGGATCAGAAGCTTGCTCAGGCCTTCCACAAGCCAGCCAGCTCTCGGGGAACTGCACAACTTGCTGGAAAAGGACACAGAGAAATTGAAGGAAAATGTCTAGGACATGCCTCAGGCCACTCATCACCCACTCCCTCTTTCCTCCACGCATCCTCTAAGTGGTGTCACCTCTCGCAGACCTCACCGTGTTCTGCAGCCTCTCTCATCAGCTGTGTGCATGCTCTCAGCCCCCTGCGTAACTCCTCGTACACCAGTCTTCCCCCCCCACCCCGCTACAAACCCGTAGCTGGCTTACTGGTGCTCACATCTGCAGAGCCTGGCCCATGCCAGGTCCTGAGCCATCTTGGGCCAGGACACATAGTGTCAGAGGTCCCTTGGTGCTTTCAAAGCGAGGTGGACGTGGAAACCCCCATAAGTGGAGTAACTACAAATGAGCAGAGTGGTTAAAGTCTCCATTTTGGACCTAGACAGAAATAGGTTTGATTCCAGAATCCACTGTTGACTAGCTAATTGACTTTGGACAAGATAAGTAACTAATACTTGGCTCCCTCCTCTCTAAAATGGGAGCATCCCATTGCCTACCTCAAATAGGATGACATTAAATCTAGGTAACATCTTCATACAGGGCCTGGTGCCTTACTCAGTAAATGTTGCTGTTAAGACCAGGAGTAGAAGGCTTGATATCACAAGCTTGGAATCCCCTTCTCCCCCTGTGCAATTACTTCATTCCAGCTCATTGTAAATGCTGGGGATTCCTCATACCCACTGTGGGTGGTTTGGGGTGGTGGTGTTTTTCCCCTGCTCTTTTACCTGTTCTTACCTGTTTTCCATCAGCTCTGGCCATGGCTTCTGGCTCCTGCCCTGACTCCCAGCCCATTGTTAGGCCCCAGGGGTGCTGTGCTCTTGCTGGTATCTGCTCACACCTACCCTCCAGCACCTTGTCTCTCCCTGCCCAGCCCCAGCTGACCTGTGGTACACGAACTGGAGCTCGACACCCCTACCACGACATGTCTCCATGCATCTTCAAAAGGTTTCCTATCTGTTTCGTCTTAGGAGGAAATAAGGAATCTAGTCCCCTCTTTTCATGCAGAAAACTGCCTATTCTGGGGAAAACTAGCTGAGGTAATTTATATGCCCTGCTTAATTACTCCACTACCAGACTCCCAACTAAGTTGCCCTAGCAACACCTAGCAACTGGCCACTGTCACCAGCTGCTTCTGTAAGAGAGTTCTTCTAGCTGTGTTATAAAGTCTTTTTTTGGTCGCCTTGGTACAGAAAAGAATAAGTTAAACAGGACTCTGAACGATATATAAACCAGTTTTATGCACCCCGCTGCTCAGCTTTGCCTCCATTTTCCTGGGTAGGTAGTGTGGCATTCCTCCGGCACTCCGATTTAGAAACTACAGTGTTTCAGAGCACATCTTTAGAGTCGGATGGATGTTCTAGCTGTGTGACACTGGGAATAGTATTTAACCTTGCTGTGCCTCAGATTCTTCATCTGTAAAATGGGGGTGATATTACCCCCCTAGATAATGCACAGTAGCTGGCATATAATACACGTTCAGTGCTGGCTGCTAATGATTATGAATAATCTCAGATGGGAAAACAACAGACGACTTGGCAAATGACCCTACAGCAGAGCCACGTGACTGAAACGTGCAGTCTGCCTCAGGGGTTCTACAAACTGTGCCCCTCCTCTCCCTCCCTGGTCCCCTGGCTGCCTCCCACCCTGTGTCCTATCCCCACTCCCACCACATGTAAGCTCCATGGGGGCAAGAGTTTTTATCCATTTTGTTCACTACTGTATCCCAGCACCTAGAACAGCGCTTGGCTTGTAACAGGTGTTCAGTGAACATTTGTTTGATGAACGAATGTTTGCAAAGTTGTCTTGTGCATACAGGCTCCCTTAGGAACTTTGTGCACTGAGATATGGGAATTCCTGCGTCCCTAGCCTTACACATCTTAATAACTCACCAACCCCCAACAGCTGCTAAGCCTTGTCTTTGTAGAAGGCCAAGTCTAAGCAAAACCTCAAATGTGACATCTAAGCCCATCCTAAGTGGTCATTTCATTGCCAAAACTGTCCTATGATAAATCTCCTGAACTTATTTGTTTACAATTGAAGTTACAGCCGCAACCGGAAAACTAAAATGACATCCAAATCCTCAAGACGTGGTGTGAGCTAGAAGGCAGAAGTGGAAGGAGGTGTTCTCACTGTGCCATTCTTAGGGGTTTTTTCTCTCTTCAACCCAGTAGATCTGTTCTAAGCAGGGATCCTTCTAAGAGGGAGAGGGGGAAGGAATGTCCAAATCAAAAGGAGAGAGCTTGTCCAGGGTGTGAAGAGGGCGCAGATCCAGGGCCAGAGCCAGAGTCTGCCCATACCTGGGGTCAAGAAACCAGAATTTTAAAGGAGGCCAGAGAATCAAAGCTGTGTATTTGGAACAAACAGAGGAAAAAGCCACAAGTATTGGTAACAACGGATTCATTGCCAAAGTGATCGGGAAAGTGGGAGGGGCTACTCCTACAGATTACAAGGATGTTCCCGAATAGGCATCTTTGGAAGGCCCAGATTCTGTCTCCCAAACTTGGGTCTTCTGTTATAAATAAGAAGAGCTTTATGAATATAGAGGGAGCTTCTGCCTCATACCAAGGCCAACTTCTTGTGATCTAGCCCATGTCCTTCCAAATTTTCATTTTGGGAGCAAAGTCGAGAGGACCCCAATATTAATTAGCAGTGTTGCCCGGGGCATGTACCACCTGGGGGTGACCCTCCCTGACCTCTGTGAAGGGTCATTCCACGGAGGGGAAATTAGCTCTGTCCTGCCCAGTGCCTGGTCCCCTTGAACTTGATCTGGGAAGCCGCCTATGCCTGCTGGGGGAGTTCCATGGCCCAAGCAGGTGCATCTGAGCTGAATGTCAAAGAACAGCAACCAAGCACACCCTAGCATCCCATGCCCCTCTCTCCCCACCCACCTCTTTAGAACCCAGGTTTTGTGCTCTAGAGACACAGCCCGTGCCACCATCAGTGAACACTCCTACTTACAAGATCGTGAAACTGAGATTCAGAGAGAGGGCCTCACTTCCATGTCACACACCACATCCATGGGCAAGCTCCTGACTCTTGGTCTCAGGTTCTCTTTCCGTTGCTCCCAGACTCCACACTGAGTCTCCTGGGACCTGACCATGAATGCCCTGCTCTGAGTGCCCAGGGTTATAGTGGTGCACGTCTCCCCTGAACTCCAGCCCCTCCAGGGGCAACCAGCACGGTGGGGAAAACTTGAGATTAACTGTCAAAAGACTGAACTTAGTCACCAGCACCACCTCTCACTAGCTGTGTGATGGAGGCAACTCACCTACCCTCTCTGATCTACGGTGGGAATAACTGTAGAGTGGAAACAACACTGATGAAGTTGTTTGGAGGACTCAGTGAAAAATGTGTAAAAATGTTCTGCGTATTCGAAAGTCATGTGATTACTCTTTTCCTCCCCGCGCTTTTCAGGATTTCCCGAATTTTCTACTATATTGATTTTAAAAGAAAGAACAAATTATACATAACTTTAAAAATGAAAAATTGTTTTAAAGAAACAGTACCTTTTACTTCTGAAATTGGCAAAACTGTCGTTTCTTACTCTAATGTTGAAGGGTACAGTGAGATGAGCATTCTCATGCTCTGCTAGTGGGAGAATAAATTGGAATTAACTTTCTGGAAAATTATTTGGCAACAGGCATCAAGAGGCTTTTAAAGTTTCTATCTCTTGGGGTGCCTGCCTGGCTCAGTCAGTGGAGCATGTGATGATTGATTTTGGGGTTGTGAGTTCTAGCCCCACATTGGGGGTACAGATTACTTAAAAATAAAATCTTTTAAAAAGAGAGAGTTTCTATCTCTTGACCCAATAATTCCACTTTTCAGAATCTATGTAAAGAAAATTATCAACTATACAGTTAAAAATAATTATGAAGGCAGTCTGTAGCAGAATTTCTTTCTTAGGGGCACTTGGGTGGCTCAGTCAGTTGAGTGTCTGCCTTCAGCTCAGGTCATGATCCCGGGGTCCTGGATCGAGCCCCACATTGGGCTCCCTGCTCTGCGGGAAGCCTGCTTCTCCCTCTCCTGCCCCTTCCCCCTGCTCGTGCTCTCTCTCTCTCCCTCTCTCTCTCAAATAATTAAAATATTAAAAAAAAAAAGAAACCTTATTTAAAAAATTTCTTTCTTGAATATACCTAAAAACTGGAAACAACTTGTCACCAAATGAGAAATTGTTACATAACTGTGGTACTCCTTACAATAAAATATCCTGAAGCCCCTAGAAGTCAACTCTTCAAAGAATATTTAATGAGCTGAGCAAATAGTCATAATATAAAGTAAAACAAATAGAATATTAAACTGTATATATAATAAACACCCATCTTTTAAAATACAGGGAGAGACACAGAGAAAGAAAGAAAAAAACATAAAAACATTAACAGTGTTGCCTCTGGTGATGGGATTATGGGTTTCATTTTTCTCTCTATGGTCTTTTTTTTTTTTGCATTTTAAAATTAATTACAATGAGCTTGTGTTCTTTTACAACTGAAAATGCTATTACAAATAAATAGGCAAATAAAGTCGTATGTTTTTGCATTCTGTTTTGTTGCTCTGGTAGTAATTTTTTTTTTTAAAGATTTTATTCATTTGACAGAGAGAGACACAGTGAGAGAGGGAACACAAGCAGGGGGAGTGGGAGAGGGAGAAGCAGGCTTCCCGCGGAGCAGGGAGCCCGATGCGGGGCTCGATCCCAGGACCCTGGGATCATGACCTGAGCTGAAGGCACACGTTTAACGACTGAGCCACCCAGGCGCCCCTGTGGTAGTAATTATTTACACTTATCTGTATCAAACCTTCTCTCATTAGTGGGTAGAAGTTTTTATTAACTTTTTATATCTTTAACTGGTTTTAGTGCTTGCCTCTTTCAAATCCCAAATTCCCTACTTTACTTTCTTGTTGTGATTCATTTTCATGTAATTTGGAGACATTTTTTGAGTCATTCTTATAGAAAAGGTACTTGGATGGTACCTTTTCTTGGCTTCTGGAGATCAGAGAATGCTGTCATATATTGGTGACAATGTGGCTGGGTGTCTTAGTTCATTTGGGTGATCTCAGGGTCGTGAGATCGAGCCCCACTTCGGGCTCCAAGCAGGGCAGAGTCTGCTTGAGATTCTCTTTCCCTCTCCTTCTGCCCTTCCTGCTCATGCTCTCTCTCTCTCAAATAAATAAATCTTTTTTAAAAAATTATTTCTCAACAGTTTTAGACGCTGGGAAGTCCAAGAGCAAGGTGCTGCTAGATTCCATGTCTGGTGAGGGCCCACTTCCTGGCCCATATAACCTCACGTGGTGGAAAGGGGAGGGAACTCTCTGGGGTCTCTCTTTAAGGGCACTAATCCCATTCATGAGGACTCCACTCTCGTGAACTAATCACCTCCCAAAGGCCCCACCTCCAAATATCATCTCATTGGGGATTACGTTTCAATACATGACTGGGGTAGGGGTGGGCACCCAAACATTCAGTCCATAGCACTGGGTAAAAGTTTTCTATTTCTGTAGATACTCTACCGCTAACTTCTAGAATGTATTGTTTCGGACAAGAAATCTAATACTAGTCAGATTCCTCAAAAGTATCCTTAGTTTGTCAGCTTATTTGCCTGTAGGACTCCAACAGCCTTAGAAGTAAATTATAGTAAAATTGTTATTGATCCTAAAGCACAAGCATCAGGAGGCCAGGCAACAGCCAAAGCCCAGCGCACAGGGTAAGCTTCCATACAAGGTTTTAGAGACCAAGCCCTTCTCTCCATTGGCCAGCCCTCTACATTCCACGCCGAGTGCACACCCAGCTCTTCCCACAAAACAGCCTCCATCATACCCTTCCACTTAGCCTCCTCCTCCCCAACTCCTAGCAAAACCAAGGTTAAAAAAACTGCTGGTTGCCATTAACATTTTTTTCTATCACACATTTGTGCAATTAAATGACGCAGGTGGGCGTGCACAATTTGGGCATTTAGGCATTATTTTGCACACACAAAGAAATGTGACTCTACTAAATGCACTTCTCTACATCATGCTTTTAGTTAGCTCACCTAACTGGCAGTCCCTCTACGTTATCTCTAGGTTGATGTAGATACAACTCACTTTTTCTAGGCTGCATAATGATGCAAATTATCCATATATTACAGTCTGTTCAAGGGTCCCTGTACTGATGGATATTTAAGTGACCATTTGTTATCCTTATGTGTAGCTTCGTTTTATTGTCTTTGTTTGCTGACACAACAAAAATGCTGCAATAAACACATTTGTAGACATAACCTTATTTTTTTTAGTTCTTGAATTTCTACAGGATAAATCCTCAAAAATATAATTGTTCCATCATGAGCATTTTTTTCTTTCTGTAAGTGCTCTATCTATTCACATTTCTACCAGTATTATAAGTGCCCTTTCCCCAGAAAAAACCTCCACTATCACCTCTGTTTAATTTTCCCCAGCATGACGTGTGAGAAGCTGGATGGACCTCATGAGCCCTTTGATTTGCACTGCACTAGTGTCTTCTACATGGTGTTTGGACTCCCTCTTGGATGAATTGTCTATTCATATCCTTTGCCTATTTTCCAACTGGGATGTCTTTCTTTCAGTTTGTAGAGGTATTTAAAGATTTTAAATGTTAATCTTTTATCTCTTTACACGCTGCAACTTTTTCCTAGTTTATCACTTGTCTTTTGGTTTCATTTATGGACCACTTTTCCCTACAATTTTCTAAGGTTTCGACAAGTAAATATGGCTATCTGTTCCATGATAGCTTCTGCAAGTCTACTGTCTCAGTTCAAAGATCTCCCACACCACTAGGGGATTTGTATGTTCTCCTAGATTTTGCTCTTATACTGTTTTGTCCATTTCTTACATTTAAATCTTTAATCCATCTGGAATTTATTTTGGCATGTAGAAGGAGTTAAAGCTCTCTTCATTTCCTTCTGGATGGATAGGCTCAGAGAGCATGATGTAATACAGGAGCCATTCTTTTTCACACCAGCGCTAGCTTCCTAGGTATGTTGCATGTGCAGTTGCCCAGGACCTCACACTCAGAAGGGCCCTGCATGCCTGGTTTAATGCTCTGCTCTCGCCATCTTGAAATTCTTAACAATGTGATCTTCCAGCTTGTGTTTTATAAGTGAATTCCAATGGGGCACTGAGCCAGGGGATTTTCTATCCTATCTCCCACTGCCTCTCCGCTTCCTTGGGATGGTACTGGGCCTCCAGCTCCCCAGCCCCCTGGTGCCTTGGTCCCTGCCCATCTTCTCCCTCCCCGCTTTAGCCCCTTATCAGACATGCAAAGACTCAAGAAATTTAGCCATATGCACCCTTTCTGAAAAAGAAACTGGAGGATATACTCCACCCAAAATAGAGAGTAAATCAAGAGAAGGGAAGATACTGAGTTCTAGAAGCAAAGACCCAATATGGGAGTGAGGAAAAGGGTGTTCCGTGAAAGTTCAGCTGGCCTCGAGGCCTACAGAACAATCAGTAAAAACCAGAGCAGGGGGACCAAGTGCGGTGGGAGGGACATATCCAGGGAAAGAAATGAAATGCCTAGATCCCTGGTATGTTTGCTTGACCTTACTGAGAGGGGTTTTACAGCTGTGTGGAAGAATTGGGGGAGAAATTGGGGATGAGTTCACCAAAAAATCCTAGCAACTGAGAAAATAAGATTATCATTAACTCCAGGCATAAGAGAATGCCATAAAAGGAAGGAAATGTATTCATAGGTTACTTCTTGGCCAGCTGTAATATAATTAAATGGTCACAGAGAAGGTAAGTATTGAATGTTCATCTAACTATCCTGGGAGGATGATAAAGGAGAAAAGTTTGAGGGAGAAGGAAAAAGAGGAATAAGAGAACTAAAAACATATCTTTATCTTCCATAATGGAAAGTGAATAGGGAAAGTCTCAAATCGAAAGTTTAAGAAACAGCGGAAGCATGTTTTTCAGAAATATGGAGATAAATACCAATGGAAATAGCCAGAGTTAAACGTCTCTGGGGAGAAGAAATCAGGCATGGGGGTGGGGCATAAAACTATTGCTTTTTATACGCTATAGTACTCTTTATCTTTTTAAACTATATATTTGTGAGCCTTTTTAAAAGTAAAAGTTAAATTTCTAAAAAGTAACAGGCAGTGGGAAGTCAGGATGTGCCCTACTTCACATGGGTGAGAAGGGTCTTGTCATCCAAGGCAGGTCTTTACTGCCCAGCCTGGTGTGGCTTCCATGCTGGCACTTCGGTATTGGTAGAAGCAGATCAGTTTTGTTTCAACCCTATAAAACCATCAAAGAATTGGACGATCCAAAGATACTTAATCTCTAATTCCAGGATTTTTAAAAAATTTGTAAAATGGGTTTTTTTTATACTTTTCATAATAGTTCCTGATCCACTTCTTAATCTTCGAATTTTCTTTTTTTTTAAAAAAAGATTTTTATTTATTTATTTGAGACAGAGAGAATGAGAGAGAGAGAGCACATGAGAGGGGGTAGGGTCAGAGGGAGAAGCAGGCTCCCTGCTGAGCAGGGAGCCCAATGCGGGACTCGATCCAGGGACTCCAGGATCATGACCTGAGCCGAAGGCAGTCGCTTAACCAACTGAGCCACCCAAGCGCCCTATCTTCGAATTTTCATACCCGTTCTCACCTTTTCCATCTCTTTCAACTCAAAATATTTTCTTTAAATTCTGGGAGATCTTTTCAGATTTGACCTCTGCTCCAAAGACAGAACTTTCCTCTGCTTTCAGCACTTTGTCAGTTTCTCAGAAATGGCCTAGGACTTTTTAGCCCTGAGAGTCAAAGTTAAAGAAAGTGCAGGGTCTTTCCTTAAAGCAGAAGAAAGAAAACCAGGATTATAAAGAGCAATCACCCATGGCAATTGAAATCTAGCTCAAGAGAATGTCCACATTGGACATAGGTAGTTATATTTATTTAAGTGTTAATTCTGAATTACCATTTTGTGTATATTTAGTAACAATTCAATTATTTTAGTACAGGATTTTGATGGGGAAAGTGTAAGTGACCAAACCAGTGGCTTTCAATCACCCAGGAAGTTTCTAAAAATAGTGATGCCTGGGTGGGTCCCCCCCTGCAAAGATTCTAATTTAATCTGAACGTAGCATAGGTGTAGGAAATTTTTTTTTTAACTACCCTTGTTATTCTGGCATGCAGCCAAATTTGGGTACCATGACACTAGATCGTGTCCCAGGTGTTCTCGCTCAGTTAAAATGTCCGAGAAAAATATCTAATTAAGTAACCATAATCCAGGTAAATTCACCTTGTGGCAAATGCCTATATGGCATATGAATTCCTGGAGGAAATAACCAGTGGCTCTTGCAGATTTAAATCTCAAAGTGAGAGCAGCTATCACACAGGGATCCCTAAGCCTTCTCCTCAGTTCGCAATAGATTCCCAAAATGGCATGTCAACGGTAGTGTGGCTGACCTGTTACTCTACCACATTTGGGCCTCCTTCCACACAGACAATGCTCATTTCTTGTCAAGTGGTTTGTTTGAACTACAACATTGCCCATTGCAGAGCCACCCTGCTTGCCCACACAACCAGCTTCTCTGCACTCTTTAAGCAAAGAACTAGATGCTCCGAACATGGTTAATTCTAAGTCCTTTTGTTCTGGTCTGGCACCTTGGATGAACAAAGGTTTCATGGAGCCCATTCCCTGTGTGGAATTGGAGGATGCTTTGTGAGCATATGTGAAATGCCTCTTCAGCAACTGCAATGGCATCTGTACCCTGAGATAAGCATGTGTTTGGACGGGATGAATCCAGTCCCTCAGCTGAGATCTGGAATTGGTGATTACAGTCAGCAGTTGGTGCCTATTAGTGAAGCAGGTGAGGCAGCTGTTGAAAGGGGATGGGGTGGGGGTCTGCTGAACCAAGAGCCACGGGTAGAGGTATGTAGAGCACTTCTGAACTGCAGATAGTCAAGGGATAGGTGCCAATGCACTGATCTGGAGCCCAGGTAGAAGAAGCCAGACTGACATGGGGCCACATTGGCCTGATTCCCAGAACAGAATCACCACTGGACCTCCTAGGAATGCAAGGGTGGGCACAGGGAATATGAGAAGGAGCCAGGGAGAAAAGAAAGCCATGATCATCCTCCTATAGATGATCAGCACTCCAGGGTAATTGCTGGAGGAGTGAGGAAAAAAAAAAGAAGAAGACCAGGAGCATCTCTGGGGCCATCATGTCTCAGCCAAAGGCCTCCAAGAGCAGGAAGCGGGCCCTTGTGAAAGGCCCCAGTCCTAAACCAAAGCCATCAACTCCAGCCACAGCCTACAGCTCCGATGCTGCTCATACCCAGGTAGGATGTCCCAAGCTGCTCCATACCCATTTTGAGTGCAGTCAGGCCATTGTGCAGGAGCCCAGCTCGGACCTGAGCAATAGGGAACACACTCAAAAGGCCCCATGAGTCTGGGCCTGGCAGAGGAAGGAAACCATCAGTGGGTAATGACTATAATCCAAGAACTAAAGTGGAAACAGAAGGGCATGCCTATTTGGCCCTTTGAAGGCTGGACCAGTTTCTAATTTTCCTTGTTATACTAAAGAACCAACACTTTTGAGCCAATGTGTGAGATGGAACATGGGTGCAAACTCCATCTTAATTATTAATGAAAAATGTGAATTGTTATCCTCCTCCATATATGTCTAAAATAATCCTGATCTATATATATTAGAGAGTCAAACCCAGTCCCCCTAAACCAGTCCCTTTATTTCCACAAATCCCTTGAGCAAGGCCAAAAGCTCCAGAAAAAATACTGTTCGTTTCCTTCAAGGTTCTAAGTGTTGAGAAATCTCTAATCTGCAACAGATATTGAACAGAATCACAGAGCAATGGGCTATTAGACCTGAGTTCATTAAACATTTACTGAACACCTACTTTAGGAAGTAGATACTAGGAACTGAGGATAGAAATAAATCATACCCAGTGCCTGCTTCCAGAGACTCTCTGAAAAAGAAGGGTCATAAACAGATCATTTTGATACAATATAATGTATGCAAACCACTGAGATATGAATAAGTGATAGAGAGATTGGCCCTACATGAGGAAGGGAGGAGAGAATCAGCAAAGGCTTCATGGAAGAAGTAGCCCTTGAGCCTAACAATGAAGAAAGTAAAATAAAAGTTGAAATGTTAGCAGTGTTACTTTTATAAAATGAAATAAGGTCATTCTTTTTTAGAGCATAATAGAAAAATAATAAATAGTTGGGGAAGTAAACTTCTCCCACCCCAGCTCAACAATTATTTGAACAGAAAAACAAGATGGCAGAAGGTTAAGAGGAATGGCAGCAACATCAGAAACCATGCAAAAATGACCAGTTCATCACTGGTGATGGCCAGAAGGGTGAGATCAGTATGCAGGAGATATGTTTATGCGTCAAACGAGGCTAGCTTACATCTAAGAAATTACAGTAAAACAGCAGCTGTCAAGGCTTGGAGGTGGGGATGTGTAACTATGTGGAGAGCGGGATGATGTAGGCAGCAGAAGAGCTCACGTGAGTCCCTAGGACCCCACAAGAGAGGGTGCTTGGGGAAGAGGCCCAAAGACCTAGTCATTTCACTGTATGTCCTTTGTAAGACCAGGAAGGAAGGAACCTGCTGAGAGCAAGCATGTTTTATTAGAGTGTGGTGGTTGTGAATCTAAGGCCACAGGTCAAGTACGCAAGAAATAGGACTTCACTTTTCCATAACTCAATTTCTTTTTAAGCCCCATTCCACTGAGGTGCCCTTCTTCTTTTTCCCAGAGTTATTACAGAGAACCAGGGCATTGGAGTGGGGGTGGTGATCTGGTCCTCAGTTATTATCTACCCACACTGATACAAGCTCAGATGTTTTTTTTGTTCCCTGTCATTCCCAACTAAACACCCTATTCAGGTTCAACTCGTCCAGCCACTTCCATACCACTCCCCAGTGCCTAGGAATTAATTCTGCTCCTCCCACACCATGCTGGGCCTCCACAACTGTGGAGCTGTGTAAGACCTTGTGATATCTATGACAGGCTGGCCAAGGGAAATTATGACCAAGACACACAATGTAGCCATGTCTTCTCTGTGGGCTTGCCACTTCTCTGGGGCTCCAGAATGAAACAAATACAGTCGTCCCAGTGAAAGGAACTGTATTAGATTCACTATTAAGCTTCAGTGATTACAGCCAGCAAGCTGTATCCATTCATGTGCCTTCAGATATAAGCATAATAGGTATCTACTGCTGTATAATGAATTACCCCAAAACTTAAAGGCAAGGAACATTTATTATCTCACAATTTCTGCAATTCAGGAATTTAAGAGTGGCTTAGCTCAGTGGTTGTGGCTGAGATGCTCTCATGAGGTTGCAGTCAAGATGTCAGCTGGGCTGCATTCATCTGAAGGCTTGACTGTGGAGAACTCACTTTTAAGAAGACTCACTCAGACATTTGGGAAGTTAATGCTGGTTGTTTGTTGGCAGAAGGCCTCAGTTCCTCACTGCGTAAACCTCTTCACAGGGCTGCTTGAGTATCCTCACAACACGGCAGCTGCTCCCCCAGAGTGAATGATCCAACAGAGAAAACAAGGAGGAAGCCACGGTGCCTTTAATATCACAATCTCAGAAATCACTCATGGTCACTTCTGCCACATTCTCTCCTCATTAGAAACAAATCATTATGTCAAGTCCACACTCAAAGGCAGAGGAATTAGATTCCACCTTGTGAAAGAAGGAGTACAAACAAAGGTGTGGTCGTATTTTAAAACAGGCACAAAAAGTAACAGGAAAAAACTCAACTTAGCTTGAAAAACGAAGGAGATGTATTGACTTATTAACTAGAATTCAGAGATAGGACAAATTGCAAGATATTGATTGACTCAGTGCCTCACTGCAGTAAGTCATCAACGATCTAGTATCTTTCTGACTCTTTGCTTGATTATTTTGATCATTCAAAATATCATTCTAAAGTTGGCTTTCCTCATGGTCACCGGATGGCTGCCAACAGAATTGAGGCATATGTGCTTCCTTGTTCATTACTAGCCAGAGAAAGAAGGCTGAACTCCTCCAATTATAAGACAAAAGTCTCCTGTGGTCAGGAAACACTCACATGCTGATTGGTTTAGATCTGGTCTACCTGAGCCAATCACTGCAGCATGGGGGTGGCGCTACCTGACTGGTTTAGACCTGGGTTTGGGGATTGGTCATTCCCTCCCAAATCTTAGAGTTTCCACAAGGAGTAAGGGAGATTGCAAATGCAGGGGAAGAATACAGTGTTTACCACCTAAGGGCTAGGCAGAGGGCAGACTGGTAAGCAAAGTGCTGGCTCCAGGAGAGCTAATGTTAATAACCAGAGTTCAACCCTCTGAGTTGCAGAGAAACTGGAAGTCATCCTCTCACTCAGCCACCCTGCCTACAGCACTCAAGACCCAGACAACGCACCCAGAGGAGATGCAGCTAGGTCAACAAGCTTCTCCTCTGGGAGAAGCAAATAGTCCATAAGCATGAATACATCAGTCACCTTAAGTTCTGTCACTTGAATCGTAAGATTCCAAGAGCTCAGGCTCAAGGGGTTAGAACTAAAATTGGGAAGGAGTTGGAGTAAAGAAAACAAATAGAGGGGGAC
The DNA here is from genome assembly GCF_964656455.1 of Halichoerus grypus. Taxonomy (NCBI): domain Eukaryota; kingdom Metazoa; phylum Chordata; class Mammalia; order Carnivora; family Phocidae; genus Halichoerus; species Halichoerus grypus. The sequence goes on from NC_135722.1 coordinate 45,099,591, forward strand.
ATTCACTCAGGCCATTCTCACCAAGCCTCTTCCTCCTGGCCCCCCATATAGCCTCCCTCTCTAATTGCATTAAGGCCATCATGGGATATCCCAATTTACAAGGGCCCTAAGCCTCAGTGTTGGGCACACACAGAGTAGGGGCTCACTCTGTTGGGCCCTGTGTCACTCTTCTAGGGCTGCCATAACTTTGTTAAGTAGCACAAGCTGTATGGCTTAAAAAAACAGAAATTTATTCTCTCACAGTTCTGGAGGCTAGCAGTCCAAAATCAAGGTGTTGGGAGGGATACACCTCCTCTTAGATGCTGGGTAGAATCAATCCCTCCTTGCCTCATCCCTGCTTTTGGTGGTGGTCAGAAATCCTCACCAGTACTTGATGCAACCACATCACTCCGATCCGCCCATCATCCCATGGCCTTCTCCCCCTGTGTCAGTCTACACATGGTGTTTTCCTTTTCTTATAAGGACACCAGTCATATGGGATTAGGGCCCACCCACCCTAATGATCTCAACTTGATGACATCTGCCAAGATCCTGTTTCCAAATAAGGTCACATTCACAGGTACTGGGGGACTAGGGACTTCAATGGGTGGGGGCGGGGGGACAGAGTTCAGCCCACAGCAGGCCCCCCTCATTCATTCCTCCCCCGGTGCTGGTGGCAATAACTGATGGACAGCTCCAGTCCTTTCCCTTAAAGGACAATCATGTATTGCCCAGTCTAGTCACCCTAAATGGACTTGGAAGGCAGAGCGAGGGGATATCCTGTCTGCTGATCCTTCAAGAATATAATACACTGGCTCACGCATGGCTGCAGGGCTAGCCATTCTCCGTTGAATCACTGTGTCTGTGTACTAAACGCCTACCCTGGTTTGTGGCTTCCTGAACCTGGGACTTGTACCCAAGCTGCAGTCAGGCTGTGGTGATTAATATAAACGTAGCCTCACTCTCCTCTCAGGGCCTTGGTTTCCTCATCTGTAAAATCTAGAGACCTCTAGTATCTGACAGGGACTATAGAGCGGGCACATCTGGCCCCAAGCAGTTCCACAGTTAATATATGGCCATGTCGTGGGTGTCCCATGAGACCTGCAGGAAGGCTCATCAGAGCTCTTAAAGCACCCCCTGGGGACAGCGTGTATGCTAGTCTGCAGATTCCAAGCTGAGATAATAAAGAAGCTACCACTCTTCTCTTCCCAGGAGCCAGTGCTTTGTATTCATACAGGATATCTTGACACCCAGCAGACACCCATTCACACACATATAAAAAAATCATAGAGAGCAAAATGCAGGGCAAAATGTCTGAATCACAGAAGAGTCGGGTTAGTTCACTCTGCAGAATCATTCAGCAGACAGTGGTCTCATGGCTTCAATTGGGTAACTGCATGAAAGCTAAACAGCTTTCCCTACAGAAGGAGAAGAATCTGGGATCCAGCAGGACAGAGACTGGAACCACACACAGTCACAGAGGCCTGCGAGGGTGGGCAGGGGCATCCAAGAACCACATCCAAGGCACGGTCCTTTTGGGCAGCCACATCAAATCCATCCATCAGCAATGAGCCCATTCAGGAAGGCCCTGCTGAGGGCCAGGGATGGAGAGCATAGGACCCAACTCTAAGGAAGGAGCACTGAGAGGACGAGGCAGAGAATCAGGACCCAGGCATGCAGGGTCAGGGCTCCCAGCCCAACCTGGATGTCCATACCCAGCAAAGAATCTGATGGGATGAATGCTGATTGAATTGGGGTGGGAGTGGCAGAGTGGTGGGGCCTGGGAGGTGGGGGTGGGGAGCAGGGAGAGGAGGAATTCAAAGCAAGCCATGTGTCAAAGGGCAGGAGATCCTTTGACTTGGTGGCTCTGGAGCCTCAGGGCTCCCCCAGGCATGTGAAATATCAGGTCCCCGAGTAGCAATTCCAAACCCACCCATGAGGCCTCTGGGCCAAGTGGGATGGGTCCAGACAGGCCTGGAGGGCGGAAACAGACACTGCACCCATTCGACCTGTTCTTCTGGGGTCCCAAGAGAGGGCATCCCTGCTCCACCCACCTCCAACCAATCTTCACCACACCCCATCTGTGGGTAAAAAGCAGTGTCGGCAGAGAATAAGATCTGGAATCAGATGACTAGACTTGAATCCTGACCCTGAATTCACCAGCTTTGTAATGCTGTGCAAATTATGTAACCAGACTAAGTCATTATATCGTCATCTGCAAAAGGGAAAATAATCGTACCTGCTTCCCAGGGTTTTGTGAGGAATCAGTGAAATGATGGATGGAAGTAGTTCAAGTGGTTACCATAGTGCCCGACACACAATATGCTAAATAGGTATATATTCCCTCTCTCTTATGTAAAAATGTGTAGGGCTTGTGCGGAAGGTAAGGATTGTCTGCAGGACAGAATCCAGAGGCAGGCTAAAAATCCCTCAGCTTCACAGTTAAAATTGCATGCAGCCGATGGCACTTGACGCCCCCCAAGACTGTTTCATGTCTCAAAATAAGAAAATCAGAAAACAGAAGTTCTCTTTTTCCAGGTCAAAAGAGGCTGTCATCCCAGTAACCGTAGTTCTGGGGAAAGATGCCCTCTTCAGGCCTCACTCACTTGTCCCCAACTAATTATTTTTTTAAAGATTTTATTTGTTTGTTTGACAGGCAGTGGGAGAGGGAGAAGCAGGCTCCCCGCTGAGCAAAGAGCCTGATGTGGGACTCGATCCCAGGACCCCGGGATCATGACCTGAGCCAAAGGCAGACGCTTAACGACTGAGCCACCCAGGTACCCCGTTGCTTGTCCCCAGCTAATTAACTGATCTCGCTGTGACCCCAGGAGACTGACTACTATCCCTCCTCCACCATGGGACATGGGAGGGGAGCATATCTCAGGGAAGACTCTGCTTGTAACCCCTCACCTCTCTCCCCTCCCACTGAAAACAGAATGAGATGCCAAAAGATGTGTTTCCCCCTTGCAGAACCCGAACAGCCCCAAAAACATGCTGCTCAGAGACATGGCCTGGCATTATGGGAGCCGAACAGTGCAGATGAGTATTATGGTAGACTCCCTAAAGATGTCCATGTCCTAAGCCCCAAAACCTACAAATATGTCACCTTCCATGATAAAGAGAACTTTGCAGATGTAATTGAGTGAAGGATCAAGATGAGGAGAGTAGCCTGGGCTAAGCAGGTGGGCCCAATGTAATCACGAGAGTCCTTATATGAGAGAGGCACGAGGGTCAGGATCACACAGGGAGGTGTGATGATGCAATCAGAAATCAGAGTGATGTCCCAGGAGCCAAGGAATGCCTTGAGTCTCTAAAACCTGAAAAAGGCAAGGAGTGGATTCTCCCCTAGAACTTGGAAGAAACACAGCCTTTGATTTTAGCCCCATAAGACTTGCTGCAGACTTCTGGCCTCCAAAACGGTAAGATAATAAGCTTGAGTTGTTTGAAGCAGTGGGGTTTGTAGCGTTTGGTTAAGCAGTAACTGGAAACTGCTGAAAGACCCAAAGAGGTAAAACCCAGAGTTACACAGCTAGTACCTGGAGGGGCTGCAACGGGGCTCATTCTCCTCTCACTCCTGTACTCTGGGGTACCCAGAAGCCAAGAGCTCTGTCCAAGGGGAGAAGGAACAGCTCTGCATGGTGCACGTACCCCTCCAGGGCTGGGGACTGGTTACACCTCTGCCAGTCCTTACTATTACTGAACTACCTCCTTCCCCCTGCTCCCCCCACAGCCTCCTCCCAGGGATTGCAGGGTGGCAGACAGGGAAGAGTGAAAGGACCAACTGGAATCGAAGAGCATTTTCCTTTGTGATCCGCTGCTCCCCAGCCACCACTATCTTTATAACAGATCACTGTCCGCAGCAACAAGGTCTGATAGCCTAAAACAGTAAACAGCTGACAAACAATATCTAAAGTGTGAGTTCTGCCATTTTTAAAACTGCCTACAAATGGTTAAAGGCCAAATTTTTTTTTTGCTTTTTTTTTTTAAAAGATTTTATTTATTTGAGAGAGAGAGAGAGATCACGAGCAGGGGGGAGGGGTAGAGGGAGAATTAGACTCCCTGCTTGATGCGGGACTCGATCCCAGGACTCCAGGATCATGACCTAAGCCGAAGGCAGATGCTTAACCAAATGAGCCACCCAGGCGCCTTTTCTTTTCTTTTTCTTTTTTTTTTAAAGAGAAACATGATTCCTGCAAGTATAGCATTTTAGGGCTGCAGACTTTAACTGAGTACCTACTGCTCAGCTGTATTTATCTATTTGGATCCTACAATATTTCAGAAAGACTTAGTACATACATACTGCAAATGCCTTTCTGAGCAGGGCTGTGTGGTGGATCAGAGGCCGAAGCTGTGTATGTGGAGGAAAGAGCCATTGCCCAGGGGCCAGGAACTCAAAAGTCTGGTTCTTAGCTCTGCTAACTTGAGTGTGATCTGAGTTCACTCACTTTCCTCCATGCTGCTATGATGGGAGGCAGGCCAAAGGAGAGGTTGAGTCAGAGATCTTGGCTGCAAACAACAGAAAGAACTCTGGTTAAGTTAAGTAGAAGGGAATTTACTGGAAGGCTCAGAATCAAGGGAACTTGGAACCCCGGGGCTCAGTCTGAACCTGGTAGAACCCAAAGTAGCCTCGTCACTGGAAATCCAGGCAACACACTGATAGCTACGGCTCAATCAGCAAGAGGGTGCTATTGCATCTAAAAACCTCCCACCCATCCAGCTTAGTCTTGCAACATGTGCTCCAAACTCTCAGGGGAAAAAAAAAAAAAAATCCACCCCACTGACTAAAGTCCAGTCACAAAGCATCCCCGCGTATACCTGGGTACCCAGTGGAAAGATTTTGGAGTCTTTGGCTTTTACAATGGAGGGTACAATGGCTGACCATGTGAGGAAGGTAATTCCTTTACAGTGGTGGTCCTCAAAATGTGGTCTCGGACCAGTAGCATCACTAACTGACAACTTTTTAGAAATGCACATTATTAGGCCCCACCATAGACCCACTGAATCAGAAACGGGGGTGGGGCCCAGCCATCTGTTTCAACAAGTCCTCAGGGTAATAGTGAAACACACCAGTTTGAGAACCGCTGCCCCACAGGAAATCCAAATGCTGCTTAAAAGGTTGGCTGTCAGCCATCAAACCAAAACTTAACAACGGCCCAGTATGTAGGTTAAAAGTCAAAGGTTGGAGGGAGACTGGCAAGAAAAGTAAATAAAATATTGGGAGAAAGGGCACCTATTTTTGTCCTTATTGATGTGTGTGTACACACAGCTTCACAACAAATCCCCAACCCCTCCTTCCAACCACCTTGCAGCCCTTTAACCTCTCCTACAAAAATTCTGGACCCTCCTGTTTCTCAGCCCCCACTCCAGCCTCCTTCCGTCCTCCCTCAAATTATTCAACCCCCAGGAAGTGGTCTCCTACTCTGCAAATCTAAAACCGTCCGTTGAGACCCTTGCAAGCAAAGAGGTCACTGTCCTCCGACCTAAGAAATGTTCATCAGTTCCCCTCTGCCCCAGCATGGAGAAGCTGGCTCGATGGCTTAGGGTCCTCTTAGAGCCCTTGCAGCTCAGCCAGGCGAGAACTGATGGAAGTGTCATCTGGAAGTTTTAGACTGAGCTGGGGGGGACATCATGTGGCCATATCCAGTATGACACATCAAGCCAGGGGGTTCTGTTCTTTACGTGGTGGTATTTTGTAAAGACTATGAAGCAGTAACCATGTTAAGGATATTTTTGAGAATTAAACTAAAGGTCACCCACAATTATGCCAACAGGATTATTTGTATTCCTTCGGTTAAATATTTTCTGACCATTACAACCACAACACCCAGTCCAGTGTGCCTCCCTTTCTTGTCCATGGACATATGATCATCGGCATTTTCTATGCTCATTCGAGGAGTCTGCAATCATTCTCAATGATCATCAGAAGCAGACCCTCAAATGTTAGTGCAATGCAATGGAATGAAAAGGCACTGGATTTGGGGAGGCATGTGGTTAAGAGCTCGAGTGACACAGGCTGGGGTTCAAAACCCCACTCTGCTACTTACTGGCTGTGTGATCTTGGGCATGTTTCTTACCCCTTCTGCATCAGGAAGAAGAATAGTACCTACTGTACAGCGTTGTTATGAGAACTGAGTAACAGTGTGAGAGGACACTTACCCCAGAGCCTGGCCACAGCCCTAATAATAGCATCATTACTGTCACTTTAAATGCATCCCCACTGGAACCATCACAACTCCTGACAGCCGAAGACCTCTCTTGGGTGGGATCCCTGAATCTGCAAATCTATGAGTTGACTCATACCTGGAAAAAACATAAAATAAGGCAGCCTAGACTTTAGCAACTAGGACCTTTGGAACAGGCAAACAGGATTCCAGGCCAGGGGTCCTTTGTCCCACTCCTCAGTGTCACTACCAAGCTATGTGTCCCTGGGCCACGCTCCTCCCAGTTGCTGCAGGCCCCAGGTTCCTCACCTACAAAGAAGGAAAGAGATGCCCTATCACTACCTTCATCTAAAATACAGTGTGCTCAGAAAAGTGGAAATGAGCTTAGGATTCTGTCCAGGACACATTACCCTACAAGGCACTTCCGATTCATTCAAGGGCAACTTGACCTGCCTGCCTGAGATCTGCTGTATACTGTGCCCAGAAATGTCCTTCTACAGGAATTATCGAGCTACCAAGTAAGCCCCAAGAAGCAAAAGAAAACAGAGGGAAGAAAAACCCAGAGACTAGTAGAAGAGCTGTGAGGGGGTTCTCGCATTTTCCAGAGAGCTAGACAACCACTTAGGGAACAAGTCCTTGTGAGATCCCCTGCATGTGTCAGGCCCTGCCTCCGTCCTCAAGATCTCATATTTTTGTAGAGGATAGGTGTAAGAGAGACATAGACATGTTATACCAACAACAATTTTTTTTTTTAAGATTTATTTATTTGAGAGAGAGCAAGAGTGAGAGAGAAAGAGAACAGAGGGAGAGGGAGAAGCAGATTCCCTGCTGAGCAGGGAGCCCGACGTGGGGCTCGATCCCAGGACCCTGAGATCAGGACCTGAGCCGAAGACAGATGCTTAACCAACTGAGCCACCCAGGCGCCCCTCTACCAACAACTCTTGATAGTTTCATAAGTGCTGGAATACAGTGATGTTCAAAGTGCAACAGGAATGGAGAAGTGAGCCGTTAATTCTGCCCTGACCCGTCAGGGGAGGCTTCACAGAGGAGATGTCCTTTGAAAGAGGGTCCGAGTACAGGTGGAGAGGCTAAAGCAGGGCTGGATCCATCAGAAAGCTGTTTAGTCTACTGAGCACCGTAAGGCCTGAACTAGGTAGGACAGGGCCCGGGCTAGAGCGGAGGGAAGGGGCACGTCAGAAATGGCTGGGAGAACAAGTTAAAATTGAGATGCCCAGGCCCTGCCCAGAGACCCAGATCTAGTAGGTCTGAGGGGCCCAAGAATCTGAAGAGTTTGCAAGTCCCTCCCTGTGGGTGATGCTGCTATAGATAATCCACATACCTACTGTGCTCATTAATCCCACAATCCTAGTCATCCCTCTTGTGGCGTCTGTGGCCTCTGACTGAAAGATTCTTCCCATTCTGCTCTCATTTGGCAAATGCCTTCTCCTTCAAGACCCCGTAGCTCAAGCACTAATAGGGAAAGCCTTGTAGAGGATACTGTTTTGTGCCAGGCACCAAATTACTGCTTTCTATGGGTTACTTCATTCAATCCTCAAAACAATCCTATACAGTAGGACTCCTAATAAGCCCCATTTTACAGATGAGGAAACAGAGGCACAAGACAGCTAAGTAACTGACCCATGGTCCTACTGCTGGGATGTGTGTCTGGTCTGCATCCCCCAGCGGACTGCTCACAGGATGAGGCTGAAGTTCTGTCTCTGTGGCCCCGGAGCCAGGGACAGGGCACACAGTTGTTTAGTAAACACCTGTCAACAAACACTACCTCCTTCCATCTGTGACCCTCAGCCAGTGTCCAGGCAACAAATCTCCCCCCTCCTGCTCTCTTTCCTGTCCTCCCCACTGCCCTCTCCTCTCCTTTTTCTTCGGGGGGGGGGGGTTGGGGGGTAAGGGCACAGCAGAGACTGGGACCCCCTTCCCTCCAGGTCCTGGCGCCTCCAGAAGTATTCAGCAGCGCCTGAGCACAGCCCGCCCTGTTGTTGACTGAGTGACGGGAGTACCAAGGAATGTGCTCTCCCTTGTTTGTTGAACCTTTCTAAGTTGGTAATCTCAGAGCTGGAGCGCTCTCCTCTCTCAGCTGCCGGGCTGGTCTCCCCCAAGTCTCCGCCTCCGTGGGACTTCTCCCCAGCAGCTGCTCTTGCTCTGGCTCTTTATTGGGCCTCCTTTTTGCTCCCCACCCTGCATTCTTTCTACCTTCCCTTCCCTTTTTACTTCCCACTTCTCCCTAGGTTTTTCTTTCTCTTTCCTTCTCCCCCACCCCATCTCCTTCCTTCTCTCCCCCCTCCCCACCTCCCTGCCTCTCTGCCGCTGCTTCTCTCTCTTTCTCTCTCTCTGCTGATCTCTGTGTCTGTTTCTGTCTCTACTTCTCTGGCTCTTTCTGTTGATCTGTGTGTGTCTCTCACTGTCTCTCTCCGCTGCGCTCTTCTCTCTTCTCCCCTCTTCCATCCACTCTCCCCCTTCTTCCCTTCCCTTCAGCTCCCTTCCCCCAAATGCAGCACTGTTTCCTCCCTGGCTTCTCCCACACTCCCCCAGGGAGGTCGGTCAGCTGCCCTGGCTCCCGGCTCTCTCTGCGTCAGAGCTTCCAGGCCCATGGGGATTCTGGGCCTTTCCCTCTAGCATCCTCAACCTGCGTCCCTCTGGCCCCTTTCTCCTGCGAGTCCTCATTACTGCCTTCTCGCCTCTAACTGTGCCCCGCCTCGCTCCCGAGGGCCGCCTCCTTCGCCCTGCTGGGGACCTTCTCCCCGCGCTCCCCACACTCTGCCTCCCCAGCTCCCTTCAGTCGGCAAAAAAAGAAAAAAAGGCCCACCCTTCCCCCACCCTTCTGCTGCCCTCAGACTAACTGCACAAGTCTGGAGGGGAGCCGAAGGGGCCCGGTCCCATCTGGAAGGCACCCAAGCGAGAGGCGGAGCGGCCTCCTGCGCCCACCCTGCCCGGCCGCATCTTTTCCCGGCAGCCGCACCCGGGCCTCCAGGGCCTGACTCGCTGAGGCCCAAGGATTTCCTGCTGCTCCCGCCAGCCCCCCTCTGATGGTTGGAGCCTGGGGGCGGTGGGATGGGGGCGCACTATGCTCCCACTCGGGCCCGGGAGGCCGTGAGCTCCGCAGGGCTCACCGAAAGGCTCAGATTCTCAGCGAATTCACGACAGTTCCTGCACTGGCCTCCTCCCTGCCTACAGCCGAGCTGCTTGCAGAACCTTTGCTCCGGGGACAGAAGCTGTCAGGGGGCTTCCAAACTGGCTTAGGGTGACGGTGGGGGGCCCACAGGGGGCCTCGCCAGGGAGCCTAAAGATCCAGCTGCGAGAGGAGAGCCTTTAGAGCCAGTCGGGAAACCTTCAAGCAGTTCACTGCGTTCCTTTCTTGAATAAACACTTAACCGAGAGCCCAAGATGTGCAACCGCCTGGGTGTCAGAGATAAGAGAACACCGCCTCTGCCCTCTAGGGCTGGTGGGAGAGAGCAGTGGGAGTGGCAGTCACTGAAATGGATAATTACGGGAGGAGCCGTTTATTGAGCACGTATTAAATGCTGTCAGCTGGTTTAAGCATCTGACATATTTCAATCCTCATTGTATGGATGAAGAAACAGGATCAGTTAACTGCACAGCTAACAAACAGTGGAGCTAGGATTAGTAAACTGCCAAATTGACTCCAAATGACTGCCTCCTTTTTTTTTATAAAGATTTTATTTATTTATTTGTCAGAGAGAGAGAGAGAGAGAGAGCACAAGCAGGGGGAGGGGCAAGGGGAGGCAGAGGGAGAAGCAGGCTCCCCACGGAGCAAGGAGCCCCATGTGGGACTCCATCCCAGGACCCCAGGATCATGACCTGAGCCGAAGGCAGCTGCTCAACCGGCTGAGCCACCCAGGCATCCCCAAATGACTGCCTCCTACTGAACAAGTTACCATGGGTCAAGTCACCTACACCTACACTCATTGGGGTTGGGGTACAAGTGGGCAAAACGGAGGGGAAGGCTTCAAAGGCCAGGTGAAGGCTGCTTGGTGTTTGAAGGAAGAATAGGAGCTCCCCTGGCCACCAGAGTACAAGGGACATTCAGGCCCAGGAGTGCAGTGCGCCATCTCCTGTGATTTGTGTAAATTTTTTCTCTGATGAAATTTTTAAAATCTGAAATAATTTCTGGCCACTAAAAAGTTGTAAATAACTTAGTTAATATTTAATTTAGAAATTCCCTTAGGGTCCCCACATGATTGGGCTCCCAAAACATGCCAATTCACATTTAACAGTAATAGTAAAGTCAACTTTAAAGAAAGGACCAAAAAAATCATCCAAACATGGCTTTTTAGTTGCTTTTGTTTTCTACCAATTCTTGTCAGTAAATGCACGAACACTTTGCCGTATTGGAGGGCGACTCTGTAGTTTGCTCCGTCAGCTAGCGTGGCCACGCGATCGTGAGGGTCCCTGATGGGATTTACAGGTGTTCCCTAAGTGGCTGTTTTAGCATTGGTAAAGTTTCCCCGAGTCGCTTTTTTTGTGGAAGAGAATCTAATATCCCTACGGAAATCAGTGGTTTCCTGCTTTACAAAGAAGACACATCGGGCATATATGTACCTGCTTCAGGGAACTGTCTTCACAGAGGATGCTGAGAGTCCTTACCTGGCAGCCAAGGCCCAGGCCTCCTTCCCAAATGAATCTTTTGCTCCCCAAACCTCTGCTAGCGTCAAGCAGCCATGCGGACCCCATGTTCTTAGAACACGCCAGGTACGCTCTCATCTCCAGGTCTTTGCCCTTCCCTGTCCCTCTGCCTCCAGTATTTTCCTCTCCTCTCTGCTTTCCTCAGATTCTGTAGGATCCAGAGGAAGTCCCATTTTGTCAATAAAGCTTTTTCCAAATCTTCAGGGATTTTTCCCGCCTCTGAACCCCACCAGTTCTAACAATCAATACCACTCATTGCTTTGTGTTGCTGTATCACTTACAGGCACGCTCCGTCTCCTAGATTGGAAGATCTTAAAGTCAAGGGCTAGATCCTATTTCTCCTCCTTGGCCTTCTGCTCACAGCTAACCCTTTGCCGATGTGTGTTGATTATAATGATGCGGGTCACATGTGATACAAAACACTAGCATTTCTAGCCATAAGAGAAGAGCATGGACTCAGAGGTCAGACTGAGCCAGATTCAAATCCTAATGCATCCATTGACTCATGAGGTGACCTTGGGAAATCCTCTGAACCTCTCTGAGCCTTAGTTTCCTTATCTGTAAAGTGGGGACAATAAAAGCATTATTGGGAGAGTCTAATAAGGTAAGGCTTAGTACGATTTAAAAGTGCTTACTACATATTAAGCACTGAATACATAGTTGCTGCTATTATTTTTTTGCTATTACTAATAATGAAAAATAACAGAATAGAGTTTGCAAATAGATCTAAAAGAGCATTAGTTTAATAAAAGTCATACTCTACCAACACAATAAAATTACTCATGAAAGAATTTCACATTAAAAACTAGTGACGGGATGCCCGGGTGGCTCAGTCAGCTAAGTGTCTGCCTTCGGCTCAGGTCACAATCTCAGAGTCCTGGGATCGAGTCCCGTGCGTCGGGCTCCCTGCTTCTCCCTCTGCCCCTCCCCCCTGCTCATGCGCTCGCTCGCTCTCTCTCTGACAAATAAATAAAATCTTTAAAATAAATAAATAAATAAAAACTAGTGACAACTGAGTGGTTCTAGGGACTTTGTTTGCACTTGCGTGGAATTCCATGGTTCTGGGATTTCACGACCCAGTGCCAAATGTCTGTGACCCCCTGCTCACGGTTACCAAGGATATACTAATTTGAACAGTCCTTACATTGTTTCCAGATTTCTGAATGACCTGCCAAGCTAACTCAGTCTCCTAGAATGTTGGAAGTGGAAGCTACTCTGGGGACAGCCCACCCGCCCTCCCCCTATGCACAAGGAGGCAGCCCTCACCTAGTCATCGGGCAGGTGCGTGGCAGAGCCAGAATTCTGAACCCCAGTATCCCAACCTCCAGCTCAGAGCCCCACATTCACCACATCATGCTGATTCCTTGGAGCACGAGCCCCTCCGGGATTACCCCAGACACTGGGATTTGATCTCTAAGGGTGTTTATTCCCACTAGCGCCCCCTAAATGGCTGTGGTTATAGGCTACAGGTAAGAGTGTGGCTTGTTCAGACGCTTTTAAATGTAAAACAATTCTGCTAAAACTTTTGACCTCCTCCAGTGACTGTTATCTAAATTCCCCATTTTCTGATAGTGAGAATAGTTCAGGAAAAAAGCTGCTGAGCAAGAGCTGCAATGTCCATCTTCGCAAGGGTTCCTGCTCAGCGTTTGAATCCAGCCTCCATGCTGTAACTGGACTGGAATATTAAAGAGTCCCCAGACCGCCTGGGATTCATATGCAGAGACACTTCTGTGCATGGAAGCAAACAGCATGAGAAGGTCTGCATAGAAGCAGGCCGTGCGGCTCGCACAGCCTGGACCCAGATAGGCGGTCTCTCACTGCTGCAGTTTCACCTAGGAGTAAAGCAGATGAAGAAGAAATGTTTGTTGAATGAATAACCAATTCCCAAAGATGGAATTCGGTAATTACCCACAGCACCATCAGTCATTTCTGGGCGAGGAAAATTTCACGAACAGAATCGTCACCCACCTGGCTGACAGGGCAGAGCTTGGCTCCTGTCTCAATGTTCTCGGCCTTTCTCAGATGACAGACGGTAGGAGTTCCTGGCATATAGAACTTGCAATAAAATTTGCCCAGTGGTGCATCTTGCCTGAATCAAATTGAACAGTCATGAAGTCCCCATTAAGGCACTTGGCAGAGAGGGTCCAACCCTGCTGAGCAGAAACATGCCTTGATTGATGAAGAAGCCCCATCAAATTTGAGACCCAGACTAGACCCAGCTGAAGCTCCCTTCCGTCCCTCATCTATGAAATCAGCCATCGCTCATTCTGAGAATCAAGCAGATCTGCTTCTGACTCACTGTCACTTTATCACAAGCCAGCCCTGACCTCATCCCCACACATGTGACCTCAGAGCCTTTCACTCATGATTCATGGCCCACACACCTGACAGAATAACTGAGTGCTAGTGCATTACCCTAGCTGACACAGCAGCCTCCAGAATCCACGATGCCACCTCCTTTAGAGATCAGGATATGTGCTGTTCTTCCCAAGCTAACTTTCTGGGTCTATTGCTTTGCATCTACAGATGCATAGAATCCCGCTGCGCCCATTTGTCGAATGCTTACCATGTGCCAGGGGCTAAGCTAAATACTTTATAAGTATTATCTTCCTGATAGCCGAATGAAGAAGATTTTATTATATCCATTTTATATGTGTGGAACACAGAAGCTCAAAGATCAAGTAACTGGTCTGAGGTCCTACAGCTAACAGGTGGCGGAGCTAGGATCAGTGCCCAGATGTGTCTGACTCCAGGTCCCAAGCTCGGACCCTCTGGGCTCTACAGCAGCCCCGTCACGTCGTCTGTCATTGCCAAAGTACAGCCTGTGCACCCGTGCGCGAAGACCAGGCAGGGAGGACTGGAGGCAGCTGGAACTGGTGCCTAGCCCAGCCCCCTGCATCCGTCCATCCATCCATTCAGCAGATGTAGCTAACTACTGTGGGCCAGGGTCTGCGGCAGGAATAAAGAGCACAGGGGTCTTGCCCTCAGCATGAGGACTTCAAAAGACAAACGAGGACATCTTTTGGAAGCTGCTCCGTCTGTGACCCATGTGTGTTCACTTTTACCTCCAGGGGTCATCTTTACCAGGAGCTCTAGGGTTGGACCAAGTTGGTTCTTGAGACCTGGATGACGTGAAGCCCAGAGCACAGGGCCAAGTGTCACTGCCGTTGATCCTGTGGCAGATCTCTGTCCCAGGGGAACTCAGATAGTGGAGTCATCCAAACCTCTCCTTTCCACCTGTCTGGAATTGAGTTCTGGCGACACCCTTGAATGACTTGCTAGTAGCAATATTCCTGGAGCCCTTAGGATTCAAATGAAAGTATCTGGTGTTTCTTGAGTTACTGTCTTTACCTGACACAGAAAGGCTGGAAGACCCTGGACAAGTTCTGCGTAATGCGCCCTTCCACCCCCTTAACCCTCCCATACTGCTAATGATATTTTCTTCTCATGGGACACCAGTAAGATTAGACAACTGTGACTTACTCTTGAGCTCAAGTCCCACCAAGTCTGTGTGCACCCTCCCAGAAGACTGTACTTCTTACAACAAATGGAACATGAAGTGGGCACAAGATGTTTGTAATAATTTCTCTGTGTCCAGAAATTACATTCACTTGTACTTCAGTTCCTCTTGTTAAGGATAGAGAAAGCTTGCCCAGAGGATCACTCCAATTTCTCGCCCAGGGGCAGTAACTCAAGGAGCTTGATGGAGCTCACATGAGGCAGTTCAGGCCTAGAGCTGCAGACAAATGACTTCTGTCTTCACCCACTCAGACCAAGTGGGTCATTCCAACTACGGGGTGCAAAACCATTGTGTTCTTGTGCAAAGTACCAACATACTACTGATGTTTCTTTTACTTCTCTAGAAGCTAGGGAAAGAAAATTGCATATGGTGATACAGCCTTTGTGGGGAACAAATGCACTTCTTAAAAGTTACCCTATATTTACCCCAAAGATACAAATGTAGGGATCCGAAGGGGTACGTGCACCCCGATGTTTATAGCAGCAATGTCCACAGTAGCCAAACTGTGGAAAGAGCCAAGATGTCCATCGACAGATGAATGGATAAAGAAGATGTGGTATATATATACAATGGAATATTATGCAGCCATCAAAAGGAATGAGATCTTGCCATTTGCAACGACATGGATGGAACTGGAGGGTATTATGCTGAGCGAAATAAGTCAAACAGAGAAAGACATGTATCATATGACCTCACTGATATGAGGAATTCTTTTTTTTTTTTTTTAAAGATTTTATTTATTTGACAGAGAGAGACACAGCAAGAGAGGGAACACAAGCAGGGGGAGTGGGAGAGGGAGAAGCAGGCTTCCCACAGAGCAGGGAGCCCGACGCGGGGCTCGATCCCAGGACCCTGGGATCATGACCTGAGCCGAAGGCAGATGCTTAAGGACTGAGCCACCCAGGCGCCCCTGATATGAGGAATTCTTAATCTCAGGAAACAAACTGAGGGTTGCTGGAGTGGGGGGTGGGGTGGGAGGGATGGGCTGACTGGGTGATAGACACTGGGGAGGGTATGTGCTCTGGTAAGCGCTGTGAATTGTGCAAGACTGTTGAATCTCAGATCTGTACCTCTGAAACAAATAATGCAATATATGTTAAGAAAAAAAAAAAGATAGCAGGAAGGGAAGAATGAAGGGGGGGAAATCGGAGGGGGAGACGAACCATGAGAGATGATGGACTCTGAAAAACAAACTGAGGGTTCTAGAGGGGAGGGGGGTGGGAGGATGGGTTAGCCTGGTGATGGGTATTAAAGAGGGCACATTCTGCATGGAGCACTGGGTGTTATGCACAAACAATGAATCACGGAACACTACATCTAAAACTAATGATGTAATGTATGGTGATTAACATAACAATAAAAAATTTATAAAATAAAAAGACAAAAAAAAAAAATTACCCTAAAGAATTAACGGCAGCTGTACACAGAGATGTCTATCGCTATATTATATTTATGTAACAGGGAAAAAATGTAGGCAACAAGTGTAAGTAAATTATAATACATCCATTGGAGGACTACCAAGCAGTCATTAAAAACCATGCACAAGGATATCTAAAAATATGGCAAAATATTTACTATAGATTGTTAAAAGTAAAAGGTTACCTAGTATATACGGCATGATCCTAATTTTGCACATGAAAGAGGTTTATGGCATATATACAAGGGAAGAAAATGGGTACCCGGGTGGCTCAGTCATTAAGCATCTGCCTTCGGCTCAGGTCATGATCCCACGGTCCTTGGATCAAGCCCTGCATCAGGCTCCCTGCTCAGCGGGAAGCCTGCTTCTCCCTCTCCCACTCTCCCTGCTTGTGTTCCCTCTCTCACTCTCTGTCAAATAAATAAATAAAATATTAAAAAAAAAAGGCGGGGGGAACGATGGCAAAATTATTTCTGGGTTTTTCTTTATTCTCCAATTTTTCTGTCAGAATATGGATTTTTTTGTCATTTTAAGTTGAAAAAAAGTTACTATTTTGTTTGTTCGTAGATGCCCATATGTTGTTTCTTTATTTTCTTTTTTTAATTAACATATAATGTATTATTTGTTTCAGGGGTACAGGTCTGTGATTCATCAGTCTTATATAATACCCAGTGCTCATTACAACATATACTCTCTCCAATGTCCATCACCAGAGTTACCCCATCCCTCCCATCCCCCTCCCCTCCAGCAACCCTCAGTTTGTTTCCTAAGATTAAGAGTCTCTCATGGTTTGTCTCCCTCTCTGGTTTCGTCTTGTTTCATTTTTTCCTCCCTTCCCCTATGATCCTCTGCCTTGTTTCTTAAATTCCACATATCAGTGAGATCATATGATAATTGTCTTAAAAAGAAGTTACTACTTAAAAAAAAAAAAAGATAAGATAAATAACTGTAGTAAGACCTTGGGAAGAGAGAGTCTGTATAATTGAACACTAATAGAGCTTTAAGATTGCTAACAGCTAAGAAATGGAAAGTTTTCATGTTTCATAGTAATTATTAGATAAATGTTTATCTTCTAAAGAGCACTTTTCTTTCTTCTTGCAGTAGACTTGTTAGGTAAGCTTCTATAACAGGAAAACATTTTCATACTGTAAACTATTCTAAGGGGTAGAAAGGGGGGGTGATGATTTGAAAGTACTGTTTGTACTGTGTTCCAGTTGTTTTCACTAGACAGTGTGCATTTAACTGCTGGCAACTACACCCTGATTTTCTGCTCTGGAACCACCCCCACCCTCACTCTCATGAGGTCCATGTATAAGGGGTGAGGTGACATTTCCCTAACTCCACAGAGATGGGCATTAACTCAGACCCCATCAATTACAGCATCACAGTCCCCAGGCTATAGGGATTGCTAAGGGACAGATTTTAACCTAATCACAGCCAATGACATGCAATTAAATTTTTGCGGGACTGCTGAGAGAGAAAAACATATGATCTTTTCTACTGGATTTAAATCTGAGAGGACAAAAGGCTGACACTGCCAAAGCTTTCTTTTTTTGTTTGTTTTTTTAAAAGATTTTATTTATTTGACAGAGAGAGACACAGTGAGAGGGGGACACACGCAGGGCGAGTGGGAGCGGGAGAAGCAGGCTTCCCGCTGAGCAGGGAGCATGATGCAGGGCTTGATCCCAGGACCCTGGTGCGAGGCTCAATCCCAGGACCCCGGGATCATGACCTGAGCTGAAGGCAGGCCCTTAATGACTGAGCTACCCAGGCGCCCCCTGTCAGAGCCTTCTTTCCACCACTTAGATTCTGAAAACGAAGCCAATGTAGGGAGAATGAGTGCCAAAAAGTAGAGAGATTTAGATCTGATGTTGAGCCCCTGGATCAAACTATACCTGAAGTTCTGTTTATCCCTATACTTTTTAGTTGCATAAGTCAATAAATCCCCCCCTTTTTTTTGCTTAAGCCAGGGTAGGTTTAGTTTTCTGTTAATTGCATCCAAAGGAATCCTAAATGATATGCTCTCAAGTTCCAAATCTCACAGGGATGGGCAAACACACCTTTTAGAAATTATAAATATCCTGCAGAGGCTGAAAAACGCCCCATGAGAGTAATTAAGGGAAGCCATGATAAAGAAAGTGTTATTACCCCGTGCATAAATCTCAGACCAGAAGTCTTCTCCCTTTTTTTTTTCTTTACTTTAATCATCCTCTTTGACTGGATAATTATACTCCTGAATAATAACCCCTCCCTCAGAATGTCCTTAGAAAAATAAATGAGGATAAGAATACACTAAAATGCTTAGAACCAGGCCTGGCACCCAGAGGGGTCCCAACAAATTTTAGTTTCCTTCCAATATTATTGTCAAAAAACAAAATGCACACAGACAAGATGTCTATAAATTATCAAGACCTCCACAGTTGTCCAAAATAATGTTCTCTGGGCCTCTTTTGGGTTGAAACATGATCATAGGATAGGATATTTGCAAGAAAACCTCCCCAAAGCAATGATACTGTTATATTTACAAATGGTGGACTAGAGTGCGTGCCTTCTAAGAAGAACCTCATGGTAGGTACTTTCCCAGGACAATTGCAGCAACAGGAAAACTGCCTCTGGACAGAGTTTATCACATGGGAAGCAGGAAGGCCTACTAAGGACAACACACAGTGACATGTTTGATGTGCGGACTGAGAAGACAAGGAGCAGGAAGTTCGCTCTAGAGATTCTGAGGGCCACGTCAACAAGTGACTGCAAAGCGCTGTATTTCCCAAAACCTGGACTTCTTTTTGGAAATGTTGCAGATGCTCCCAAGAGGATCCTGTAGCACAGAGAGCATGGCTTTTAAATCACACTAAATTATAATCCCAGCACTGCCACTTTACTGGCTAAGTGACCTTGAGCTAGTTCTTAAACTCTCTAAGTCTTGCTTTTCTTATCTGTGACATTTGGATAATTATCTGTACCTTGTGGGAGCTCCTTTCCTCCAAGGTGTGCCAGTCATTAGAGAAGCTCCCAGATAGTCCTGTTCTCATGCCACATTTATGGTAGGTCTGCCCTTCCCTATCCCCTTGGAAGCTGGGTGTGTTCTTGTGGCTTGCTGTGGAAAATGAAATATGAGCAGAAGTGGCTTGTATCTGTTGAGGTGGAAGCTTAGAGCACCATGATTTGCTAGGTTCCCTTCTACCTGTTGAGATGATTCTAGAAGCAACTTTCGAGATTGGGCATCTGTCAGCCTGAGTCTTCTGGTGTCTATAATGAACAAAACTCCCCTGTTGAACTGCCCTGGATACAGATCATGAGTGAGAAACAGATGTTTCATTGTTCCTTACTTCAACATAACCAAGTCCATCCTGTTTAATCCACCAGGATAGACCATTTCCCATACATGAAGTCATCTTGAGGTATACAGTGTATAATTAAATTCACTCAAAATTTGGAACCTCTCCATAGATTCCAATCAATGTTAAGGTACTTCTAGAACTTGGGATGTCTGGGTGGCTCAGTCGGTTGAGCATCTGCCTTCAGCTCAGGTCATGATCCCAGGGTCCTGGGATTGAGCCCCGCATTGGGCTCCCTGCTCAGCGGGGAGCCTGCTTCTCCCTCTGCCTGCCGCTCCCCCTGTTTGTGCTCTCTCTCTCTTTCTCTGACAAATAAATAAATAAAATCTTAAAAAGAAAAGAAAGAAATAAGGAAAGAGAGAGAGAAAGAAAGAAGAAAGAAAGAAAGATACTTACGCAAAGAAGTATGTATAAGGATGTTCATTGGTGTACTAGTGATAAGGGTAAAAAACTGGAAATGACCTAAATGTCTAGCAATAGTTAGTTGCTAGAAGCTAGAAGCTAGTTATATAGAGCACGATAAATGCATATATGGACTGTTGTGCGTCCATGAAGAAGAGTGAGGTCAATCCGCTTTTTTGAATGCAAATATATCCATGATGTATTATTTGTCAAAGAGTAAAGTAGCATTCAGCCCATGATTCTGTTTGCATAAATATATATTTGCAGTACTGACCAAGCTACCTAGTGTAAATAATGGCTATCTTTCTGTATAGGGCTACAGCTGATTTGTACTTGCTTTTTTTCCTTCCGAGTGCCTGATTCTTTTCCTTTTTTTCACAACAAATATGTATCATTATTTTTGTAATCAGAAAAAGTAATGAAGCCATTTATTCTAAAAACAGAAGGCGTTGAGTGGGACGTCAGAGGTAGAGGCAGAAAGAGTCAGACAGGGAGAGAGACCGAGAGGCTAATCAACCCTCCACAGGGGAGGTTGTCTGTAAACCATGGCTGAGAACACTGGGAAACACCCAAGTTGAGCCAAGAGGAGTTCTGTTTAAAATGACTATAGTCGGGGCGCCTGGGTGGCTCAGTCGTTAAGCATCTGCCTTCGGCTCAGGTCATGATCCCAGGGTCCTGGGATCGAGCCCCACATTGGGCTCCAGCCCCACATTGGGCTCCCTGCTCAGCGGGGAGCCTGCTTCTCCCTCTCCCGCTCCCCCTGCTTGTGTTCCCTCTCGCTGTGTCTCTCTGTCAAATAAATAAATAAAATCTTAAAAATTTTTTAAAAAATAAAACGACTGTAGCCAAGCCATATCAAAAGCTGATCGACTATATTAGGCCCTGAGAAAAGACATTTTGTAAAGGTTATTCAGCATGGAGTGTAGGGGAAAAAACGTCAAGCAACCAAAATGTGTCACTGTGTCTAGAGCTACTCTATGCAAGAGGACAGACTATCCAACAGCCACATGTAGTTACTGAGCATCTGAAGTGAGGTTAATCTAAATTGAGATGCACTGAGTACTTACCATTTACATCAACGTGGATGGAACTGGAGGGTATTATGCTGAGCAAAATAAGTCAGTCAGAGAAAGACAATTATCGTATGGTTTCACTCATATGTGGGATGTAAGAAACAGCACAGAGGATCATAGGGGAAGGGAGGGAAAACTGAATGGGAAGAAATCAGAGAGGGAGAAAAACCATGAGAGACTCTTAACTATAGGAAACAAACAGGGTTGCTGGAGGAAAGGGGTTGGGGGGATGGGGTAACCAGGTGATGGACATTAAGGAGGACACGTGATGTGATGAGCACTGAGTGTTACACGCAACTGATGAATTATTGAACACTACATCTGAAACTAATGATGTACTATATGTTGGCTAATTGAATTTAAATAAAAAAAAATAGTTTATAACTACAAAAAATGAAATAAATTTTTTAAATTAAAAAAATAAAGTGAGATGCTCTGTAAGTGTAATATAAACAATACTTCAAAGACTCAGCATGAAAAAAAGAATGTAAACTCTCAATTTTAACATAGGTTATGTGTTGAAATAATATTTCAGATATATTGGGTTAAATACAGTAGATTATTTAGATTAACATCATCTGTTGCTTTTTCTTTTTTTAAGGTGGCTACTAGAAAACTTAGAATTTCATATGTGGCTCACATTTTCTTCTTACTGGACTGCACTGGTCTAATGTATTGTCCAGAGGAAACATTGTCAGCTTTTTTTCCTATTTGCCCACTTTTGAGCACTTTCAGTGTATTTAAGCCAATGTATTTAAGGCTAATTCTATCTCAATTTTAAGCTAAAATAGTAATCAGACAGTGAGACTATTTGGAGAAAGTTAGACAAATTCAGAAAAAGGCAAACTTACTCCCTGTGACTAGGGAAACAGCATAGCCTTTCACGCCCTTCTGTCGCCTCTTCTATTTCTTTTCAGTGAAGAGGGAAAAGGCAGGTGGTTCAATGCAGAGAACTCAGAAGTGCAAATCACTTCCTCTGGACAAAATTTAAGCAGGTAGTCAGAGCCTTTCCACGGATTTCATACCAACATCAATTCCAGATGGATTAAAGAGACGCTCTTTAAACTATAAGAAAAACTAGAAGAATAGTAAATGTACTATGTAGTTAACCATTGGGACAAGAGGATTTTTTAAAAAGCAAAGAAGAAGGGGGGAAAAAGAATGGATAGATTAGACCATGTACAAACTTAAAACTTCTAGACATAAAAAAGTATAGAAATAAGAGACAAGAGAAAATATTTAGAACAAATAACATAAACATTAAGCTTTTTAAATATATAGATCTCAGACAAATTGATTTAAAAAATACTTTGAGCCCCAAAGTAAAAAGCCTGAATCAATAATTCATTAACGAAGAATTATAACCAGCAAGCAAGCCCATGAAAAAAATGTTCACTCTCCCCTGTAAAAACATGAAAATTAAAAGTAAGTTATCTATCCACCTACCTGACTGGCAAAGATATTATCATGATTGTTTTATTTAGGGCTGGTGAGATGTAGTGAAATGGCTGTTAACATATATCTGATGGTTCAGAAAACCATCAGATTTTCAAAGGTGTAAACCCTTTGAAAAAAAATTTGCTGTAAAAAGACTGATAGAGTAATCCCACATCTGGGAATCTATTCCAAGAAAGAGTAAAAACACTTGTCATAGAATTATTTGTAATACTAAAAAAAAAACTCAGTTTCCAAAAAATAAGGAAAGGCTTAAGTAAAATATGGGATAGTCATGCAATAAAATATTATGTAGTCAATAAAAATGTTTGCTCAGACTATGTACTAACATGGAAAATAGGCTATGATATCATATTTAGTGAAAAACCAAGATTTGAAATTGTATATACAGTATGATTAGAACTGTAAAAACTGTTCGTTTTTAAAAAGAAGGACATGTTCATTGTGTTTACCTTTCAGTAGGCAAACCATGAGTTGTATTTTTCTCCGTTCTGTTTTTCTGGACTGTATTTTATTAATGCCTTATGAATAAGTGTTATTAGGCTGAATAGTATGAATGAGTATTGTAGACTTCCCCAAAGACGTCTATGTCCTGATCCCCAGAACCTGTGAATATGTACCTCACGCGATCAAAGGACTTTGCAGATGTGATTGAGGATCTCAAGACAGGGGGATGATCCTGGACCATCTGTCCAGTGCAATCACAAGGGTCCCTCTGATAGGAAAGCAATGTGATGACAGAAGCAGGGGGTTGTGGTCAGAGGGAGAGATCTGAAGAAGTTGCACTTCTGGCTTTGAAGATGGAGGAAGGGGCTGTGACTCAAGGAACTCTGGCAGCCTCTAGATGCTAGAAAAGGCAAGGAGACGGGTTTTCCTCTAGAACTTCCAGAAGAAACACAGAGCTGTTAACACCTTGATTTTAGGACTTCTGATCTCCAGAACTGTAAGATAATAAATAAATCTGTGATGTCTTCATCTGTGGCGGTTACTGCAGCAACAGGAAATGAATACAAATATATACCATTTTTACAGTGGGAACAAGCTTTATTTGGTTACAAGAAGCTTTAAAAATAATGTGTGGGTTAATATTTGTAGTTTAGTACGACTTCATCATTTAGATGTTGCAAAATATAAAAACAATAGCTCTTAATATGTTTCTGATGAACGTGTCTCATCTCTTCATTCTCCCTGTCAACACAGAAATGCCTCACTACAGAGCAATAAACATTGGATTTGGGGTAATTTGCTCAATAATGAAATCTAGCACACAAATGTCTGAAAAGCAGACAACAAGCAGTAGGAAAGAGAAGCTAAAAAAAAAAGGGATAAAGGTGATGAGTCATAAATAAAACACCCCCTGAGTTGAGCAACTCCAGATTTATGCAAATTCAACATTGCACAAAATTTTCCAAAAGGCACATACTACAATTTGAAAGAAATAGAAAAGGATAAGATAGTTCATGGGCAATGGAAATACAGAATGGTATTATCTCATCACTTGCTTTCAGCCTGTTTTCCCTTCACCCTAGTCTCTTATCTCATTCCGGACTCCTGGTTTGATCTCAAGCTGACAACCCCGCTCCTGCGGCTTTGGTCTTGGTGTTTTAATCACCCGACTGACTGTCTGGCTCCTGGCCTTCGGCAATCCTTCCAACATCCCCTCTCCCTAACACCCTAGCTTTGCTCTACCCATTTTCCCCACTGGGCACTATTTCTGGTCTTGACTAGCTCACCTCTGAAGACCCAGCCTCCAGTCTTGGGCTCTAGGAGATGAAGGTGAGGAGGTTGATAACCTTAGACCAGTGGGCAAAAATATCTTTGAAATAAAGGTAGAGGAGAAAGAAGGAAGGGAGTAGAGAAAGAGGGAGGGAGTGGAGTGTGGGGGAAGAGAGGAGGAAAGGAGAGAAAGGAGAGAAAAAAGGAAAAAGAGGGGACAGAACTATACAACATAAAACCGTCAGCAGTCACCTTAGGGGAAAAATATTCAGAATGCTTGGAAACCATTCCATCATACATGAAATGTTTTGACAAAGACTGATTTTAGGTAAATGGCTCATTAGCTGTCTTGGCTTATGGGCAAACTGGTTTTAGTGAGTTGGCCTATTTTCCAAGCATGCCCCAGCACCACACACATATGTATACCACATGGAAGTTTCAGCGTATCCTGAATGTGGAGAAAAGTGCCTCTGGCCCTCATAGTGTGGAGACAGTCTGCTCAGATCCCCTACTTATCTCGTTCTGTCTGCACTCATCAGGCAGCCTTCTCATTATAATTTGGCTTCCCACGTAGATTTTCCAACTGGGAGAGAACAGGCTGACCCGTGAGCGTGAGGACTTCAGTCCCACTGGCAGTTACTCTTCATGGAAATTAATAAATCAGCACTATCTTGGGAATTTGACTGACATGTCTGTTCTCCAGAGTCTAAAACATTTTCCTGCACTTAAAAACAGTTATGTTCATGTCTTAGTTAAAGCCCTTTGGGTTACAATTCAATGAAACCCACTTTACCTAGCACCAATACAACGTGAGGATTTATTGTAAGATGGTAGTGCCGTGTCACAGAACTCCAGGGCAGAAAGGACAGTTAGGACCAGGACCAGAAAGCAACCAGGACTGATGCTCCTGCCCTCGCCTTGGGTCTGCATCTCACACTCCCGCTTGCCGCTCCCTTTCTTTCTCACACTCTGCAGCTGCATGGACTCTCATTTCTATTTCCCTCTTCACACCTGCTTCATTCCCCTCTCCCCACATACGGATCAGCTGCCTTTGCTTCTCAGACATACAGCTGAAGAAAGCTATTTCTCACCTGCCTCAGTGCTGGCAGCCAAGACAGACAGACAGCTGTGAATCCCGAGTCTAAACTCCCACAAGGAGAATCTGACTGGCCCAGTTTGGGTCAGATATCCACCCTGACCAACTTCTCTATGGTTGGGGGTTGCGGGATGTTGGGAGCCAGAGGACAGGGTCATGCCCAGCTCCATGAAATTGAGAACCATTTTCAGAAGGAGAAGGAAGATTATGGAGGAGACAAGCATCCCCCAAGTTGCCACAGGTCTGCATATTCTGAGAGTCAGAAGGGTTTCAGAATTCAGAGTTTTTTATATTCTAGAATATGGTCATGTACCTCACATACCTCATCCCCAGCAGAGTCAAAAGCAGCTTCCTGTAATCAAATACATCAATATTTTTACAATGAAAACATGAATATTCATACAAAATAAGAAATAAGGATTATAGATAGCCTCACATGAGTTCAAACCAGGTTTTGCCTCTAAAGGAACAATGAAAATGCATCAGATAGACGGAATCAGAATTTGCATTTTAAAGAGATGCCCAGTGTCTTAATCTGTTCAGGCTGCTATCACAAAATACCATAGACTGGGTGACTTATAAACAACAGAAATTTATTTCTCACTGGAGGCTGGGAAGTCCAAGATGAAAGTGCCAGCAGATCAGGTGTCTGCTAAGGGACTGCTTCCTGGCTCTTAGTCTTTTCAGTGTCCTCACTGCCAGAAAGGGTTCAGGAGCTCTGTCGGGGATCACTTGCATGAAGTCATTAATACTATTCATGAGGGCTCCACCCTCATGGCCTCCCAAAGGCCCCACTTCCTAATGCCATCACGTTGGGGCTTAGGATTTCAACATATGGACTTTGGGGGGCCATCAACATTCAGTAGCACCCAGGTACTCTGTATGCATATTGAAGTTTGAGGAGCATTGCTCTCCATGGCAGTCAGCCTCCCTAAATCACCAGTCTGCATATGCACACATGATCTGCAAGACACATTTGGGGTTTTTTTTAGTTTTGTTGTTGTTGTTGTTGTTTTAAAGATTTTGTTTATTCATTTGAGAGAGAGAGAGAGCAGGAGTAGGGGGGAGAGGCCGAGCGAGAGGGAGAAGCAGACTCCCCGCTGAGCCAGGAGTCTACTGTGGGGCTCCATCCCAGGACCAGGAGATCATGACCTGAGCCAAAGGCAGACGCTTAACCATCTGAGCCACCCAGGCGCCCCAGCAACACACATTTGTATAATCATCCCTTCTTATGCATTTTTTTTGACAATGGCTCCATAGAAAAATGTGTATCCATTTTCATAGTTAACAAACCACAATTTTTACAATAACAAAGAGCTCCAAATCTGTGCCATACCACTCACCACTCTGCTCAACAGATGCACAAGCTCTCTCGCTGCCACCCAGCATCACTCAATGAACACTTCTTCCTGCACTAGTATTTAAGCTTGTACACCTGGGTAGAAGCTTCTTTTTAATGAAACCATATCACAGAATATTTGTATAATCCTTCATGAAAATGGATCCGATATGATATAAAGCAGCTAGAACTATAATTAAGAAATTATTCAATGAAGAGTACAAGCAAGTAAAACACAGAGCAGTAGCCAGAGTGTTAGTTCTTTTTTCCTCTCGCATGAAGAACAGAATTTTCTAGAAGGACATACAATATGGAGCCCATACCCAGAATGTTTTTGCAATATGGCAACAGCCTTTTGACTTTATACCTTTACCCTGAACCCTGTTGTTTTGGAATTCATAAGGACAGTAAGAAAGGGGGAAATACAGTTTTCTCAATAAGATTTATTCATCGAGTTTGCTTTTAGATTCTTTGGGAGTAGAAGAAACCTCCAAACTCCAAAGAAAATTAAAAAGTTATGAGCACAGAAGGGCCTCTCAGACTATCATTGCTTCCTGCCTGCCTGAAGCACCAAGAAGAAAATCATTGAAAGAACCAACTGTGGCGGCGCCTGGGTAGCTCAGTCGGTTAAGCGTCTGCCTTCGGCTCAGGTCATGATCCCCGGGTCCTGGGATCGAGTCCCGCAAAGGGCTCCTTGCTCCTCAGGGAGTCTCCTTCTCCCTCTGCCCTTCTGCCCCTCTCCCTGCCCATGCTCTCTCTCTCTCTGAAATAAGTAAATAAAATCTTAAAAAAAAAGAATCAACTTGTGAAATTGGGAGCTTTTAGGAAAACACAATCATGGTGGAAAAAACCCTGAGAATCTGCTAAAAGTAAGTGATCCTTCAGCAAACTACTGTCAATAAGAGGTAAGTGACCCAACAACAAGAAGCAGAAGTATTCCACTGGATGCTTGTCTACCCCGAGGCACGGCATGATGTGTTTTTGCCTCACCACATGTCTGCCACAGCTTCCGTTAGTCTGTCAAAGGAGTCTGTGACCCCATCAAGGGTAAGCATTAATCTGCTTGTAATTCTGAACTATTTATATTTCCCACACCTTTTCTGAGCTTATACCACATCCTCTGCAGAGATCTCTTTTTTTTAAATTTATTTATTTATTTGTCAGAGAGAGCACAAGCAGGGGGAGTGGCAGGCAGAGGGAGAAGCAGGCTCCCCGCCGAGCAGAGAGCCCAATGGGGGACTCCATCCCAGGACCCTGGGATCACGACCCAAGCCGAAGGCAGACACTTAACCAACTGAGGCACACAGGCGTCCAGTCTCTCTCTCTCTCTCTTTTTTTTTTAAGATTTTATTTTTAAGTAATCTCTATACCCAACATGGAGCTTGAACTCACAACTCTGAGATCAGGAGTCACATGCTCTACCAACTGAGCCAGGCAGGCACCTGGAGATTTCTTTTATAAGTTCACTCTATTGAATGTCTACCGTGTACTAGATGCTTTGAAAACCACATTGAACAAGGTGAGAAGGTTCTTCTCACCATTTGGCTTTTGCTCACCCTTCAAGCCTTAGCTCAGGCCTCAGATCCTCCAGGAAGGCTAAGATACACCCTTCATTTCTGACCTCTTGATACCTACTACCTACTGAAATTTTATAGTGAAGGTATCTGTTTATGTGTCTTCTTCCGCACTATAAACAACATGCGGGCTCAAGCTAACTTTGTGCTCCCTGATATACAGCTCCTGGTGCAAAATATGGGTTCAATAAAAATTTGTTGAACTGAAAAGAAAAAAAAAAGACAGAAAAATTTCAAGATTGAATTTTTTTCTACAGAATGGAAACAAATGGTCCCTTCCCTACTGATTTCCTGAGAGTACTGAAAAAGTCTCCACAGGATAGAGACTCTTATGAGACTCTATACAGAATCAAGATGAATTTCACAGTGAGATAATCTATCTTCCTACTAATCTCTAAGATCTGAGTCAACAGAAAAAAAGCTAAGGATGATGGTACTGCTAATAAATGTGAGTGGCTGCAAAAGAAGCATTATCCTTGGGACCTGGTATTGGAAAATGACCCAAATCATATGTTTTCATGTGATACGGATCCGGGAATGGCATCTGGGATTCTGCAGAGTGTGCCCCTCCAGCTCTGGGGAGCAAGACTTTTGGGGGCATGACTTCTGCTCCCTTTCACTTTTCACCTGCTCCAAAAGCATCAGCCTCCACGGCAGGTGGCAATGTTCTTTGAAGGCTTGATGCAGTAAGCTTTCAAACATCATCTCCAAATCTCCAATCTCCAAACCTCCAAACAAGACTCCAAAATGGGTTGATGAAATATTTCAGTAGTAATAGCTAGGAAAAAACAGTACTTTGCCAAAGCTAAGCTTTTTGACAGAAAAAGGGAGAGAAATTCAAAGGGCAAACCCTTAAGGGAATAGGGCAATGTTTGTCCATTTAAAAAAAAATTGGGGGCGCCTGGGTGGCTCAGTCAGTTAAGCATCTGCCTTCGGCTCAGGTCATGGTCCCAGGGTCCCAGGATCGAGCCCCGCGTCGGGCTCCCTGCTCGGCGGGGAGTCTGCTTCTCCCTCTGCCCCTCTTCCCTGCTCGTGCTCTCTTTCTCAGTTGCTCTTTCTCTCTCTCTCTCAAGTAAATAAATAAAATCTTTTAAAAAAAATTGACCACCCTACCAAAATTGTTCACCAAATATAATGAGGCCTTTAAAATTAATTTCCAGTTTACAGAAAGTGTCAGGGCTCTGTTAAAAGAAATTAAATGAGGGGCGCCTGGGTGGCACAGTCGGTTAAGCATCTGACTCTTGGTGTCAGCTCAGGTGGTGATCTTCAGGTTGAGACTGAACGCTGTGTGGGCCCCGTGCCGAAGGCGGAGTCTGCTGAAGTTTCTCTCTCCCTCTCCCTCTGCTCCTCCCTGCCTCATGTGTGCTGTCTCGTGCTCAAATAAGTAAATAAATCGTAAAAAAAAAAAAAAAAAGAAAAGAAATTAAGGGATACCACATGGAGGTGATCAGATAAATCCGAAGGTGCGACATACCACATGACAACTAGCCTGGTTCCCCAAGTGCCAGTGTGATTTTTAAAACATGGGGTGGGGAGGATTGTTTTAGAATAAGAGAGATTAAAATCCATAACAACTGGAGCAATGCGTGAACTCTGATTGGATCCTGATTCTAAAGTATCAGTTAAAAAGTTCCTACTGGGGACAATGGGGAAAATTAAATGTTATTTATATTAGATTATATTAGCAAATTATTATTAATTTTCTTAGATGCTATCATGGCATCCTTATATAGAAGAATATCCTTATTCTTAGGAGATGCAAACTGAATACTGAAGTGTTTAGGAGGGAAAAGTCTACAATTTACTTTGAAGTGTTTCATATATAAGATTTTCTATTAAAGTAACTATGACAAAATGTTACAATTACTTTAATTCAAGATCAAGTGCATGCAAGCGTCACCGTTCCGTTCTTTCAACTTTTCTGTATGCTTGAAGATTTCGGTAATAAGCAGTTGAAAAAAATAGCTTGAAAAGAGAACAGATGAAGATCGCCAGATCCATTGAACATTGGAGTCGCCGTGGGTGGGAGTTCAGGGGTCTGGGAAGGAAGGCAGTAAAGCTTCCAGGACTTAAAGAGGCTACAGGAAGATGAGAGTCAACCTCAAGAGACTGCTCCACCTGCTCCACTTGGGCCCAAGTGAGCACTGTCAGTGGGCAGGGCCAGGCCGCCACATGGGAGCTCAGCCCCAAATTCCCCCGGTGTTTGCCTGTGTTGATGAGCTCCTTAGGCTGCACTCATTGTCCTCAAGTGAAGGCAAGCCACAAAGGGTTGCCTCTACGTAGCCACGCCTGGTCCAGCAGCAACAGTGCCCACCCAGGTCTCGGCATTTTTCTTAGCCCAAGAGATCTACCTAATGAGAAAAATCCTTTTTGCAATGGCTCAGGACACTCATAAGCCCCACCAAAGGGAAAATGGGGATCTTAAGAGGTCCCACCCTCCAGTGCCTGTACTTGAGTAGGACTGAATGGAACCATTTCAAACAAGAGTAGTTAATACCCACATGACACGTAGAAATACCCAAACATGGTCCTAAAGGGAACTAACACAGAATAGCTCAAAAACAAAAAAAAAACAAAAAAACCCTGTCACTTCTGAACAAACACCCCTTCAGTTCCCAGCCATCTAGGACAGTGATAAATGAAGCATTGGAAGAAATGCTGTTAGTTCAACCCCTCAGAAGTGAGGAGTGATTTAGCAAACTTCCACACAGAAACATTATATTCCATAGGTTCTGAGGTTCTCTTGCCTCCTGTTTTCTCAATGTCTTCTTGTTTTCTGAAAATGTGACTAAATCCAAAACACAGACTATAATCATGATGATTTCATTGATTCTCAGTGCATTTCATAAACAAGCCAAAAGCAAGAGGTGTATAGTCCCAACATATTGGCAATTTGTCAGCTCTGCTTGAAGTATTTTAAATTAAATGACATTAACAAATGAGTAATCATCAGAATAAATCACATAATAATTGCATTATTAACAAATCAAAATGTAGGTAACCCAAAGGTTGCTGACGTGCACCAGCCAATAGGTACGACTAGCATCATGGTCACATGAATGTCTGAATCTCAGTGGCCCAGCCCCCAATCCAGCCTGTGAAGAATTACAGTCTCTTACAAAGTTTTCCTCCAGGACTTTACAGGAGTCTCCAAGGGTCTTGACACGTGAACGTGAATCAGCTCAGGCCTCCCGTGCTGCTGTCCATGCAAACCGAGCTGTCGATGTGCCCTGCCCCAGCCCTGAGATCTGGGATTCCTGCCTGCTTCACATCATCTCAGTGACTAAAAGGCCCACCACTGTCCCTGCGTGGACTCTGCTGAGCTGGATGGAGACCCTCTCTCTGACACCAGATTGCTGAAGCTCACATGGCAGTCACTGCCATGGGGTAGAGGAAAATGGCCCCCCGTCGTCCTGCTGTAACTTCCTTGACCGCTTTGCACTGGGTCCCAAAGCATTACAGAGCTTAATAGTTTTCTTTTTTTTTTATTCCTGGCCTTTCCTCCCGGGGTGCTCTGGGGTGTCGATGCTGCTCCCCTCGGGGGCTGGGTGTGGCTCACCGTGCCAGCCTACATTTTCCCTTTCAGTGAATTATCCCCCCCACGAGGGTCCAAATTGCCTTCCTGAAAACTGGCTTCAGTCAGAACCCCAAACCATCAGCTGTGACACTGAGTGCTTAACCCCCATTTGTGGACGTGGTTTAAGTCTCCTTCCTCAGGACTTCTCCGGTTCCCAGGTAAGTCATCAGTTACAAATAAACACTTGGGAGGAAGAGTGTTGCCCAACAACACATTCCAAATATTCCACACTCACTCAGCTCCTGGGCAGCTGAGATTCAGATACAGATACACAGTGTATTTTATTTTTTATTTACAAAAGCAACTTTACAGCTATAAACAGCACCTACAAACTTTAACTGTAACTGGAGCACTACAAGAGCACACACACACAAAAGCGGGTATGTCCATTCAGACTTTCCCCCCTCATTTATCATAATTTCTGGGAAAAGTGTTGGCTTTAAAAAAAAAAAAAAAAACCTATTGCTTAAAAGTTTCTGGGAATTTTATTTCTCTGAAAAGAAGCAGACGTGGATGATCCTTGATGAGATGCTAAGTGAAATAAGCCAAACACACAAGGACAAATATTGGATGATTCCGCTTATATGAAGGACCTGGAGTAGTCAGATTCCTAAGGACAGAAAACAGAACAGCAGTTGCCAGGAGTGGGAGGAAGGGGAATGGAGAACTACTGCTTCCTGAGTACAGAGTTGCAGCTTGGAAGGAAGAAAAAAGTTCTGGAGGTGGATGGTGGTGGTGGTGGTTGCACAACTTAATGCCACTAAACTATACTGCTAAAAATGGCTAAAATTGTCAATTTAATGTTATGTCTATTTTTATCTCAATAAAAAATAAAAGAACTTATGGAACACTTTTTTTAAGATTTTATTCATTTACTTGTCAGAGAGAGTGAGCACAAGCAGGGGGAGCGGCAGGCAGAGGGAGAGGGAGAAGCAGGCTCCCCGCTGAGCAAGGAGCCCGATGCAGGGCTCATCCCAGGACCCTGGGATCATGACCTGAGCCGAAGGCAGACGCATGACCTGAGCCGAAGGCAGAGCCATCCAGGCGTCCCTTTATGGAGCTCTCTAAAAACAAAAACAAAACAAAAACAAAAACAAAAACCAGGCAGCTGCAAAGGTGTTGTGAATGGAATCAAGGAGGTGGTCCAGCTTTGGGTCTGGAGTGAAACGATTTGCCAGGGATACTGAAGAAGCGCTACAACACTGACGAGGCTAAGTTGAGCGTGAAGAAGGCTGAAGAGAAGAAACACTGATTTTTTTTTTTTTGGCATGGTGTGTAGTAATGATTATCCCTCTCAGAAATGTAGCATTTTAGCTTTCAAAGCATTTCCACAAGTGATCTAACTTGTTGTCATAACAAGAGTGGGAAGTGAAGGGCTGGGTTTCAGACTCCAGAGCTACAAAGCGGGAAGTCACCCTGCCCCATGGATGCTATCAGCTTCCTCAGGGAACTGACCCCCCATTTGCCAACGGGTAAACTGAAGCTGGGAGAGATGAACTGACTTGCCCCGAATCTGCTACTACTGAGCAGAGCGGAGACCTGACCCTAAGCCTCTCGATTTACTACTTCATGTTCTTCTGCAGGCATGAATTACAACAGAATGAAACTGAAAAAGTAAAAAAAAAAAAAAAAAAAATTCCTAGCTGTGTCAAAGCATGAAAGAATCCCTAGTCTACATTAAAACTCAAGAGAAAGCAGGATATAATTTGGGGATATATTTTAAGCTTTATAAAATCCTCCCACCCCCGACTCTGAGTAGGAAAGTGGGTAAAAACAGAATCTGGGGTGAGAAGTCATCTGCTTCATCCACGATGTGGAGGAGAAGAATCTGTAAGCCAACACCCCGCATTTATTTCAAGTACTGTGCCTCATTCTGCCAGCCTTGGCAGCCAGCCCACTGCGTTTGCTCCAGGGGCCCTTCTTTGGAGTCATGGTCAGAGCGCTATTTTGGGATGATAAAAGTGGCCTAAAACAGTCGTGAAGCTAGGATTTAAAAGGACAGACACATAGATTAAGCCACCTGGCTGCCACGGCATGCTGGGGGTTAAGCATCCAGATGTGTGTCGAGGCCTCGCCTGGCACGGCCCAGCCTTCCCCGCAGAACATCATCCCTGTGTCCTGGCCTGTTCCAGGAAGCAGCTGGAGTCGCCGGCAAGAGAAACCACGTGGTCTCAGGGGTGAACCCGGGACACCCTCGGAGGTGCCAAGGATTTATGTGAGCAGCCAAGTGTACACTGACAGGTCTGCGTGTGCTAGAGAAGGGAGTTCCACTGCTCAGATGAACCACTCATTGCAGAATTCACCCACAGGGGGAAGTGAGTCAATGACTGGAGCAGTTCACCTTCTGCCTAGATGTGTCATCAAATCAACTTTGTAAAGCCTGGCTCCGAGAATGCGTTTGCTCACCCAAATGCGGTTCTGTGGGGCTACAAAACATCTCCAAGAGGGAACGCTCACGGAGGAGAAAGTTCTGAGGCTTTCCCTGTGCCAGGAACAGGGCCAGTGGCCCGAGCCTGACAGCTGGCCCAGGCGTGGTCAAATCTGCTGACGAGAAGCCCAAAGCTGCCGGCAGCATCAGCTCCACATCTGGGACTGGTGACTCATTGGCCCCTCTCTCCCACAGCCCTCCATTCTCAGGCAGGCCTCAGCATGCGGGCCCCACCGCACCGAGGCCCCAGTGCTCAGACGTGTCCCTCCACCCGCGTGCCCATCGGGATTTGTCCTTATCTGCAACACTGGCCTCCCCCTTTCCCATAGACTCAGCCTGGTCTGCCAGCTCCAGGTCCAGGGCAAACTGTGTCCAGACGTCTCAGACCCAACCCAGGCTATTGAGTCGTGGCCCTTTAAATTTAGCAGACCCATACCCACAATGCCTAGCTGGCCCACCAGAGTGAGCCACGAGCCGCACCTGTTCTAGGCCACTCCTGTTTACCCAGGACCTACTATTTTTGCTCTCACCTCTCCGGTTCTCAGATTCCTGGCTCCCTATCCCAGCTGCCATTGCTGCTTCAGGCCCCTTCACTTTGGTGACCCTTTGGACTTCCCTTTTTAGACCACAGCCTCTCACGTGTTTCTGACTCAACTTGCTGGGCAGTGCTGGCTCGCCTCCTGGTCTCAGGTGAGGACTCCATGATTCAGCCCCGGCCCCTGGGTCCTCCTTTAGCCGGGATCATTCCCAGGACAGGAAGAGAGCGAGGATTTGCTCCCTGGTCCCTGCCTGCTTCTGATCCTCGGTCTTCCTTTGCCCTCCAGTTCTAGCGGCTGGGGGGTTCCCTGATCAAGCCCCCGGCTGCTGGCCCCAACTTGGGCCCTAATTCCTGGAATCCCTCCCTCACCTGGAACAGCTCTGCCCTGGGCTCAGCTTCTGATTTCATGCTGACCTTGCCGGGGTCCCAGCAGGCCCAGCCCACCCCCACCGCCGCCCCCACTGTCTCACTGAGATCAGAGGGAGGCTCTCCAGGCTCTCAGGGAGTGGAGGTCTGAGAGAAGAGGACAACACCGCTTCCTGCAGAGCCCTGACAGGGCACGGAGACTGGGGAGTCTCACATCTGTCTGCAAACATTTCTGTCTACAGGTTTGGGGTGACTTTTGAGGGGAAACGTAACGAGGCATCAGAAGGGAGGCACTTGCCATCTCGGGGGCCTTGTTTCCTATTCGCTAAATTGTGTGCCTGGGCTGGGGGAGGGCATGTTGTTCCCGATATCTCAAACAAGCATCCAGTTCTAAGTCCCTGGAAGTTAAGAGTGGCCCCCTATGGTTCAGAGCCTTTTCTTTGTCTGCCAGACTCCAGGTCTGACTTTAACAACATGTCTGTCATGGACATTCTTCACCAATGAATGAAAGAGTCAAAGGTTCCCCTACTCCCAACCTCTCCTTTCCCTCCACTCCAGAAGGTGCAGAGACAAGGGCCAGAGCCAGGCCCTGCTCCTCTCTTCCCCCTCTCCAGACCCTCCTCATCCCCTTCCTTAAAGGCTTAGGGACCCAAAGACCAAATTCCCCGAAAAGTTCAGCGGGCCACTTGGTTTTCTTTTCCATAAGCCAGCTTTCCTTTATGAGCATGCACTGTGATAGAATGGTGAGGAGCGAGATTTTGGCACGTGGCCCCCAGGGGAATTCCTGCTATGCCATTTACTAGTGATGTGACCCTAGACAAGCAATTTAACTTCTCTATGCTTGTTTCCCCATCTCTAAAATTGGGATACTAATAGTCCCTCCTTCACTGCATTGTCATGGGGATTATAGGAGTTCATTCATAGAAGAGTAGCACCTTGTATGTAATAAAGGGCGAGGCTGTAAGCTCTTTTGTATTGATCACTCTATGTCAGGCCTTATTCTAAATATTTACTATCCAATAATTCATTTTCCCTATGCAAAGTAAAACAGAAACAGAAGGATCATTCCATAATTCTAAGGTACATTATTGTTAATTAAACATTATTAATAGTAATTAAATATATTTTATTTAATATTAATTTAAAATATTGTTAATTAAACATTGTGCCCATCAGCAGGAGTTAAAATGCATTATCAACACTCATCACAAAGCCTGTTACCCCAAAGAATCACATTGTTTTTATTTTTATTTATTTATTTATTTATTTGACAGAGAGAGAGAGAGAGACAGGGAGAGAGGGAACACAAGCAGGGGGAGTGGGAGAGGGAGAAGCAGGCTCCTCGCTGAACAGGAAGCCCGATGTGGGGCTGGATCCCAAGACCCTGGGATCATGACCTGAGCCAAAGGCAGACGCTTAACGACTGAGCCACCCAGGTGCCCCACATTGTTTTTATTTTTTTAGTGCTCTCTCTACTGGCCTTGGTAAGGTTTATATATAATAAATACTCACACCTGGTCAAAAAATAAACTGAGTTTCAGAAAGTTAGGGAATTTCCCCAACTGAATACAAACCCAATGTGTAAAGATGAAAAAAATGAAGCACCTGGGGCACACAGACTCCAATGGGGCCCTGATAATGGACATAAGCCTGTGTCATAGTGTGTCAGAGTATAAACACAATTCTGTGTGTCTCTTTTGATTTACCAGGTTTATAATTTAATAAATTATATTAAATAATATATTAATGTTGCTGTATACTCTTTGAAGTTATCATTTCAATGACTGCAGAATAACCCATTTAGTTAATTACCATAATTGAACTGACCCCATTATCGCATATTGGCAGGTTTTTTTTACTATTATAAATAATCCTGTAGTACACATCTTGGCACAGGCTACTTTTTCTTTTCTTTTATATTATTTCTTAGGCTAATTCTCAGAAATGGGACTATGGGGTCAAAGAGGCTATTTAAAACTCTAATTGCTTCCATCATCTTATACATCCCTGCTTAGTTAGTGGAGAATTCCATTGGAGGGAGGAAGCACTCCTGGGGAAAGCCAGAAGGAGATAGTAATTAGCATTTGCTGTTGAATGCCAGGCATCATGCTCGTCAGATTCAGTGTTTGATGTGCCACGATCCCCGACCTGCCCAGACTTGGCGTCACTGATGTTGCTATGGCCATTTATGAAGACATTTGCCAAGCAGTACATTAGAGAAGTTTTGCTCATTCGATCTCATTTAATCCTCACAACCATGCTCTGAGGAAGTTATTATCTCCATTTTACAGAAGATGAAACAGGAACTCAGGGAGATTAAGCCAAAGTTGCACAGCTAACAAATGGAAGAATCTGGGTCCAAGTCTATGCTCTGTCTATTCTGCCACATTTTGCTCCAGCCTCCTTCCACCACCACCCACCCCCAGTCCTGTATTTACAGATGAGATCTTTCACTCTCTGCTTTGTATGGACGGGGAGAATGCTGGAGATGGAGACAGGGGAAGGTCAAGATGCAGAACTGCTCTGAAGACTGAATTCTCCTGGCCCTCTGCCCACAAACTATCTCCCTTTTCTTTCTTGCTGGTGAAAAGCATAATAATAAAGGACATGCACATTATTCCAAAGAGAGGGCTGCCTGTAAATAGAGGACACACCACCTATCAAAGATGCTGACTTATCAAGTATCCTTTGAGGCTAAGTATCCCTCAGAACAGGTGTTTCTGAAGCTAAGCACATGGACTAAGCCTATCCTTATGTTAAAATAGTTCTCCCATGGAATTATTTAACCTGGCCCAGCATTTATAAACTTTGCACACATTTCAGTATCTCAATTAAATAATCTAACCTCAGGGGCACCTAGCTGGCTCAGTCGGTAGAGCGTGCAACTCTTGATCTCGGGGTTGTAAGTTTGAGCCCCATGTTGGGTATAGAGATTGCTTAAAAGTAAAAACTTTTTCAAAATTTAAAAAACCAAATAATCTAACCTCAGTCTCTATTCATTCTAGCCTTTTTCCCTACCAAGGGAGACCTGCATTATTTTTCCCTCCTATTTTGAAATAGTGCCTCTCCCATACTGAATAGTGTCACAAACACATTGGATTCATAAAATTCCAGATGTTGTCCCATGGTGCATCTGGGTCAGGAATACCCCGGCTATCTCAGGACTACCAAGGAACAAGTTACAGCTAGAGAGGGTTATGGAAAGACAGGGGCTGGCACCTGCACAGTCAGAGAGCAGATTTAGTGAAATGAATAGGTTAGAAGCCACTACTGGGTGTGGCAGGAGATCGTCTGGATGGTTCCAGGAGCTAAGTTTTGCAGTATACTAAATTGCACAGACCATGTATTCATCAGGCCTTTTTCAGATGCAAGTGTGGAAATCGGCTGAGGAGAGGGGAAGTTATTGGCGCCTGGCTGAAAATTCTAAAGGTAGTTGTCAAGTGTAACTGGATCCAAGTGTGTCATCACTTACAGTTTTAAAAAGTAATGCATCACTTAAGTGGTGTCATCGGGAATGTGTCCCCATCTCTTTGCTCTGCTTTCCTCTCTCTGGAGTAATGACAAGAGGATCCCCAGTAGCTCCAAGCTTCTTTTCCACAGAAATCCCAGTGGAAGGAGAGTACCTATTTCCTCATTGTTCCATCAAAAGTCCCAGGATTGACTGTCAATTGGCCTGAATTCCTAATGTGCTGAACATTTCAGCTTGACCTTCAAATCCACTCTCCACCCTTCTCCCTGCTCTGAGGCTGAGAGGCTGGCCTGTGTGGGGATGCATCAGTAGCTTCTTTCCCCTATGCTCTCCTTTGTGCATTGTCGTAGGAAGACCAGCAGGAGACTGAAGGAAGAGAAAAGAATGAGATGAGGATGTTCATTCCCTCCAGTTCCCTTAGCAAGAGTCTGCATGGATTAGCTATGTCTCATGGTCAATAGTCAGAGGTCCTGCCTCAGCTCTCTCTACTTATCCTTTTCTCTTTGAGTTCGAGTAATGGCTCCTCAATCATGTCTCTACAACCTATGTGTGGTACCAACACCACCCAGGAACTTCACTTTCACTTAGAGTTTTCTTATACTCTGCGCACACCTCTGTGGGAAAGTTATTTGATAACCCAGTTTGAGAGTTTCATCTGTTTCCAGGGTCCTGACTAATACAGCTAACATGCCCATGCCTATGTCAAATCCATGTTTCTCCTTGAACAGGCCTGAGTCACATGCCTACCCATGAAACCAAAGTCTGAAATCGCTCCATTCACTGGAGTGGAGGAGGGGTAGTCCCCCAAAGGGACAGGCAAGAACAACCTATGATCACTACTTTTAGCAAAATAGATAAGAAGGAGTTCTACTCATGAGCAAGTGTCAGGACTACTCAAGTTTCTTCAGAAGCCGTACTCACATATAAATAAGGATGAGTTTCAGAGAGTAAATGCATGCTGAAACAGCAGTGAGCATGCCTTTCATCCATGTACACTCAAACTGATGCCTCCAAAAGAGCTGGCCACTCCTTTTCTGAGCTCTGGGCCTGTTGACAACTCTCTTCTGAAACAAATTGAAATTTCTATCATTGATTCACGTTGAAATGTCATGAAACAGCTTAGGCCTTGGCTGGCTGAGCAATAAAGCAGGTCCTCTCGGCAGCTTAAATGAGCTGCCCCTGACAACAGGACAGGAGAAAGGCATTAAACATTGCCAAGAATGGGCAATTTGGAAGCTGCCTAGTGACAGAAATGACAAGGCCAAAATCATAACCACTTTGAAAAAAAATGACATCAGTTGAAGGATAAACATAAAACAGGACAAAAGCAACCTCATCACAGAGCTATAAATGCTTCGATGAACATTTAGCCTGATAACCCATGAAACCCCTATATCTTAGCAGGGAATTCTTTTTTCATATTGGTTAACCCCCATTATAATGACTGGTTCTGCCTTGCAGGTATATGGATGAGTCGCCTTGCAGGTAAAACCATGGACCACTACCCCAGTGAATCTCTGTCCTTTACCATAACCCAGAAAACTAGTAGTACAGATGTTAGTTACCTCATCCTGCAACTCCATGTTTTGATGGAGACCCCACCGTGCCTTTTTAATGGACAGGTTGACATTTAATGACACATGAAGGATATTTGGCTTTCCTGGTCAGTTTTCTCAACAAAGCCCCAGATGCTGCTTTGGTTGGAGTTCGGGAAGATGCATTTGCTAGGAAGACAGGCTTCCTGAGCCAGTTGTGTGCCTCTCCTAGTTCCACTAATAATTCCTTTGTGATACAATCCCATAGCAGTTCTCTTCATCCATAAGGACACTTGGATATCAGCTCTCTGGAGGAAAGGGGATTTGAAGAACCGATTTGCTTCAGTGCCTCTGGAGTCTAGGAAATGAAGTTTGGGGCCCAGACAGAGAAGAAATCCAAGGGCTCTAGCCAGTGGAATCCCTTAGCCATACTTGGGTCCTATGGATGTAATGGAAAGATCATGGCATTAGAGGCAAACAGACCAGGTTCAAGTCCTAGTATGTGACCTTGAGCAAGTCACACCTTTATGAGTTTGTTTCCTTCTCATCTTGTATTATTGTTTCCAAGACACTAATGATATGATAAGCATTAAAAATAAAGAATGAGTTCTCTGAGCCAAGGCAGATCTGATTGGTATTTCCAAGGACGTTCCTGCTTTGAAGGACCCATTCAAACAAAACTTATCAATGAATTTAGAGGACAGAATAGAGTAGGGGAAGCATGGCATAAAGGTTTCCTCTCACCAGCCATCTCTTGTAGTAGCTCCCTGGAATGCCATATTCACGAGGATTCTGAGGTCATATCTGGGTTCAGTGGGGAAAAATGTCCTGATCAATGGGTACAAGAGGAGAGTCTGGCACCATGCATGATATCCTTGTTTTGGAGATTGAGAGCATTGAGCTTGAAAGTCAATTCTCAGAGGAAGTCATGTGTCTTAGCTCTTACTTCAATATCAATAAAAAACAAAATTTCAGTGGGTTATAAACATAAACACTTATTTCTCACTACACAGAGCATCAGGCTATGGGCTGGATTGGTTCTGCTCCACATTTCTTCTCATTCCAGGACCCAGGCAGAGGGAGTTGCCCTCATTTGGGATGTGCTGTGCTCATGGCAAAAAGCAGAAACTCTAATGGCCAAGCCAAATCAGACAATCACATTTAAAACTTCTCCTCAGACATAACGTAAGTCATATTATTCACATTTCATTGGCCAAAGCAAGCCATATGGCCAAGCTCCAAGTCAATGGGGGAAGGGAAATATAATCTTACTGGCAAGGAGGGAGTGAGAAACAGCAATCGATGCAATCTACCAGATGGTGTTTGAGAAAGATACTTTTAGTATGAAGATGCTGTATCTGTTTTTTCTTACCTTTTTCTACAATACACATGTAATATATGTGTAATTTTTAAAAAATTGAGAAGTTGTAAAATGCTAGTGTATCTTGTGAATATTGGGATTCCCCAAGGAGGGAGCAAGCTGATACCTGGAGAGAGGAGGGCACCTATGCTGATGGAAGTAGGGGGAGGGGGAAAATGCACAAAGCTGGGAGCTCTTCAGAGAATATGTGAGTTTATAGGAGCAGATAACAAGGGAACTAAGCACATGACAAGTAGATCCACAAGGGAAGCCCAAGAAAAGCATCAACAGCAAGTGGATAAGCAAGTGGACTGGTGTCACTTGGATAAGCAGATCAGCTCAAGACCTGCCAAAGGCACAGAGGTCTCAGAAGATGGAGATGAAGTGATGAATGAATGTTAATGATGTCTGGAAAACAAGGACTATGGAATACTGGTTTAAAAAAACAGGTGTCTTCTAAGATAGCAGTTTCAACAAGGAGTCAGGCATTATTAAATCATTGAATATTTATCGAGTACCTACTAGGCAGCAGGTACCATGACAGGTACTGCAGGTACACTGGTGCACAACAAAAGAGACACCATTTCTGCACTCAGAGCTCAGAGTTGAATGGTAGAAATGTGTTAACAATCAGGGGAGCCTGACTGACTTGGTCAGTGGAGCATGTGACTCTTGATCTCAGTGTTGTAGATTTGAGCCCCACGTGGATATAGAGATTACTTAAAAAATAATAATAAAATAAGACGGCACCTGGGTGGCTCAGTTGTTAAGCGTCTGCCTTCGGCTCAGGTCATGATCTCAGGGTCCTGGGATCGAGCCCCGCATCGGGCTCCCTGCTCTGCAGGAGGCCTGCTTCTCCCTTTCCCACTCCCCCTGCTTGTGTTCTCTCTCTCGCTGTGTATCTCGCTCTATCAAATAAATAAAATCTTAAAAAAAAAAATAAGGGGCGCCTGGGTGGCTCAGTTGGTTAAGCGACTGCCTTCGGCTCAGGTCATGATCCTGGAGTCTTGGGATCGAGTCCCGCATCGGGCTCCCTGCTCGGCAGGGAGTCTGCTTCTCCCTCTGACCCTCCTCCCTCTCATGCTCTCTGTCTCTCATTCTCTCTCTCTCAAATAAATAGATAAAATCTTTAAAAAATAATAATAATAATAATAATAAAATAAAGCCTTCAAAAAAAAAAAAGGAAATGGGCAACAATCAAATCTCAAATGGATATTCAAGCTTCTTTCAATGTGATAACACTTCCCCAGTGTGTTCACTTTCTATCATTCAAAACAACTACTTCCCATGTTCTCCCTCTTCAAATCCATTATTCCCAATACTTCTGCCCCTACACACAGCAGATAACCACCCATCACACCTCATTAAAAAAAAAAAAAGCAACTAAGAGTTCTCCCTAATCTTTCCACCAACAAGATACCAACCTACCCACTCAATACACATTCTCTCTGCTTCTGCTTTCTTATGGGCAATCCCTGCCCAATCTCGATCCTATCCCCTCTTGCATTCAGTCTTCACTCCTGCAGTTATGCTTCTCTCCTGCATTCTCCCTCCCTACTGGATCATTTGCATTGTTACACAAATATGTTGTAGTTGGAAAAGGGAGAAGGCAGAATTTTCCCTTCCAAGAAGAATTTGGAAATGAATGAGAATGCATTTTGGTTGTCACAACAAGCAGGGAGCCCTAGTGGCATTTAGCTGGGGCCAGGGATGCTATGTTCTATCTTATTTAAAAAGAAAACTCCCTTAAACCTCACAACTTCCACCAACTATTACCAACTACTTCTCAAACCCTCCACAGAAGAACTTCTTGATAGAGTTATCTCTGTACACTCTCTCCACTCCATCTCACAATCTCTGGCCATCCACTCCAATCATGTTTCTAGCCCCACCACTTCCCAGAGACTACTCTTATCAGAATTACCAATGACCCCCACATTGCCAATGCAGGGGTCACTGCTTGGTCCTCATCTTATTTGATGTCACACAGCATTTGACCCAACTAACTACTCCTTCCTTTTTGAAAGGTTACCTGAAATGGGTATCTCTAACTAACAAGACCAAACAGAACACTCTTGATTTATCCTTCACCCCAAGCAAATAACCAGCCAACAAAACAAACAAAAAAGACCTGCTACTACTCTTCCTTTTGTCTCAGGAAAGGCTATGCAGATATTCAAGCCAAAACACACACAAAAAAAACAAAAAACCCCGAAAAAAACCACACTAAGCTATTTTCTACTATTCCCTACATAAATCCATCAGCAAGTCCTATCCACTCTATATATAAGATATACCTCCAAAGTCTCTACTTCTCTCCATCACTATTGCCCCACTGGTCCAAGCCATTGACATCCCCCCTCTCTCTGGTCTCTACTTGTGCCTGTCTATGATCCATTCTTCATTTAGCTCCCAGAGTGAACTTTTTAAAATGTAACTCCCATGCTTGAAACCCTCCACTAAAATTTCGTTTCATTAAGAATAAAGTTCTACATTCCTTATCCTATCTTACAAAGCCCTAAGGGATCTGACCCTTGACTACCTTTCTGATTCCACTTGATACTAATGTAAGCCACACTGGCCTTATTTCCATCCTTGAAATATCCATCTCATTCATACTTTTTGTGCAGCAAATGTTAAGGATTTATTGTATAATGCAATTATGCTTAGAGCAGATGTCAGTGGGCGGTGATATAGGTTGCATATCCAGTTTACCACTCTAGATCAGAAAGAGGCTCTGATCAGAAAGACAAAGGAGGATATTATATATTGTAAAGGAGGCAATCCATCAAGAGGATGTTAACAGATATAAACACATACATACCTACCAACAGAAATCCAAAATATATGAAGCAAAACTAACAGAATTGA
Organism: Halichoerus grypus; assembly: GCF_964656455.1. Taxonomy (NCBI): domain Eukaryota; kingdom Metazoa; phylum Chordata; class Mammalia; order Carnivora; family Phocidae; genus Halichoerus; species Halichoerus grypus. The sequence goes on from NC_135722.1 coordinate 45,143,467, forward strand.
AGGGAGAAGTAGATAGTTCTACAATAATAGTTGGAGACTTTGTACCCCACTTCCAATAATGCATAGAACAATTAGAAGACCAACAAGGAAATAGAGGACTTGAACACAATAAACCCACTACACCTAACAGACATATGTAAAACACTCTACCCAACAACAGCAGAAAACACATTTTTGTAAAGATTTTATTTATTTATTTGACAGAGAGAGAGAGAGCACAAGCAGGGGGAGAGGCAGAGGGAGAGGGAGAAGCAGATTCCCTGCTGAGCTGGGAGCCTGACTTGGGTCTCGATCCCAGAACCATGGGATCACGACCTGAGCCAAAGTCAGACACTTAACCGACTTAGCCATCCAGGTGCCCCAACACATTTTCTCAAATACACAGGAAACAGTCTTCAGGATAGATCATATGCTAGGCCACAAAATAATAAATTTAAAAGAATTTAAATCATAAAGTATCTTCTCCAACCACAGTGGAATGAAACTAGAAATAAATAACAAGCTAGTCTGGAGAATTCACAAATACATGGAAATTAAACATACTCTAACAATCAATGGGTCAAAGAAGAAGTTCCTGGCAAAATTTAGAAAATTCTGTCTCACCTAGCAACCCAGTAATTATAGTACCTACTTACTACCTTAATATCCTAGAGGAAGTAATTGTATGATGTCAAGGCAATGCTATAAATCCCTATACAAATCAGCTTTTGCTGCATAACTAACCACCACAAAATTGTCATGGAACAATAAGCATTATTCTCAAGTTCACAGGTCTTCAGATTGGCTAAGACAGACTGCTTTAGGCTGCATATTTTGCAGGGAAGCAGGGACAGTCAGGCTGAAGGAGCAACAGCTACCTGGGGACATTTTCTTCTCACAGCAAAGGATAAAAGCTCCCAGAGCAAAGAGCAATGATGCATACAATTTCTCTTAAGGCCTAGGCTCAAATGTTGTAGTTATCAGTTCTGCCCGCATACCATTTGCTTTAGCCAAAGCAAATCATACAGCCAAGTCCAACAACAGTGAGAAAGAGAAGAATATTTACCCCTACCATAAGAGTTAGAGGGGAGGGAATGAAGATTCACTGAACAATAATCTACTCTTCCACAGCCCCCCTTTGGAGAAGAGCATTAAACAGTGGTGCTGTTGTTATTACTTATGGGTACTGAACAATAATGTCTTCTTACTAACCATAAGTCATATAGAAATGTTAAATTCTTCAAAGCCATTTTATCCAGGTTCAGTCAACACGTGTTGACTTACTAATTTATTCTTAGCTGAGCAGCATTATCACCTCAAGAACTTGTACTTCAATACAATTTCTGTTCCAGTCCTGAATGAGAATTTCTAAGATGTCCGTATGATATATCAAAGCACTAAAAGTGAATCTGACACCATCAATAGGAACAGAATGAATATACCTTCTTTGAAAATCTTCCTAAAAGAAAAATCCCTTTGACTTGTGGCAAACTTCAGCTTTCTGGAGGGATCTTAATGAACTTTATCTCTGTTAAAGTAAAACATATCCAGTGTAAATACAATATAGAGTCTAACCTTCCCTGGCCTTGAAGACCTTGATATGCTGCTAATATTTTCACCTGCAAAAAAATGATGAAGCTGATGGTGAATGAGGACATTATCCTGAATTCTGCATTGTTCAATTGATGATACACATCCTCCATTTATGCTATAACCTCCCTTCCAATAAACATCTCTCCCACAAGATTTTCATCTTATTTGTTTGATTTTGAACTCACTGGAAAGAAAGATATTTTTATCTTAATTTCAGGCCAGAAAATATGAAGTCATGAAAACATACTGAAAAGGATAGACATTTTTTAAATGGGATCTTAAGAGCCAGGCCCAAAGCCTGTTGCCAAATTCAATGAATAATTGTTTGGAGTAAGAACAGAACATTGCTCTGCGATTGAGCCAACTAGAAAGGCTGATACACTATGACATCTCTGGCATGTATAACCTCCCTGCCCTTGAAATGAACTCTGGGAGGGAGGCAGCGTGGCCAAAGTCAGTAAAGAGGTGAAGAGAGCACCTCCAAGTCCTGAAGCACCCAAACCTCACTGTGCAAGTCAATCTAGTTGGGGGGAAGGTCCATCTAAATTAGTGAAAACTCAGAATTCCCATTATTTCCAAATACAAGTAATACTTCTGGGCTTAAAATATTGACAAGCAGAATCAAAATTTTTTCCACTTCTTCCAAATGCCATTGAAATAACAAAGATATAAAAAGAAAAACAAAGTAGTACTAGAACAACCAAGAGGAATGCTATCACCACCAAAGCAATCTTGATGAATTTCTGAAAGATACGAAGCAGATAGGGTAAAGATAACTCAGTGTATGCTTTTTTTTTTAAGTTATTTTTTTATTAACATATAACGTATTATTTGTTTCAGGGTTACAGGTCTGTGATTCATCAGTCTTACACAATTCACAGCCCTCACCATAGCACATACCCTCCCCAATGTCCATCACCCAGCCACCCTATCCCTCCCACCCCACACCACTCCAGCAACCCTCAGTTCGTTTCCTGAGATTAAGAGTCTCTTATGGTTTGTCTCCCTCTCTGGTTTTGTCTTGTTTCATTTTTCCCTCCCTTCCCCTATGATCCTCTGTCTTGTTTCTCAAATTCCTCATATCAGTGAGATCATATGGTAATCGTCTCTCTCTGATTGACTTATTTTGCTTAGCATAATACCCTCTAGTTCCAACTTCGGTGTATGCTTTTTAGATTACGTCTTGATATAAATATTTGACTTACTGATCAAACTGATAAAAAGGCAATTAATGTCAGAGTTGAGTGCCCAATACAGGCAGAAGAGGATAGGGACAGACTTCCCCCAAAAGAATCACAGAAAAAAAAATCAGCACAGCAAGGACATAAAGAAGAGGCTGAGGAAAGCTCAAAATAATTACATTAAAAGACTTAAATTAAAAAAAAAAAAAAGACTTAAATTTTAGGGGCGCCTGGGTGGCTCAGCCGGTTGGGCATCTGTCTTCAGCTCAGGTTGTGGTCCCTGATTTTATTTTAAAATAAAATCTTAAAAAAAAAATTTAATGAGCTTATTATTGTTATTTAAAAATAAATATTTTAAAATTTTTCTCTAATTTTAATTTCTAACATAGAAGCTATCAATAGATATAACCCTCACACACAAATGCTCTTTGGGATCCTCAATAATTTTTAAAGGTGTAAAGTGGTCTGGACACCAAAATTTTGGAGAATCAATGCTGTGTTCTCATGTTTGCCATCTCTTTCTTTCTTTCTTTCTTTCTTCCTTTCTTTCTTCCTTTCTTTCTTTCTTTCTTTCTTTCTTTCTTTCTTTCTTTCTTTCTTTCTTTCTTTCTTTTTAGATTTATTTTTTTTAAGAGTTTATTTTTAAGTAATCTCTACACCCAATGTGGGGCTCGAACTCACAATCCCAAGATCAAGAGTTGCATGCTCTACCAACTGAACCAGCCAGGCACCCCACCATTGGTTTCTACCTGTGGGGGGGGGGGAGGGGAAAGATGGAGGGATAGGAAAGTGAACACTGATAGCGTCCTAGCTGCCACCAAGTGAAAGGTAGGACAACACATCATATCAGTGATGTTCCTTAACTTTATCTCCTCATATCTTTCATGAGTCTAAAGTCCTAAGGAACATGGACACGCAATGATCCATCAGTAGATTCTGGAAAAGTCACAGTTTGAGAGTAGGCTTGGGGAAGCAAATGGAAGGGTTTCCATAAAATCCATTCATACACGGAACTGCTAGCGTGGCCCCATATAAATTTGAAAAAAAGGTAGTGGTGGGAGGGGCATTAAATAAATAACCTAAAATGAAAAGGGAAAAGAAATCACCTGCTTTCAGTTTATGACTCTCCATCCTTAAGCAAACATACTAGGAGTTTGTACACTGTGACAGTCATTTTCTTCCTTTAGGAATTATGAGGTCGGGCCTGGCTGTAAAGATGAGGAGCAGTGATATGCAGGGTTTGAAGGCACAGGCAAAGCCTCAGGACAAGCACTCAGATCTTCACAGATGATTATGGTTAAGCATTTAGTCATCTATTTATTCAGCAAGATTTCAGTGTATTAACCAAGGCTTCCTGAATTTTGGACCAGGAAAGTGTTGGTATTGAATTTTTAAGTTTAGATATACATGGATCTGCTACAAGATACACTGTCCTTCATCTACTGCAAATTTTCTTTTCCTTTTAGAAGTGACTTGCTATTCTCAGTCTAGTAAACAAATTATTATTAAGTCAATGATAAGGTAAAAGCATTTCAGTAAATTAATAATGTTTCAATAATTCTAAAAACACATAAACCATTCTACTAAAATTTTCAGTGAAATGACTTCAGTCTCAAAATATCCAACATAGTTTCTTTGATGAGTGATAAAATTAACTATTTTCTCCATTTCAATTCTGGTGACTTAATTTGAAATCTTAAAAAGCACATTATTGATAAAGTTATAAATCCTGAGAGTACTAGAAAAATGGCTAATGGTCCTAACTGATAACACACTATCTTAGTTTCTTGCACAATTTCCCCCATTTCTCATTTTTATTTTTGGAAACTAGGAGTTAGGGTTTGAGAACACCTGGCCCTGGTCTACAATCTTGGAAATTCCCACATCCCTAAAGTGACTTGCCAATGATATAGCAGCCAGTGGTAAGAATATTAGAGATCTGGAATGCAAGGCCTTCTCACTTCCTATGGTAATCCCAGCAAAGTAAGACTCCATGTGTGTTTATGAGAGAAAAAGAGGCAGAGGGACATGATTGGAAGGTAAATGAAGGATGGTGTTATATCCATCTCAATGGCAATATCTTCCACTATCATTCTTGGGCTACAGAGGACAGACACCATAGAGCATGTCACAGATCCCAGTGTCTTCCTCACTAATGTGTTTCTTAATGCTTTAGGGGAAGAAGTCTCCTCTGGGACTTGTTGGGACACCAACAAGAAGGTGACACCAACTGAGTAGGAAAAACTCACTTTGGTGTGTCTCCTTCACTCTTATACCACTACCACCCTCCCAACATGTCTGATGCCAGAAGTGAGGGGTTATTCCTGCACCAAGCAAGTCTGTGACACCGGCTGGGTGTCCTACAATTTGACTCAATTCTGACACTATCTACCTGGATATAGCATCAGGTCCCACAGGTTAAGGGCTCAGTTCCACATGACTATCCCCCACCTTCAGATGGCAATTGTAAGTAGTAGGTCCTCAAGTTACGCACAACTTTTGTCTGACTTGACTAGAAATCATCCGTGAGGATTCTAGAGGATTTCATCCTCTCCTTTGAATTCAATTATTTACTAGAACAGCTCACAAAACTCAGGGAAACATGTTTACCAATTTATTATATGATAAAGGATACAGATGAACAGTCAAATGAGGGGCTGAGGGCAGGGTCTGAGAGGGTCTTGAGCACAGGAGCTTCTGTCCTTGTGGATCACCTTCACAGTACATAGATGTGTGCTTGCCATCCTGGAAGCTCTCTGAACCCCTTCCTTTTGTGTGTGTGTGTTTTTTAAATATTTATTTATTTGAGAGAGAGAGAGTCTGGGGGGGGGTGGACAGAGGGAGAGGAAGAGAGAATCCTCAAGCAGACTCCACGCTGAACATGGAGCCCAACGCGGGGCCCAATTACTGAACCCTGAGATCATGACCTGAGCCAAAATCAAGAACTGATTGAGCTACCCAGGTGCCCCTCCTTTTGCATTTTTAAGGAGGCTTAATTACATGGGCATGACTGATTAAATCATTGGCCACTGGTGATTGAACTCATTCTCCAGCCCCTCTCCCTTCCCTGAAGGTAGAGGGGTGGGACTCTACTCACACGGTTCTTTCCCTTGGCAACCAGCTCGCATCCATAGCTGCTTTCCAAAAGTCACCTCATTAACATAAATCCAGGTGTGGTTGAAAGGGGTTTGTTACAGATATCAAGACACCTTTATCACTCTTATCACTTAGAAAACTCCAAGAGTTTTAGGAGCTCAGTGCCAGAAACAAGAAATGAAAACCAAATATATATTGCTTATTATAAGTCATGATATCACAGCAGGGAAGTTCTGGCACCAGACTTCCTTGAATGTGGGCCATCACTGAGTCTAAAATTTAATCATCCAAGCAAACTATTAGAGCCATTTCCAGCTTTACCTAACCAATACCTAACCCACTTTAAATCCAGAATACCTGGTAACCTATATCAATATATTAATCCTGATACAAAACTATATTCTGTTCTTTTTGGCTTAACATCCTTAGAATCTATTCTCACACATATTTCTTGGGTTTCTACCAATATGAATTAGCAAACTCCTGCATTTATTTTGTACTCTAAGCAATTTCTTCCCGAGTCAGAATCTTCATTTGTTCTGCTTGAGCATTCTGAGATCTGACTCTAGTTTAGGTCTAGAATAGGAAATAATGGAGAGTGAGAATGGACCTTGAGGAGAATAAGGATCCCCTTGCAAGGCAACTGCCTCAAATAAGATGATTTTAGAGTCTAAGAAGGAAAGGGCAGTGTTCTCAGTCATAAGAAGAGGGGCTGTGGCTGCTTGCTCAGAGAGACTTGGGCATTTAACTTCATCCAAGTTCAATCCAAGTCTTAGAATCCCACTTGTTCCCAATGCTCTGTCACATAAATAATTTGGTGGGTCAGTGAATTCAATTTCCTTTATAACTTTGCAACCCACCTGGTCACATTTTTAATAAAGTTGGTCTTACAGTTATAAGAAATAGACTTTTTTAGGATTTGCCATAAAAGTTCTCTGTCTGAATTCAACTTTAAAGACTTGAATTTGTCTTTTTCTGTCATTTTTCTAGTGTAGTCATAAGATCATCACACCCCATACTCTTCATTGTCATCATTACTCTCATAATGGTTAAGTGGAACATCCACTTGATCTGGAAGGCAACTACTTCAAGACGTACTTCTTCCCAAGCAACCACGGGTGATACTTTAATGAATCATGATCCTACTGCATACTATATATGATCAGAATACTGTTTTCCATTGACAAGGAACTAAACACTTCATTCAAGTCCAAGGACATCTACAAACATTCCAAGACCCCGAGTAGATGCCTGAAACCACACATAGTACCCAACCCTACATATACTGCTTTTCCCTCTACATACATACCTATGTAAAATTTAACTTATAAATTAGGCACAGTAAGAAATTCACAACAATAACTAATAAAATAGAACAATTATAACAATATACTGTAAAAAATGTTATGTGAATATGGCTTCTGTGTGTGTGTGTGTGTCTTTCTCTCTAAATATCTTATTCTAATGTACTCACCCTTCTTTGTATGATGATGTGAGATAATAAAATGCCTACATGATCAGATGAAGTGAGGTGAAGGATGTAGGCATTGTGACTTAGCGTTAGGCTACTACTTACCTTCTGACAATACATCGGAAGGCGGATCATCTGCTTCTGGAGGCCAGCTGACCACTGATTACTGATACCATGGAAAGCGAAACTGGATAAAAGGGGACTACCGTACACTGAAAATCCTAAATGAAGACCTAAATAATGGTTCTAAATAAATGGGAAAACACAAAATGCTCCAGAATGTGAAGACTAAATAGCATAAAAATGCTAACTCTCCTACATTTAACCTATAAATTAAGTCTAATCCCAACCCAAATCCTAAAATTATTATTTATCGAATCTGAAAACCTTATTCTAATGTTACTACTGAAAAAGATGCACAAGATAGAGCCCTACAATTTGGGAGAAAAAATGATGAGGGGAAACTTTCTATACCAGAGATCAAGATAGATTATAAAGTTGTGTAAATAATAAAAATAAAATAATACAATATTGATGCAGAAATAAGCAAATAGCTTTACCTACAAAGAGAATCAAGAATTATTAATGTCTGGAGCGCCTGGGTGGCTCAGTCAGTTAAGCGTCTGCCTTCGGCTCAGGTCCTAATCCCAGGGTCCTGGGATCGAGTTCTGCATTGGGCCCCTTGCTCAGCAGGGAGCCTGCTTCCTCTCCCTTGGCTTGTCTCCCCTTCTTGTGCTCTCTCTCTGAAATAAATAAATAAAATCTTTAAAAAAAAAAAAAGAATTGTAACCATTTGATCATTCTGAAAGATGGCATCTCCAATCATTAGGATAAAAATGAACTAGCTAGCATATGACTTGAAACAATTGGCTAAACATTTGGAAAAATACTGAAGTAAATCCCTTTCTCACAGCTATTCAGAATACACTCCACAGGAATTAAAGATCACTTGGTGCTTTAAAAAATAATAGAAAAAATTAAAAATAACTTTTTCATAACCTTGGGTAGACGTAGTGGAAGAATTTCCTTCTTAAGCAAGACACAAGTCTCAGATGCCATCAACGGAAAGACTGATTTCATAGAAATTAAAAACTTTTCCTCAGCAAAAAACATTAACAATATCTCTAAACATAAACAGGAAGCTGGGAAAAACATGCTTAATACAGAATTCATAATCATAATATTTTAATAAATTTTTCATATCAGTAAGAAAGAGAAAACCTCCCAATAGGGAAAATCCAAAAGCTTCTGAACAGCAATTCACAGAAGAGTAAATATGGTTGATAAACTTATAAAGAGATACTTAAAAAAAAAAAAAAAAAAAAAAGAGATACTTAACCTCATTAAAAATCAAGTAAAAGAAAATTAAAAATCAGAGTTTTAATCTATCAAACTGCAAAATTTAGAAAGATTGATAACATCAAAAACAATGTTAGCACAAGGATGGGGAGACAGGTACTCTCATGTGCTATTTATAGAAGTATAAATTGGTATAGGCTTTTGGGGGCCAGTGTAACAGGTACATACCTTTTAAGGCTTAAAGTTTAAGCCAGTGATTCCACGTTAGGAATCTGACCCACAGAGGTACACACATAGATGCACAAAGATGTATAAACAAGGACATTTATTGCAGCATTGCTTCTAATGCTGAAGGATTAGAAACAACTAAAAATCTTTGCATAAGGGAACAATCAAATAAATTAGTAGAATACTCTGCAACTGTTAAAATTAAAGAAATAGAGTTTTATATGCTGACATGAAAATGTCTTCAAGGCATGTTGATAAGGCCAAAACATGTTGCAGAGTGATTTATAAAATATGTATATCAGTTATATACATCCCTATATATACAGATGTATCTGTGTATACAACAAACTTTTAACTGATTACCTTTGGTGAGCGAGGGGAATGGAGGACTGGGAGGAGATAAAATAAGATCATACTTGGGTTTTTTTGTTGTTGTTGAATTCTGTACTTAAAAATTATAATAAGAATAATTTCGGGGCGCCTGGCTGGCTCAGTCAGTGGAGCATGTAACTCTTGATCTTGGGGTTGAAATTTCAAGCCCCACATTGGGTGTAGAGATTACTTAAAAATAAAAATCTTTAAAAAGAAGAATAATTTCTTGTGAAATGTTTGTAATTACAGTTTTTTAAAAAATACTTGCGACATGGGAAGCTTCTTCAAAGCTTCTCAGAGCATTGGTACTGCATAAATGCAAGACACTGATATCATCATTGTTATTATCAGTGTCCTTACCCTTCACAACTATCAACACTGATATACCTTTTGTCAGAGAAATTTAAACAAGATTTACAAATAGAGGTTCATTTATTCACAGAGCACACCTTGGAAGCAAGGCTATAATTCCAAAATACAGACATAAGAAATGACTTGTCTAGATTTTCAAACAAGTCAGGAAATGATCCAGAGCCAGGATTCCACTCATGTACGAATAAATATATATACTGGCTCTCAGCACAGAGCCATAAATAACCCCATCCCCTGGCATTTCAGTCTCTCCCCAAGTAATTGAGTGTTTAAATGACTTGCAAACCTTCACTTTGGCTTTAAAAATTGCCTATGTCTGGCATTCTTTTTAAAGGGATGGCTTTTAACAGTTTAACATCAACCTTCCAAAGAAAGCAAGAGAGTAAGATTAGTTTTCACCTTCTATAAGAGGACAACCCTAGAAGAAATAGGGTTTTTCTAAACGACAGCTCTGATCATATTATTTAGCCTAAGATCGATAACTTAGCGGGGGTACTCTATAACTGCGTTATCTTAATTCTGAAAACTTTCTAAAGAAATGGATTGAGCCAAGCACTGCCGCTGCCAATAACCATATGTATGACCTTGTACAACCCCGTCAACTTCTCTAAACTTCAGATTCCTCATTTGTAAAGTGAGAATAAGAATATCTTCCTACTTAACTACATGGGTTGTCTTGAGGCTCAAATAAGAGAGATTGGAAAGGTGCTCTGTAAGGTACGAAGTTCCAAGTAAACCATTATTAATATACGAAACCCAAGTTCTCAATACAAGTATATTTCCTGCCTCATTCCCTCAATTCCAGAATGTGAGAAGACATTTGATTTGCCATATTCAATCCTCTCAACTTGGGCTGCATAATTTGTTCTTTCTAGACCAACTACACTACAGTGTCTACAAAAGGAGTGACGTTTATAAGGTAGCGTTTATTTATAAGGTAGGTCACAATTGAAAGAGACAAAGTGACTTAAGCCTTTTAAATTAAATTGGATTATACTAAACATGTTACTCACTGCAGTATCTGCCATATTCCTTTTCTGAGTGAACTGCTTCCTCCTTCAGCTTCTGCTGCTCACACAATGCTTCCTCAACCACAGCCAGAGCCAGATTGAAAGGTGGGTGGTTGGGCAGTTGCCTGAATTATTATTCTATAAGGGGTACTGAAAAATCACTGGAATAATTAGTAACTATAGAAACGGCAATGGTTTCCACAGGCAAATTCTTACACAGGTGGAGGAATAGAAATGTGCCCCTGCTTGAAATATAGTACAAGAAAGAGGAAACTAAAAACAATAGTATTATCTAATATGTATCGAATGCTTATTACATACCAAGCATATTATCAAATGCTTTACATGTATGATTTCATTTAAACCCAGCAATTATTTGTTTGTATGTTATTGTTTTTAAACCTATATCTCAGATGAGGAAATTGAGATGAGCCTAAGACCGCACAAGTAGCAAACAGTGGAGGTGCGATATGAAACCAATCTTCCTCTAGGACCTATCCTCACTATGCCTCACAGCACCCCACCCCCAAGTCTAGCTAAGTCTGTCATATGCTTTTGTGTCTTGCAGTTTTGAAAGAATGATTAGATTACATTGATCAGGCAGACTAAATCTGAAACCAAATAGTTCATGGATAGTGCTGTTGGCCAGGAACCAGTGATCAATTTTAGAATACAAATTCCAAACCATTTAATATGTCTTCAAAGAACATGTCTGGTTCAGAAAAAATTGCAAAAGTGAAAAGAGAGTAGAAACTATTAAAAAAACATGAAATATATTGCTAAAATTGCTTCAAAATATTGACACTGCTTAGGGACTTGTTTGTAATTTTAATTGATTGAAAATGAAGTTTCTCATTGCCCCCATCAAATAAGGGTTGAACGAATATTTAAAGAATACTTTTGAGGGCACCTGGGTGGCTCAGTTGGTTAAGCGACTGCCTTCGGCTCAGGTCATGATCCTGGAGTCCCAGGATCGAGTCCCGCATCGGGCTCCCTGCTCAGCAGGGAGTCTGCTTCTCCCTCTCATGCTCTCTGTCTCTCATTCTCTCTCTCTCAAATAAATAAATAAAATCTTTAAAAAAAAAAAAAAAGAATACTTTTGAAAGGTGCATCACTTAGAATTCAATTGTAAATAACAGTTTTCATTATATCTAACTTAAACAGAAAGTGATTTTCCAGGAGGAATTAAAGATTTATATCTATGGGAGGGCTACAAGAACAGAGTTGAAGCTATGCTTTCAGGAACAACTTCCAGAACACCATTACAGAACTGGCCCAACATGGGCACCATGCTTCTGCCACACTTATGGAGTTAGGAAATCAGGAAGCCATCTCCATGGCTGTTGACTCTGACATAATCTGAATTAGCAAAATGAATACTCTGCTCCCTGTCTCTCATCACCTATGAAATTTAGGGACTGAACACTGGGGCCTCTGCTAGAGCTGGCTCAGAAAAACCAGTATCTGCCAGTATAAATAACAGAAGTAGTAGAAATACAGCCTCCACCTCAGAACGTTCACTTTTAACTTGCATATCTCATTAAAGTACATCTGTTTTACAGAAACTAGATTTCATGATCAAGGAAAAACTAGGTTTCAGTCCAAGCTGTAAGGACTTCTGGAAAATATAGTCTCTAGGTTTCCAGCCTCAAGCAATAAGACTTGCTGGAAGGGAGTTGTAATTGAGTTGAGTGCATCAGTTTGTGATGTCTGCTACAATCAGACGCCAAATTATTAGAGCCAGCCTAGAGCTAGCTTGTTCCACCCCTGGCGGCAGGTTAGAGTGGGAATTCAACTTAAGGGCAGCCCACCCATGGGCTGGCTAGTGGTAGATGACTTGATGAAAAAACATAACTTGGGACCAGATTCTTCCCTCAGGATTTTGGGATTGGGACACTGAAGGATTGAGCCAATGAACTGACGGCTTTAGTGATTTTAGGTTGATTCAGAGTGAGAACAATGATGGGCCATGTGTGAGCAAATACCAATATTTATAGACATATTCAGTGAGAAATATGGAGGCAAATACCAAAAGCTATGGCATAAAATGTTACAAGTGGTTGCACCTGAAGAAGGGGCCAAAGAATTGCTGTTGTTATCATTTATAATCCTTTTAGTGCTATTTGAAATTTTAAACTCTATGCTTGGGATAAAAATTAAAAATAAAACAACTAAATGAATACCTCAAAGTTTGGACTTTAAGCCAGAACAACTAACCTACATATTACATGATTACTGGCGAAAGAAAGGGAGCTCCAGACAATCCAGTCCTTACTTGCCTCACTTCCCACCTGGGATCGAGTCCCACCCACATCGGGCTCCTTGCTCAGCAGGGAGCCTGCTTCTCCCTCTGCCTGCCCTTCTTCCTGCTTGTAACCGCTCTCTCTCTCTCTCTGACAAATAAATAAAATCTTTAAAAAAAAAAAAATGTTGAAAAATTGAAACCAGTTTAGTGAGAACCTTGAATGCCAAGCCAAGGAGTTTATCACCCCAGCAACAGGGATAGCTTTTTTTTTTTTTTAAGATTTATTTATTTATTTGAGAGAGAGAGAGTGAGAGAGAGTGCACAAGAGGGGGTAGGGTCAGAGGGAGAAGTAGACTCCCCACTGAGCAGGGAGTCTGATGTGGGACTCATCCTGGGACTCCAGGATTATGACCTGAGCCCAAGGCAGTTGCTTAACCAACTGAACCACCCAGGTGCCCCTACAGGGATACTTTGAGTAAAGGAATGACTTTAATGTGTGTAAATAGAGTGCTTATCTGCGTGCGAGATAAATTTGATAGAGACTGATGGTAGCCAACAGATTGGTTAGAGATTAATAATATGATCCTGAACTAAATGGATGGCAGTGGAATTGGAGAGAAAAGGTTGGACAAAGAGAAATAACAATGGAGGACTTCTTGGCAGCTGATCAGATATGAAGGGCAAAGAGAGTAAATTTAGTGGGTTTTTCAGAATCTCTTCCTTCTAGGGACTACCTCTCAATCATTCCTTGAGATTCTGGTGGTGAATCAGAGTAAACTCATGTTCTCAAAACTCAAGGAGATAAGTGTCCCGAGTTGACCACTTAGAGTATTCCTTCCCTCAATAGTGTTTGGTTCACAGGCACAGCGAAACAGAATGAAAGACCTTTCTGGGAACCTTTCTCCCAGTGTTATTAGGGAAGATGCCATCTTTCATCATAAGTTTTGGGATGCCAGAGGCTATTACACCTGCCATTCAGAGAGGGCCTATCAAGACATAGAGTCCAACAGAGCCCTGACAACATCATTTGAGCCATTGAACCCACCCATACCTGTACCAATGGGCTTTTTAGTAATGTGAGCCAAAAAATTAACTGCTTATGGGTTGGATTTCTATCCTTTGCAACAGAAAGAGAATTTTTAACAGAGAATTAAAAAGGGCTTAATTTATAATATTTACAGTGTATCTGCCAAATGAACAGTTTCATGTCCAGTACAATGGGAGGTAAAAAGGAATTCTAAGCTATGCCCCATACAACTGGAGATCTTATTCCAGTTTTGTCACCAACTATCAATGTGACATCAAAGTCATGTAATAGATCTGGGATTGATTCTTCTCTTTTATAAAACTGAGGGAAAGGGGGATTGATTGCACTGTCCTATTTTCTAAAGATTTTCTTCAGCTCTAAAGTTTTATGATTCTATACCGTAAGAGAAGAGAATTAGTGAGTCACTGAAGATACTAAAATGTGGAATATTGGTATACAAAACCAATTAAATGGAAAGAGACTGGAAGCCAGCAAGACTGTAGTAATAATTTAGAAGGAACATTTCTGGAGCTTGGTGTAGAGAACATGGAAGAGCGATGGGAGGAAGGGTATGAACCTAAGCAACATTCAAAGAAAGTAACAATTCGATGCCTGTATATATGGAATGTGAAGGTAAGTCAAGAGTGACTACTATTGACTCCAAGTTTGCCTGGAATAGTAAAAGAATAATAAAATCTTTAACATAACCTGGTGCAGCCACTCTGGAAAACAGTATGGAGGTTCCTCAAAAAGTTGAAAATAGAGCTACCCTACAACCCAGCAATTGCACTATTGGGTATTTACCCCAAAGATACAAATGTAGTGATTTGAAGGGACACCTGCACCCCAATGTTTATAGCAGCAATGTCCACAATAGCCAAACTGTGGAAAGAGCCCAGATGTCCATTGACAGATGAATGGATAAAGAAGATGTGGTATGTGTGTGTGTATATGTATATATATATATATATATATTCATATATGTATATGAATCTGTTGATATGAATCACAGACCTGTACTCCTGAAACAAATAATACATAATATGTTAAGAAAAAAGAAAAAAGAAAAAAAACCTTTAACATAAATGAGGTCATTGAGAAAGTACAAGTATTAGAGAGAATTAGTAAAGTTTTAAATATGCTTAATCTGAGCTGTTGGTATATATTCAAAGACAAAGTTTACAGACTTGAAAATCAGGAACTGAAGATCAAGTGGGAAGTCAGTTATGTAAGTGTTATATTTTGAGAATCATTGAACATAGAAGGAATAGTAAAAGTACTAGGAGAGAATAAAAGCTATAATAAACATTGATAATTGGCAAGGTTTGTTTATTAATAGGCAAAAATATATTAAAATTGTAAACTCATTTAAGCCTTTAAACTCAATTTATAAATGTTGTTAGTCTATTTATAAGTCTCCTCAACTTAGCATAAAAATATGGACAATCACTTTCACTTATTCACTATGATTTAATTAATTCACAGGCTTAACAGACTAAATAATTCCTAAATATTTAACACAATTTGCATACTCAAGTAGTCAAATTTTCTTAGGTATTTTATTTATTTTTTATTAACATATACTGTTTTATTTGTTTCAGGGGTACAGGTCTGTGATTCATCAGTCTTACACAATTCACAGCGCTCACCATAGCACATACCCTCCCCAATGTCCATCACCCAGCCACCCCATCTCTCCCACTCCCCCCCGCCCCCACGCCAGCAACCCTCAGTTTGTTGCCTGAGATTAAGAGTCTCTTACGGTTTGTCTCCCTCTCTGGTTTTGTCTTTTTTCATTTTTCCCTCCCTTCCCCTATGATCCTCTGTCTTGTTTCTCAAATTCCTCATATCAGTGAGATTATATGATACTTGTCTTTCTCTGATTGACTTATTTTGCTTAGCATAATGCCTTCTAGTTCCATCCATGTCATTGCAAATGGCAAGATTTCATTTTTGATGGCTGCATAATATTCCATTGTATATATATACCACATCTTCTTTAGCCATTCATCTGTTGATGGACATCTAGGCTCTTTCCATAGTTTGGCTATTGTGGACATTGCTGCTATAAACATTGGGGTGCATGTGCCCCTTCGGATCACTACATTTGTATCTTTGGGGTAAATACCCAGTAGTGCAATTGCTGGGTTGTAGGCTAGCTCTATTTGCAACTTTTTGAGAAACCTCCATACTGTTTTCCAGAGTGGCTGCACCAGCTTGCATTCCCACCAACGGTGTAGGAGCGTTCCCCATTCTCCGCATCCTCGCCAACATCTGTTGTTTCCTGACTTGTTAATTTTAGCCATTCTTACTGGTATCTCATTGAGGTTTTGATTTGGATTTCCTTGATGCCGAGTGATGTTGAGCACTTTTTCATGTGTCTGTTGGCCATTTGGATGTCTTCTTTGCAGAAATGTCTGTTCATGTCTTCTGCCCATTTCTTGATTGGATTATTTGTTCTTTGGGTGTTGAGTTTGATAAATTCTTTCTAGATTTTGGATAGTAGCCCTTTATCTGATATGTCATTTGCAAATATCTTCTCCCATTCTGTCGGTTGTCTTTTGTTTTTGTTGACTGTTTCCTTTGCTGTGCAAAAGCTTTTTATCTTGATAAAGTCCCAATAGTTCATTTTTGCCCTGGCTTCACTTGTCTTTGGCAATGTGTCTAGGAAGAAGTTGCTGTGGCTGAGGTCGAAGAAGTTGCTGCCTGTGTTCTCCTCAAGGATTTTGATGGAATCCTGTCTCACATTTAGGTCTTTCATCCATTTTGAGTCTATTTTTTTTGTGGGGGGAGGGGTAAGGAAATGATCCAGTTTCATTCTTCTGCATGTGGCTGTCCAATTTTCCCAGCACCATTTGTTGAAGAGACTGTCTTTTTTCCATTGGACATCCTTTCCTGCTTTGTCGAAGATTAGTTGACCATAGAGTTGAGGGTCCATTTCTGGGCTCTCTATTCTGTTCCATTGATCTATGTGTCTGTTTTTGTGCCAGTACCATACTGTCTTGATGATTACAGCTTTGTAATAGAGCTTGAAGTCTGGAATTGTGATGCCACCAGCTGTGGTTTTCTTTTTCAACATTCCTCTGGCTATTCGGGGTCTTTTCTGGTTCCATACAAATTTTAGGATTGTTCCATTTCTTTGAAAAAAGTTGATGGTATTTTGATAGAGATTGCATTAAATGTGTAGCTTGCTCTAGGTAGCATAGACATTTTCAAATATTTGTTCTTCCAATCCACGAGCATGGAACGTTTTTCCATTTCTTTGTGTCTTCCTGAATTTCTTTCATGAGTTTCTATAGTTTTCTGAGTATAGAATCTTTGCCTCTTTGGTTAGATTTATTCCTAGGTATCTTATGGTTTTGGGTGCAATTGTAAATGGGATCAACTCCTTAATTTCTCTTTCTTCTGTCTTGTTGTTAGTGTATAGAAATGCCACTGATTTCTGTGCATTGATTTTATATCCTGCAACTTTACTGAATTCCTGTATGAGTTCTAGCAATTTTGGGGTGGAGTCTTTGGTTTTTTCCACATAAAGTATCATACCTGACCTTAGGGGAAAAGCTCTGTTTTTTCCCCATTGAGACTGATATTCGCTGTGGGTTTTTCATAGATGGCTTTTATGATATTGAGGTATGTACCCTCTATCCCTACACTCTGAAGAGTTTTAATCAAGAAAGATGCTGCACTTTGTCAAATGCTTTTTCTGAATCTATTCAGAGGATCATATGGTTCTTGTTCTTTCTTTTATTAATGTATTATACCACATTGATTGATTTGCAGATGTTGAACCAACCTTGCAGCCCAGGAATAAATCCCACTTGGTTGTGGTGAATAATCCTTTTAATGTACTATTGGATCCTATTGGCTAGTATTTTGGTGAGAATTTTTGTATCCACGTTCATCAGGGATATTGGTCTGTAATTCTCCTTTTTGATGGGGTCTTTGTCTGGTTTTTGGATCAAGATAATGCTGGCCTCATAAAATGAATGTGGAAATTTTCCTTCCATCTCTATTTTTTGGAATAGTTTCAGAAGAATAGGTATTAATTCTTCTTTAAATGTTTGGTAGAATTCCCCTGGGAAGCCATCTGGCCCTGGGCTCTTGTTTGTTGGGAGATTTTTGATTACTGCTTCCATTTCCTTACTGGTTATGGGTCTGTTCAGGAATGCATCCATTTCTTCCAGATTGTCTAATTTGCTGGCATACAGTTGCTCATAATATGTTCTTAGAATTGTTTGTATTTCTTTGGTGTTGGTTGTGATCTCTCCTCTTTCATTCATGATTTTATTTATTTGGGTCCTTTTTCTTTTCTTTTTGGTAAGTCTGGCCAGTGGTTTATCAATCTTATTAATTCTTTCAAAGAACCAGCTCCTAGTTTCATGGATCCGTTCTACTGTTCTTTTGGTTTCTATTTCATTGATTTCTGCTCTGATCTTTATTATTTCTCTTCTCCTGCTGGGTTAGGCTTTATTTGCTGTTCTTTCTCCAGCTCCTCTAGGTGAAGGGTTAGGTTGTGTATTTGAGACCTTTCTTGTTTCTTGAGAAAGGCTTGTATTGCTATATACTTTCCTCTTAGGACCACCTTTGCTGCATCCCAAAGATTTTGAACAGTTGTATTTTCATTTTCATTTGTTTCCATGAATTTTTTAAATTCTCCTCTAATTTCCTGGTTGACCCATTCATTCTTTAGTAGGGTGTTATTTAGCTTCCATGTATTTGAGTTCTTTCCAACTTTCCTCTTGTGATTGAGTTGTAGTTTCAAAGCATTGCGGTCCGAAAATATGCAGGGAATGATCCCAAACTTTTGGTACCAGTGGAGACCTGATTTGTGACCCAGGATGTGATCTATTCTGGAGAACGTTCCATTGTGCACTAGAGAAGAAGGTGTATTCTGTTGCTTTGGGATGGAATGTTCTGAATATATCTGTGAGGTCCATCTGCCCAGTGTGTCATTTAAAGCCTTTATTTTCTTGTTGATGTTTTGCTTAGATGATCTGTCCATTTCAGTGAGGGGGGTGTTAAAGTCCCCTACTATTATTGTATTGTTGTCGATGTGTTTCTTTGATTTTGTTATTAATTGGCTTATATAATTGACTGCTCCCATGTTAGGGGCATAGATATTTAAAATTGTTAGATCTTCTTGTTGGATAGACCCTTTAAGTATGATATAGTATCCTTCCTCATCTCTTATTATAGTCTTTGGTTTGAAATCTAATTTGTCTGATATAAGAATTGTCACCCCAGCTTTCTTTTGATGTCCATTAGCATGGTAAATGGTTTTCCACCCCCTCATGTTAAATCTGGAGATGTCTTTGGGTCTAAAATGAGTCTCTTGCAGACAGCATATCAATGGGTCTTGTTTTTTTTTAATCTAATCTAATACCCTGTGTCTTTTGACTGGGGCATTTAGCCCATTTACATTCAGGGTAACTATTGAAAGATATGAATTCAGTGCCATTGTATTGCCTGTAGGTGACTTTTATTGTGTATTGTCTCTGTTCCTTTCTGGTCAATGTTACTTTTAGGCTCTCTCTTTACTTAGAGGACCCCTTTCAATATTTCTTGTAGGGCTGGTTTGGTGTTCAGAAATTCTTTTAGTTTTTGTTTGACCTGGAAGCTTTTTGTCTCTCCTTCTATTTTCAATGACAGCCTAGCTGGATATAGTATTCTTGGCTGCATATTTTTCTCGTCTAGTACCCTGAATCTATCATGCCAGTCCTTTCTGGACTGCCAGGTCTCTGTGGATAGGCCTGCTGCCAATCTAATGTTTCTACCATTGTAGGTTACAGACCTCTTGTCCTGAGCTGCTTTCAGGATTTTCTCTTTGTCTCTGAGACTATTAGATGTTGCGGTGTTGACCTATTTTTATTGATTTTGAGGTGGGTTCTCTGTGCCTCCTGGATTTTGATGCCTGTTTCCTTCCTCAAATTAGGAAGTTCTCCGATAAATTTACTCCAATATACCTTCTGCCCCTCTCTCTCTATCTTCTTCTTCTGGGATCCCAATTATTCTAATATTGTTTTGTCTTATGGTATCACTTATCTCTAGAATTCTCCCCTGGTGATCCAGTAGTTGTTTATCTCTCTTTTTCTCAGCTTCTTTATTCTCCATCATTTGGTCTTCTATATCACTAATTCTGTCTTCTGCCTCATTTATCCTAGCAGTTAGAGCCTCCATTTTTAATCGCACCTCATTAATAGCCTTTTTGATTTCAACTTGATTAGATTTTAGTTCTTTTATTTCTCTAGAAAGGGATTCTCTAGTATCTTCTATGCTTTTTTCAAGCCCAGCTAGTATCTTTATAATCGTCATTCTGAACTCTGGTTCCAACATCTTACTAATGTTTGTATCAATTAGGTCCCTGGCAGTCAGTATTGCCTCTTGTTCTTTTCTTCGAGGTGAGTGTTTCCATTTTGTCATTTTGTCCAGAGGAGAATAGATGAATGAGAGAACAAAATGCTAAAAGGGTAACAATGACCCCAGAAAAATATACACTAAACAAATCAGAAGAGACCCAAAACCAGGGGGGAAAGAGGGGGAAAAAAATAAAAAGAATATGATCAGGCTGGTGAATAGAACAGAGCCACATACTAGATTTTGGGTGTATTTTGGTCTGTTAGAAGAAACTGCCTCCCAAAATTTTAAAGAAAGAACAACTTATATATATACAAAAATAAGGGTAAATATAATGAAGGGATGGAATATAATGGTAAAGATGAAAATCAAAAAAGATTTTTAAAAAGGAATTGATAAGAAGTTGGTTGAAAAAAGGAAAAAAAAGAATGTGATCAGGTGAGAGACTAGGACAACATCATACACTAGATTTAGGGTATATTTTGGTCTGTTAGAAGAAACTGTATCCCAAAATTTTAAAGAAAGAAAAACTTATATATATACAAAAAATAAGGTTAATACAATGAAGGGATAGAATATGACTAAAAATGAAAATTAAAAAAGGAATTGATAAGATAAGATGTTGGTTGAAAAAAAGAAGAAAAATCCAAAAAAATAGAAAAAAAAAAACAAAACTAAAAAAATTAGCTTTGAAAGACTAAAGAATCATGGGGGAAAAAGCCATGAATTCTATGTGCTGTATTCCCCTAGCGGGGGAGTTCTGCCCTTCTCATTGATCGGTAAACTTGGTCTTGGCTGGCTGTTCTTGCTGATCTTCTGGGGGAGGGGCCTGTTGCTGTGGTTCCCAAATGTCTTTGCCGGATGCAGAATTGCCCCACCCTTGCCAGGGTCGGGCTAAGTAATCTGCTCAGGTTTGCTCTCGGGAGCTTTTGTTCCCTGCAAGCTTTCCGTACAGCTTTGGAGGACGAGAGTGAAAATGGCGGCCTCCCAATCTCCACCCCGGAGAAGCCGAGAACTTGGGGCCCCACTCCTCACTGCACCCCCAGAGAAAAGCAGTCAGTCACTCCCATCTCCCCAGTCTCCGGCCGCACTCCGTGCTCACCCGGCCTGTGACCGAGCATTTCTATCTCTGGCACGCGACCCTGTGTGGAGTCTCCAAACCCAGCAGATCCCTGCAGTGCGCTCCCGCGCCGCTCTTCCCAGGGGAGGAAGGGGAGTCTCCCCGGATCTGCCGCTTGTTGGGTCCCTGCTTGAAGAGCAGTGGCCCCACCGTGTCGTGGATCACGGTTTATGGCAACCCCGAGCTGAGAGCCTACACCTCAGCTCCGTCTCTGCAGCCGTCTTTCCCGCTCCGATACCTGGGAGCTCTGCCATAGTCAGGCACCCCCGGTCTTTCTTTGACCCCGAGGGTCCTGAGACCACACTGTCCCAGTGAGGGTTTCCTTCTTAGCTATTTTAAACTATAAATAGAAATATATTTAATAGTTAGCCAGTGAAATCTTTATAAGCACCTATGTAACTCTTGTAAATCTAATACCAATAAATCAATCTCCTACACGTGGTCACAACATACTCTTAAGTGTTTTATAAATCTTAAAAGTTGACAAAATACACACCACCACAATAATGATAACTTACACAAAAATAATGAAAACTGTACTAATTTACCTTTATATTAAAGGTTACACACAGTGCCAGACATGAAGATGTGCCACTCAGATCCTTTTTCAAGAAGGACTTGCTGCCCTGGTCAGGGGCAGGTGCAAGATCAGCAGATGGCCCCCCAGCTGTCAGCTCACTCAGGGCCTGCCTCGGCTGCCATCTTCCCTGCCCAGGACAGCCCACATATACTGAAGGATGGAGGAGTATAATGGGCAGGGAGTGGGACACTCTGACCTACAATACTGGCTCTAGGGCTTCCTGTCTCATCACATGCTTCTGGTAAACCTAACTGCAAAGCAAATTAACTCATGCAACCAAAGCAAACAGAATTGCTATCTCAGACTTCTTAACAGCAACTGGGGCTGCAAATTTGGGATATCAGTTGAAATTCTTGTCACTGCTTCAAGTGATGATTTTACTTGAGCCCCACGTAACAAACAGAGTTCCTTTTTAACAATAAGGCTCTACTTACTTACCCAATATTTTTTTATAGTCTTATTCACAATAGTTTTCTAATATGAGTTTGCAAGTGCATGTGCACACACACATACACACACACCATCTAGACCCACAGGGCTGTAGTTCCCACAACCAGCATTGCACTTAACCTAAGCTCTGCTACCAATTAAATTTGGGAACTTGAGCAAGTTATCATCAATCTGCTCAATTTCCCTGTCTGTAAAATAGGAACAATCATCTGGTAGGGTTGTTGTGTGTGAAGAGTAAATGAGTTAATACCTTAAAAATTGTGTAGAACAGCTCCTGGCTTGTACTATGTGCTCAGTAAATGTTAGCTATTATCATTATTGGTCTGAGTTCTACATTGTCTATTTATATTCTAATCTGTCTCATCGACAACATTACATGATAATTTATTGATTAAGCAATTACAGAAAAAATTCTTATGTTTCAAGTCCTTAATTATCAGACTCTTCAGTTGTTTAAGACCTAGGTTAAGTCCTAGAGTTTACTTGAACTTGTTTAAACGCTGTTTTTCCCATCATCTGAATGTTTCAGATTTTCTCAGTTTGTGAAGATGCAAACCAGATGTGTGAAGATTAAATTGAGAACTATATGTAAAAGTTTATTCCGAAATATAAAACATATGAAAATACGGGATATTATTCCAATGTCATTATCAAGCTAGACAGCTCCTGCAATGACAAAAGGAAATTCTTTGCTCTTCAAGTAGACCTGCAGCCCCCTTCCCAAAAATTATTCCCACCTTTGTGGTTAAAGTTCAAATGAAACTTGAAATTTTGATTATTTGATTTCACAGGAATAATTTTTTAAAAATAATGAAGACATATGGATAGCCTACTATAGGGCAAAAATCTGAAGATAAGTTGAATTGGCTTAAAAATATTTAGGACCAAATGGTGGTGTCTTCTATTATCAGTCCAAGGAAATCATCTATACCGTCCTCCTGAAGATTGTGTTAAGGTGTAGGCTTCTTTTTACGCCTAAGAGATTTATTCACATATGCAAGAAACGTGTTTAAGAAAAACAGAAGCTGCCCTTGCTTTTGACCACAAGCTGAGGATTTTGTCATTGGATGCAGTGCCTGAAAACATGATCCAGTGTTCATGTAGCTATTTTCACGGGGCCTGGAAAGGCTAAAATATTACAAACAATGGGACCCACTGTTTAATGCTACTCGTACTTTAACAAATTACTCCTAGACGTGTATATATTTTAAGGGGCCAGTTTGGAAAACCCGGCTCCTGGTCTCCACGACGGGTTGCCAAGAGGGAAATACACAGGCCCGCAACCTCTGCTGTGCTTTTTCCTAAGAGGGGAGGGGCGTGGGAGAGCACCAGGCTTAAAGCAGCCGAATGCCGCAGCTAGCAAACGGTGTAGTCCAGCGGGCTGGCCTGCGGGTGCAGGCGGAGGGTGCCTCTTGTGAGAGGTGTCAAGACAGCAAGCGGACTCTCCCTGTGACACAGCGGAGACGCCGCTATCCCTACACACTCCTACACCGCGGCCCCGACCGCATCTGGGATCACCCGAGAGCTCTGGCAGGAGGCTCAGCTCTCCGCCGGGCCCCTGACACAGCATCGTCGGGAGGGGCGAGGAAAGGAGAGGGCGTCTCCTGCCCCACTCCGGAGGGAAAACAAGGGAAAGAGGAGGCGGTTGCGTAACCTGAGCCTGGGGTGCGGCTCGGGAAACAAAGAGGTCGTGAAAGCAGCCGCAGCCGAGGCTCTGCGCGCTCCTTGAGGTAACTGCGAATCCACACAAATCACCGCCGCCTGGGCAGAACGCCAGTGCTATGAGCGTGCAGATTCCTGGAGTCCAGTCCAGACCCACGGGACGACAAGCTCTGTCTGGCAGTACCCAGGAACCTGCATTCTAAACAAGCATCCGGGCTAACAGGAACCCAGGGAAGTTTGAAAATAATCGCTTCACGTCTAGCACCAGCTGAAAAGGCCCGCTCGCCGGAATCCAGCACCTCGGCGGCCGCTGGGCCGCGCAACAACCGAGCTTGGTCCTTTCCTTTGGTCCCGCCCCGCTGCTCAGCGTGGATTGGTGGCGGAGAGCAACTCTGGAGCTGATTGGGCGGCAGAGGAGCCGCTCGTGGAGACTGTAAGTTCGGCTGCTCCAGAGTGCTAAATTTATCTTCAGAGGAGCGACCGCGCCAGCCGCGAACCGGATCTCTCTGGAGGTGGCATAGGCGGTATCCCTGAGCTGAGAGCATCACCCTGTCCCCGAATCCCTCTTCCCTCTGTTTTGTTTTTCATTCCCCCCTCCCTCCTTCCCCTCTTCCAGTCCGCGACGACTGGCTCTTGACCCTGTTCAGGCCTCGGTGAAGGTGAGGACCAGAGCCGCCACGGCGGCTGAGCGGTGCGCTCTGAAATGGCCGCTGCCTTGAGCTGTTTAAAATGGCGGCCGCAGGCTCTGCTGGGGACCGCGGCGCTGCTCTGCAGCCCAGCCGCAGCAAGGACCGATCTCCATCACTGATGGAGGTGACGTAGAGAGATAGTGTTGGGTGCTGAGGAGACTGCCCGGGGACGCGAGAGAAGAGTTTTGGAGGCGAGGGTGGGCGAGCCCCCAGATGTGGCGGTCTGCTGGCAGCGCGCACCTGTGACAAGGAGGGATAGCTGGCCCAGGCAGCACATCGAAGTGACCGTTTAAAGAAGCATGTAGGTGCTGGAAGGGGCAACCGCACCCACCTTTGCCTAGACTTCCTGACTGGACTGCACTCTAACCCGGCCCTCCTGCCCCTGAGTGTATTCACAGCTGGAACCGCCCGAAGGTGGGGGTGAAGGGATGGTGTTACCTGTCAGTTTAACCCAGAGAAGAGACAAAGGAACAGGGTTACTCCACCCCCCCCACTCCCCCACCCCGCCAGCCTTTTCGGATTAATGGAATAGAAGCTTGACTCTCTAGGGAGTCCAGACTCCTTGTCCTCGAGAGATTCGGGAAAGCACCTCTAGAAGAGGTGGGGATGAGGCCTTACTTCGGGAAAACAAAGCTTCCTACTCCATTGTGTCCTCCTCGGGTAGCCAGGGAAAGGGATCCTAACCCTAACCAGCAGCTCCACGAAGTTCTCTGTTGCTAAATTAAAATCGGGATTGTGGAAACGAGAATCTACGGCTCTTTTGCTCCCAATAATGGAGTAGGGCTTTTTGCTGCTGCCCGTTTGAGACCCTCGACTTATTGGCAGTTGTAATCCCTTTCTCTCTGTGCCGCCCGTTAGTGCTTGAGAAATTTAGAGTATTCAGGAACACACAAGGAATGGCTAGATGCGTGGGCTCTGCAGCCCCAACTTTTTGGGTTCTGTTCTTAGTTCTTCACTTACAAGATGTGTTGTTAGCAGATGACTTCTCTGTTTATTAGTTCATCTCTTACGGTTATTAACAGTCCCTGACTCTCACGTTTGTTTTGAGGATTAAATGAGATAATCTGTATGAGGGATCTAGCAGTTACAAGCATAGTAAACAATGATTATTCAATAAACATTAGTAACCTAACTTAGGAAATTGGTTGAGGGGACAAAAATGGTTATAGCAAAAATGCATATTTCATATAACACTTCCCTGTATAGTTCTATTTTAGATTACTTTTAATGTTTCGTTTTAGAGACATTAAAATGTGGCCACTTTTAAAAGTTAGGTTTAGTTTTTGAAACTTTTACGTGTGTTTCTATGAAGTCAGTGGTTGGGAAAGTGTTTCAAAACAATGAAATAACAAGGGTATTAAGTGAGCGAAAACATTTAGCATTTTTACTATGCTAGGCATCTTCTGTTTCAGTTCACTGCATTGCAGTGAAGAATCACTTGCACTGCCTGGATCTAAAATAAACTGTAATGAAGGATCATCTTAGGGGTTTATGGTTAGTTCTGCTTTTGCAGTATCTAATTTTAATTTTTCTCATTCTAGGCTTTTGGTTACTCCCTTTCCACCCCATCCCTTAATTTTATTCTTTTGAAGAATCTGCATTTCAAGCTGCCAAGGTGGAGAGTGTGATTGCAGAAGGGAGTACTCTTCATTTCAGGTATCTTACCATCTAGCTATTAATAAGGAAAACCATTTTGCTTTAGGATGTAACATGAAAATCCAAAGCTTACTCTGTAGCCAAATCATAAAGTTTAAATCAAAAGCAGATACATTTGGACAGACCTAAATATGTATGCCTTAACTTGCAAAGTTAGTAGTAGTCTTTAAAGATCTTAAAATTTGCATTACCCTTTTAATTATGATTTTAAAAACTATATGAGGAATAAACCTATTAAAATGAGAGTTTATGTTTTTTTAGGTCCTGGTTAAGTCTTCACCTATAGTATAATGGAATGCAGAGTAATCAGTGAAATATACATTACTTTCAGTGGGTCTTAATTTGGATGATATAAATATTTATGTGATTTTAATTCCAGAGAAATAGTAGCTAACTTTTGGTCTACATTTTATTTTTCAGTGTTAGCACAGTATTTAGGATACAGAATTCTGTGTCTTGCAGAACTTTGAACTATGTTTGTGTGTCTTTAATATAGCTTATCAAAATAGTCACTAGTCCTGGTAGGAGGCTTCAGATGTATAATATTATCAACAGTGAATGTATCTAATGGCAGTAGGCATCAGAAAACTAAAAGAGATTCCAAGATACTATATACCATGAGAAGGGGTTGGTAAATTATGGCCCATGCTGTCTGTTTTTGTAAATAGAGATTTACTGGAACACAGCTATGTCCATTCTTTTTGCATTATCTGTGTCTGCTACCATGCTGCAACTATAGAGTTGAATAGTTGCAACAGAGACCATATGCCCCATAAAATCAGAAATATTTACTATATTGCTCTTTACAGAAAAAGTCTGCCAACCCCTGCCATGGAACATATTCCTCAAGGTCCCTTCCTTAAAAATATACTTATCAACTCTTCATTATTTCTTAGCCCAGTGGTTCCCAAATTGTGTTTTATAGAACATTAATATTCTCTATGTTAATAAGTGTTCTGAGGAAAAGATCAATGCTAACAATAGTTTTCTTTATAGTTTATTTTAAAATATTAAGTTTAAGACTACTAAACTCATTTCTATAGCTTTATTTTTATGTGATAATCTACGTTTAAGAAAAGGTGTGCCATACCTGAGAGCACCAGGAAGTCGAATGAGAAATCACCTGATACACGAACGTGTGATGTTCCATCTGCGCATTGATGCATAGGCAGCATTTACAAATTAACTGATGTGTTGCTCTATATCATCTCTTTGATGATTGCTCATCTTCTGTGTATCCTGTCATATAATTTCAACACATTTGTGATACTCAATGTTTATTCTAAATTAACCATGTTTTGTACTACAAACACATTGCCTATGGATCTGTTGCTGAAACAAGGAAGTCTTAAACAAGAAGTAGAATCTTTTTGTTATCAAATTGTGTCTGAATCAAATGATCAAAAGGTTGGAATATTACAAAGCGAGGATGAACAGCTGCAGCCTTCAGTTTCTAAAAGATCAGAAGGTGAGCTTTCCAGGGTCAAATTTATGTCCAGTTCCAACAAAATAACAACATTTAGTAAGAAACCAAAAAGAAGAAAATATGATGAAAGTTATTTGTCTTTTGGATTTACTTACTTTGGAAATAGAGATGCACCTCATGCTCAGTGTGTGTTATGTAAGAAAATTTTATCAAATAGTTCTTTGGCCCCTAGTAAGCTTCGAAGACATTTGGAAACTAAACACGCTGCCTATAAAGACAAAGACATAAGCTTTTTCAAGCAACATCTTGATTCACCTGAAAATAACAAACCTCCAACACCTAAAATTGTCAATACAGATAATGAAAGTGCTACAGAGGCATCATACAATGTAAGTTACCATATAGCCCTGAGTGGAGAGGCTCATACTATTGGAGAATTGCTTATCAAGCCTTGTGCAAAAGATGTTGTGATGCGAATGTTTGACGAACAATATAGTAAAAAAATAGATGCAGTACAACTATCAAATAGTACTGTTGCACGTCGAATTAAGGATCTTGCTGCTGACATTGAAGAAGAGCTTGTTTGTAGACTGAAAATTTGTGATGGGTTTTCACTGCAACTAGATGAATCAGCTGATGTTTCAGGACTTGCTGTGCTGCTTGTGTTTGTTCGTTATAGGTTTAATAAATCTATTGAGGAAGACCTACTCTTATGTGAATCTTTGCAAAGTAATGCTACTGGTGAAGAAATTTTCAACTGCATCAACAGTTTTATGCAGAAACATGAAATTGAATGGGAAAAATGTGTCGATGTTTGTAGTGATGCTTCTAGGGCAATGGACGGGAAAATTGCTGAGGCTGTCACCTTGATAAAATATGTGGCTCCCGAAAGCACCAGTAGTCACTGCCTATTATATAGACATGCACTAGCAGTTAAAATAATGCCTACAACTCTGAAAAATGTGCTAGATCAGGCAGTACAAATCATCAATTACATTAAAGCTCGACCACATCAATCCAGGCTACTAAAAATTTTATGTGAGGAAATGGGTGCTCAGCACACAGCACTTCTTCTGAATACAGAAGTGAGGTGGCTTTCCCGAGGTAAAGTTCTTGTAAGACTTTTTGAGCTTCGTCGTGAACTATTGGTTTTCATGGATTCTGCTTTTCGACTGTCTGACTGTTTAACAAATTCATCTTGGCTGCTAAGACTTGCATATCTTGCAGATATTTTTACTAAATTAAATGAGGTTAATCTATCAATGCAAGGGAAAAATGTAACAGTTTTTACAGTATTTGATAAAATGTCATCATTGTTAAGAAAATTGGAATTTTGGGCTTCATCTGTAGAAGAAGAAAACTTTGATTGTTTTCCTACACTCAGTGACTTTTTGACTGAAATTAATTCTACAGTTGATAAAGATATTTGTAGTGCCATTGTGCAGCATCTAAGGGGTTTGCGCTCTACTCTGTTAAAATATTTTCCTGTAACAAATGACAATAACACTTGGGTTAGAAATCCATTTACAGTAACTGTTAAACCAGCCTCATTAGTAGCACGGGACTATGAGAGCCTGATTGATTTAACATCTGATTCTCAAGTGAAACAAAATTTCAGTGAACTTTCACTAAATGATTTTTGGAGTAGCCTAATTCAAGAGTACCCAAGCATTGCAAGACGTGCGGTTCGTGTACTTCTTCCTTTTGCTACAATGCATCTGTGTGAAACAGGATTTTCATATTATGCTGCAACAAAAACGAAATATAGGAAAAGACTTGATGCTGCACCTCATATGCGGATTCGACTTAGCAACATTACACCTAATATTAAGCGGATATGTGATAAAAAGACACAAAAACACTGTTCTCATTAAAATTAGAGGGTTTTTGCATGTCTCTTGATAACCAAATATAAGATGAAAATAAAAGATGATTTCATCTCTGGTATTTTGGGGTTTTAAATAAAATGATTCATATTTTTTATACTTCTTAGATTTTAAGAAAGCTAAAGAATCAGAAGTTTTAAGCATTTATTAATTAGTAGTATTTCTTCTTCACATTGTAATTTCAAAGAGTTCCATGGTCATAACTGTGGGAAATGTTGATCCACAAGATAAAACCCCAGTTCCTTAGCATAATGTATCTCTTTAGGATCCAATCACTATGAATTTTTCTAGTCCTGCCTACCCTGCAGCTCTCCAATCACATGGAATGCCTTGCCATTCCCTAAATACAGCGTTGGTGGTATAGTGGTGAGCATAGCTGCCTTCCTAAATACATTACACTGTTTCATGCTTTCAGGTTTCAAAAAATATTCCTTCCCCTTGTTTCCTGACAAACTCCTATTTGCTTTTCAATAGTTTGACCTAATTTATCTTTGGTACTTTGATTCTCTATGTCTTTCTGTTTTGGCCCTATTTTTTGTGCCTGTCTCAACTATGATCTGCTTGGTGGCCTCATGATTCCCAGTGTTACTGGACTAAGCTCTTACAAGGTCTTATTCAGCTCTGTGTCTCCATTGCCTAGCAAAAGGCCTTACTAAAGTAAAATTCCCAGTAAAGGAAAAAATTTTGGTGAATCAAAAAATGGAATAGGATATGGTAGTTTATATTTGTATATCTGCATGTGTAGAGAATGTTAGTTACCCTTTGTGGTTTTGGCTCAATTATTTTACCTAGAATTCAGTGTGGTGATTAGGCAGAAATCACTAAATAATGTCACAGCTTTGATCCAAATTGAACTATTGGGGGAGAGGGAAGTATGAAGAATGTTACCAGGTATTTTCATTGTTTCTCAGTTCCTATGTAGAGTATTGTAAATTCCATATACTATAGACTAATGAGGTTTTACTGTACTTGAAGATGATTAGACTTGAAACCCCTGTCAGTTTATCCTTAGAGTTCTATGAAGGAGGTCTGACTTTCCTGTCCCTAGGATCTCTTCCTGCATCACATCACATATCACAGGCCACCAGCTCAATGTCACATATTTTATGTTACTCCTATATAGGTAGCCATTATTTATTTAATCTCACTTACTCAAACCTAGTTCCCATTTTGGGGAGTAGAAGGATTCTCACTAAGGCAGAATGTGGTAGCATGACTACACTGGGGGACTTGCTCCACTGCTTAATTAGCTATTTAATGTTGGGCAGTTTGAGCCTTCCTGCACCTCAGTTTTCTCATCTGTAAAATTATGCCTTCTTTGAGGGTTATTAATAAGATTAAATGACTACCTATCTAAAATTCCTAACAGTTGGTGATAGGAAAAGATATACAACATATATTAGTTCTCTTCCATATCCAGCCATGTCCCATTTAAACTTTACTTCCACATTAACTTCTAGTCTGGGTTTTTGTTCTCTGGAGACTAACAGCCCTCCAGTCCATAGGGCCTGACCTAATCTAAGGCAGCAAGATTAAGCATTTCTAGCCCAGGTTTTGTCACATTATTAATCACCTATTTTATCTTACTAGATGCTTGTATGTTACCAATAATTTTTACAGCAATCCTATGGGATTAAGTAATTTTTGAATTTGCCTAAGGTCACACATTAAGTAGCAGAATGTAATTTAAAATGTGGGGTCCCTGACTGGTACAGTCAATACAGCATGCAACTCTTGATCTCAAGGTCCATGAGTTCAAGCCCCACACTGGGTGCAGAGCTTACTTAAGAAAACAAAGAACAGGTCTTTCCCATAGATGGTACTTTTTGTGGGCATTGCCTTTCAAACCTTTATTAAGAGCATCAAACAGTGACTTAGGAGTATAAAACTCCCTACTAAAATCTGGACATTTGTTTAAAATCCTATATTTTCTTCTCTAGAGTCACCTAAAATTAGCTGTCTACTTCAAAATATGACTGCTTGCTTTAATATAAAACTATGTAAAAATAGGGATTAAATTGCCATCAAGGAAAATTAATTCTCAAAAAAGATTCATCATAATTGCTCATACATGCAGTAATTTTTGTCAACTAATCCTAGAATTAAATCTACCCTAATTTGAGAGGCATATACAATGCCATAATGTCCGTGTCTGGCTGATACTTCAAGTCTGATAATGAGACTCATGTGATTACTGAACCTGAGCCCTTAAGTTATTTGTCCAGGGTATCACCCTCTTGAGATGTAAGACCTCTCTTTTCCAATTCTTTACTTGTAACCTCCTCCTCTGAGAGTCTAGATCCTTGCATTAAACCCAAATCTGTTGACTGGGACCCTGCAATCTGATAATAGATCACTTTATTGCCAACACTACCCAACTTGGTTCTTGATGCCAACTTCTCATCTGTTCTGTAACCTCTCAGACTAAGCTATGGATACCATGTATGGCTAGTGAGAGTGGACTTCTAGCACCTGAAGGTGGACCTGGGACCTGCTGGATGATAGGCAAATCTAGTTCCAGACAGCAACTTCTATATTACCCAAACCTACTGTACGTACCATGACTGAATCCCAAAACAGAAGATTCTTTTCTTTTATGTTTAAACCCTACCTACCCTTCAGACTTTGCCTTTCTTAAATAAAAGCCAAGCAAAGTCTTGAGCACTGGCAGTACTCCCCAAGACTCCACATACTGAGGCTCTTTCTGGAGCTAGAGGGAAGCCTCTTACAAACCCTTTCACCCAAAAGAGGAAACAACTCTTGAAGAGATGGGTGGCATTCTTCATAATGGCAGGGATTTGGGGACTGAAAAAACTCTTACGGCATCCTCAAATGACAGCTACCCTTTCTGCCTGTGCATGAAACAGTTCACCTAATGTATCTAACCCAAAAGGACTTTTCCACTTGGAATTTAAAGTAACTGAAACTGTGGGGCGCCTAGCTGGCTCAGTCGGTAGAACATGTGACTCTCAATCTTGGGGTCATGAGTTTGAGCTCCACATTGGGCATAGAGTTTACTTAAAAATTAATAGAAATGAAAATTAAAGTAATTGAAATTGCCTTGATTTCTTAATGAGGATTGTTTCCTAGTACCACACATACATAAATACACTGATTGTAATTTCTTGTATCTAGGACTTCTTTAGGATCATTCATAGAACTTAGTAAGTTTCTAATCATACAAAAAGTACTCAGTGAATTGAATTCCGTACCTTAAAAGGTGAAGTATTAAGGTGAAATACAGTTTATACTGTAACATTATAAAAATTAGCTTTCAAGTTCTTAGCCTGCCTTAAACATATAAAGCAATAACTATTCTTTGCCTCTCAAAGACTTCAGAAGTGGCATTTTGTAAATAAGCTCCCATGTTTCCTTAAACATGCAGTTTTACTCCCAAAAATATAATTTACCTACAACTCTTGAAAGAATCCATCAGAAGTGTAAATCTAGGTGCCTCTGGAATTTACTCACGTTCAGTACTTGCTTTCATTTTTTAAAGTTGATATAACTGCACTGTTAATTAGTACAATGGAAAGAATTCTGAAGCAGGTGTCAAGAGACTTGTGTTCTGCGACTAATTAACTGGCTTAGATAAGTTCATCCTCCTCTGTAGTCCTTAGTTTCTTGACTTAGTTAAACTAAAATGAGCTCTAAAGTTCTTGTCATATAAGATCCAAATTTAAACCTAAATAAAGATTAGGGTGATGATAAAGATTTTCTCAGTTATTTGGAATTTTTTTTTTTTTCCTAGAAGCCAAGCTTTTCAATGAGTATTTTACCATAATACTTTCTACCAACCAAAAGACAAAATTTATAAATTGCCCCACCATGGATACTTAACTGGGGAAGGAATGAAGTGCTTTTTTTGGAAGGGAGGTATACTTTGAAATTGAGAAAACATTGGAAGAATTAAAATACGCTTGGTTATGACTGTATTGGAATCCAGTATAGATTAAATAATAAAGTGTCAGGCAGGCTGCAGTAGAAATTGTTGACTCTATCCCCAGCATCTATTTTCCTCTCCCAAACTATCAATTTTCTTTCAGGTATCCATTTTTTTCCTTATATAATCCATGTACTTAAGCAACAGCCGACTCCACTCCAATAGTGGAGTGAACCTACTTTGCCTAAGATGGAAGCTTTCAAACATTTTTTTTGACCCTAATTCACAATAAGAAGCAGATTTTACACTATAATCCAGATGTGTATATGTGAGCACCAAAGTTTCATAAAATAATACTCCTCATATGTGCAATGCAATCTCAAATCTATTTAATTTTTTAAATGATGTTTAGGACCCAAAGATTAATTTCATGATGCATTCTTGGATCATGATCCGCCATTTGAAACACACTGGTGAGTGTAATGCCATTGCACTTATAAAAATTGTTCAGAAATCTGGATCTAAGTGTATTAAGGCATAGTATTACTCTGACCACAGGAACTGGTCCAGAGTATTATGTGACCCAGTATAGGCTAGTGAAAAGCAAGGGCAGATTGTTTACTATAGGGGCTTTCAGAAAAGATGTTTCCTCACTTAAAGGTCCTGTGTACTTGGGAGACCTGGAATTGCTGCATCTCTCTAGCCTAAGGATAAAGCCAACACATAGAGGAGGGCAGAGCCAAAAACTTAGAAATTAAACCAGAGGCCTGACTGAACCATACTTGATCACTATCCTGCCTGTAATTTTTTGTTACGTAGGCCAATAAATGCCCTTTATTAAGATAGCTTACATTGGATTTTCTATTACCATTGGCGAAATCGTCATAACATAGTAGTCTAAAGGGAAAGCAATATAAAACTAGAATTTATTGGTCAGCTTAACCACAATGATGAGATGAGTGCCATCCCAAACAGATAGCCTGATCTCTGGTTACTTAGTCATCCACTATAGTTTTATCATTCAGAATTCTGCCACAGGTAATATTTTATAGACCAGAAACAAAATCGTTGCATATATTGACGTTATTAGGTATCATCGAGTGCCATTTATTTCTCTTAGTGGGACAACCTGATAAATGTATTTTGCTTACTAGCTAAGGTTCGGCTAGTTGTGAATCAGGTATATGATTCAAATTAGAAATTAACCTTGAGAACAAACTTATTTTTTCTTTAACTTGCTGGAGACCCTGGTAAATACAGTGTGATATTTTTTTTTAAGTTTAATAAGTCATATTCTTTATTGGGGCAATAATCAGGCAGAAATAGTATGAGTAGTCCTTCTTAAAGGTCACTTTCTGTCGAAGTTTGTAAACAAAGTTCCCTAAGGGATTGTTTTAACTTCTTGGAAGAATTAGTTGTTGACCAGGTAAAATTGGTCACATAGCAGTTAGCATGGCTTTCTTGACAAATCCCTTTGAGCAAAACAAACCTTTCCCCGAAACAAGCTGAGATTTCAGGTTTAAGGTGGTGACCTAAGCGCCTACCTTTGACTCTACCTTCCTAGAACTCCATAGACATGCCGAAAGAAATATCAAAACTTGGACTAGATCCATAGTAACACAAAAGGGCGTAAAGATGTCATTTACTCTCAAAGAATTTACATTCTAGCGGGAAAAACTTAAGTGCTGTGAAGAAAATAAAAACAGGTTAATGTCAGAGTAAAGAAGACACGTGTTAACTGAGTTAATCTGAGAAAGTCTTCAAGAAAGTGACCTTTGAGCTGAAGCCTGAGAGATAAGGAGACTTTCAAATGAAGGATTGGGAAAAGAATACTCCAGATGGAGAGAAAGCAAATGCAAACACCCTGATACAGAAAGAGCTTGGTATCTTTGAAGAACAGATTAGAATGTATGGAATAAAGGGCACCATGAGCATGATAGAAGTCAAAGATGTAGGAATGAATCAGATTTCTTCGGGTATTAGAGGGAGTATGGATTTTATTTCAAGTACAA
The DNA here is from genome assembly GCF_964656455.1 of Halichoerus grypus. Lineage (NCBI taxonomy): Eukaryota > Metazoa > Chordata > Mammalia > Carnivora > Phocidae > Halichoerus > Halichoerus grypus. The sequence continues at coordinate 45,179,058 of NC_135722.1, forward strand.
TAGGAAGCCATTGTGGTTCTCAAAAAGAAGAGGTTGGGGGTTAGGTTAATGTCTCCAAGGGGTATTTGTAAATATGTCAGAGGGCACTGAGGGAAGAGCTATTATAATCTTTAGTACAGACAGTATCCACTCTATAGGACCCTATCTTTTGAAGAGCTCAAAGTTAGGTCCTACTGGGCCCTTCATACACTTCTGAAGAGACCTAGAACATTAGAGACCCCTTTAGAAAATGTACATATTTGTTGAAAGATTCTCCATTTTCATTCATAAGACCAGGGAACATACGTTGGACTTCTTTTCATCCCATATAGCTCCATGCTAGGCTTTGTGGCACAAATTTGGCAACTATCTAAATTTGGGAGCATGTAAGATTTAATGGTGATTATTTTTTGTCATAAGTAAGTGTAGTGCATTAATCAAAGTCTTTGATGTATAAAAATGCCCAGATTTGGTCTTAAATATGTATATATTGAGTGAAGAGATGATGTTGGGTTTCCAAGCCTCATCTAGTAACACTTCATGCTACCACCATGTCCTTTTTGCTGTCACCTTTCCCCTGTCCCTCAAGGAAGAGACTTCCAGAATTTTTGGTAGAGGAACAAAAGGAACTCACCCTTAGGAATTTAACTGTTGGAATTATTTTTCAACTTAATTTTGAACTCCCTCACCAGATGATTTCAAGATTTCTTATAAAGAAGTAGCCCCTACTTCCCCGCCCAAAATATGTAAGGTAAACTCTAGTCTCAGTGATAAAGAACTGAATTGGTTTGGGATGACAGAATAAAATTTTGTTCCAAGGCTTTCCACCATGCTACAAAAACAATATATATATATTTTTAAGTTTTATTTAAATAATCCCTACACCCAATGCAGGGTTTGAGCTCACAACCCCAAGATCAAGAGTCACATGCTCTTCTGACTGAGCCAGCTAGGCACCCCCAAAAACAATATTTTAAAAATCACTCTTGGGGGACACCTGCATGGCTCAGTCAGTTAAGCATCTGACTCTTGATTTTGACTCAGCTCATGATCTCAGGGTGGTGAGATGGAGCCCCACATTGGGTTCTGCACTGGGTATGGAGCCTGCTTAAGATTCTCTCTTGCCCTCTCCCTCTGCTCTCCTCCCCCCCTACTCTTCTGTATACATGCTCGCTCTCCCTCCCTCTCTTAAAAAAAAAGTCACTCTTGGGGCACCAGGCTGGCTCGGTGATGGAACATGTAACTCTTGATCTTGGGATTGTGAGTTCGAGTTGTGGACTCGAACTCGAATATTTAAAAAGAAAATATTTTTTAAAAAATCACTCTTGAGGGGTGGCTGGGTGGCTCAGTCGTTAAGCATCTGCCTTTGGCTCAGGTCATGATCCTAGGGTCCTGAGATCAAGCCCCCCCCATCAGGCTCCCTGCTCCGTGGGAAGCTTGCTTCTCCCTCTCCCACTCCCCCTGCTTGTGTTCCCTCTCTCACTGTGTCTCTTTCTGTCAAATAAATAAATAAAATCTTTTAAAAAAATAAAAAATCACTCTTGGGGTGCCTGGGTGGCTCAGTCATTAAGAGTCTGCCTTCAGCTCAGGTCCAGGATTGAGCCCCACACTGGGCTCCCTGCTCAGTGGGAAGCCTGCTTCTCCCTCTCCCACTCCCCCTGCTTGTGTTCCCTCTCTCGCTCGCTCGCTCTCTGTCAAGTAAATAAATAAAAAATCTTTTAAAAAATAAAAAAATCACTCATGTCAATTTCCAGAGCACTTCATAGATGTTAGGCAATTCTGTGGTGGGTTATATAACCATGATACAACTATGGAAGAATTAATTGCTAACACAAAGTACTTTGGGTTTAGAGAAGGGCCTTTAAAATGCAAAATGCTTTTTATTGTTCTATATGTATAAATGAAAAGGTTAGACATCATCTTTTATAAAATTAGGGAGTCATGGTATATTGTCAAAGCCTCAAATACTTTTGGAAGCTCCCAGATTGACTCAGCAACATTCATTCACCATCTTTTTCCCCTTACCAAGCACCTATTTAAGGAGGCAGCAGTGAAGATCACTCTAGAACACATCTATCTTAACAGCAATTCGCTTTTCAAGTACCCATTCCAGCTTTTAAATATAAATATGGTCTATCAAAGCACCGTACATTGACCAGACAGCTGTTATCGGGAACTAAACCAACATCCCTTTTCCGAAAGGCTTTGGAAACAAATTTTTCTCTGACAAACTGTGTACTTGTTCTAGAAAACAAGGTACTCTCAAGGCATCAATGTCAAGTCAGATACAATATACATAGAGCTCTAGTCTGTTGTGAGCTTAAAGTTCTGAGTCTTACTAATTTTACAATAAATTGACTACAAGTTAGGAGGTTCTCAGTGTTCCTGCAAGCATCTAGTAAGTCCAGCACTCCTTAAATAGTGCAACACCAAAATTGTACCTATTTTGCTTAATTTTGTACTCAAGAAAAAAAGCAGACTTTTATCAACTAAAGTCTGTGCCAAAACGAGAGATGAATAGAGCTTATGAAAGAAAGGCCTGAAGTTCAAACTTTATTTTCATAAACCCTGTTACAAAAATCACTGAAGAATTATTTGATGTATGCATGGAGCACTTACCTAATATTTAGCCAGTCAAATACTGAAACAACCATGGCTCTGCTTTGTATTACATTACTGGTGAAATTTACCCAGATTAGGACAAAGTTGATGGTAAAGTACACATTGCATTTCTAAGTCATAATATGTTAAAAAATGAATCCAGAATAAACAGGAAAGATTTCATTAAAAATTATTTCCAGTTTTATAGTATAAAAAGGAATATAAGCTCCTTGAGGGCAGAGGCGTTGACTTTCTTATCTGCCTCTGTATTCTCAGGGCCTAGAATAATCCCCAACACTTCATTGTTATTGATTAAGTGTTGAATGTCAACATGGTAATGGAGAGAAAAGATTAGGTTTGAATCTCAGCTCTGACACTTTCTACTTGTGGAAACTTGGACAAGTCACTTAAGTTCTCTCACCCTGTTTCTTCATCTGTAAAAGAGAAATAATCACCTTTTTCCAGTATGTGGTTTTTTCAACAACACTAAGCAGTTCTCCAATTCTTAGCAGACACTGACCAGATGTCCTACAATTAATTATTTTTTAAAGATTATATATATGTGTGTGTGTGTATATATATGTGTATATATATATATATATTAAAGACTATTTATTAGAGGGAGCACAAGTGAGGGGGTCAGAGGGTGAGGGAGAAGCAGGCTCCCCACTGAGCAGGGAGCTTGACACAGGGCTAGATCCCAAGACCCAGGGATCGTGACCGGAGCCACCCAGGCGCCCCTAAAGGTTATATTTTTAAGTAATCTCTACACCAAATGAGGGGCTCAAACCTATGACCCCGAGATCAAGAGTCACATGTTCCACCAACTGAGCCAGCCAGGAACCCCAGATGTCCTACAATTTAATTCAATTCTGACACTACTCCTAGAGATAGTGTCAGATCCCACAGTTAAGAGCTCAGTCCTCCAAGACTGCCCTTCAGACACCAATAGCAAGTCCAGGTTGTCATCCTAGCAGCTGGCTAAAGATCAGATGTTCCCACCACCCTCTGCAGTTCAATTAATTTGCTAGAGCTGTTCACAGAACTCAGAGAAACATTTACTTACCTTTACCAGTTTATTATAGAAGGATGTTAGTAAGGAACAGCCAGATGGAAGAGATGCACAGGGCAAGGTATATACGATGGAGCAAGGAGCTTCTATGCTCTTTTGGGGTGCCCATTCTCCCCACATCTTCACATGTTTACCAACCCAGAAGCTCAACTTGTTCACGAGTTTTTACAGAGATTTAATCTGTAGACTTCCCCCACTTCTCCCTTCCCAGAGGTCAGTGGGTAGGTGTGAAAGTTCCAACTCTTTGACCACTAGGTCTTTCTGGTGACTAGCCCCATCCTGAGGCTATCTAGGAGCCCTACCTAAGTCACTTCTTTAACATAAACTCAGAAGGGACTCCTAATGAAGGACAAAAGAATTTCCTATCAGGAAATTCCAAGAGTTTTAGGAACTCTGGGGCAGAAACCCAGGATTGAGACCATATATATTTCTTATGCCATAGTTTTAATCATGTTCCTGCTCTGAAAAATAAGATGTATGTAAAATCACTGCAAAATGCTATAGCATTATTAAAAATCATTATTTTAATGTCAGCAGTGTTATAATAAGACATTGCCTGGTAGAGATACTTAGTGGACTTGAGTTAAGAGTTACCTTTTTAAAAATGTGTATATTATCACACCAGTCAGAATGGCTAAAATTAACAAATCAGATGTTGGCAAGGATGTGGAGAAAGGGGAACCCTCTTAAACTGTTGGTGGGAATGAAAGCTGGTGCAGCCACTCTGGAAAACAGTGTGGAGATTCCTCAAAAAGTTGAAAATAGAGCTTTTCTACAACCCAGCAATTGCACTACTAGGGATTTACCCCAAAGATACAAGTGTAGTGATCTAAAGGGGCGCCTGCACCCCAATGTTTATAGCAGCAATGTCTACGATAGCCAAACTGGAAAGAGCCCAGATGTCCATTGACAGATGAATGGATAAAGAAGACGTGCACACACACACACACACACACACACGCAATGGAATATTACTCAACCATCAAAAAAATGAAATCTTGCCGTTTGCAATGACTTGGATGGAACTAGAGAGTATTATACTAAGTGAAATAAGTCAACCAGGGAAAGACAATTATCATATCTCACTGATATGTGGAAGTTTTTTTTTTTTAAGATTTTATTTATTTATTTGACAGAGAGAGACACAGCGAGAGAGGGAACACAGCAGGGGGAGTGGGAGAAGGAGAAGCAGGCTTCCCGCCAAGCAGGGAGCCCAATGCGGGGCTTGATCCCAGGGCTCTGGGATCATGACCCGAGCCGAAGGCAGACGCTTAACGAGTGAGCCACCCAGGCACCCCTGATATGTGGAATTTAAGAAACAAAACAGAGGATCATAAGGGAAGAGAGGAAAAAATAAGACAAAACCAGAAAGGGAGACAAACCATAAGAGACTCTTAATCATGGGAAACAAACCAAGGTTGCTGGAGGGGAGAGAGGTGGGGGGATGGGGTAACTGGGTGATAGACATTAAGGAGGGCATGTGATGTAATGAGCACTGGGTATTATATAAGACTGATGAATCACTGACCTGTACCTCTGAAACCAATAATACATGTTAATTAATTGAATTTAAATTTTTGAAAAAGAATAAATGGCAGAAATGGGAAAAAAAGTTTAGGATGATAGTTTTTCAAATTTTTAAAAGGGAAACATAGTTTGAATTCTCGTGCTGGTAATAGTATCTAATCTGGAGAATAAGTACTAATACTTATTAAATGTTAATATAAGCTAGACACTCTTCTAAGTATTTCACACATTTTGTGAAATATTTATCATAAAGGTATGAATAATGTCCTGGTTACTATTACTGCACAATAAATAACCCAAAACTTAATGTTGGTAAAAAAAATTTTTTTAAGTATATATTATTTTTTTAAGGATATTAAATGTTGCTGTTTTTATAGCAGGATTTTGGCTCTTACATGCATTGTGTAACTTTAAGAGGGTGGGGTATATTGTAGGCACTATTTTCCAGAGATCTTCAACTATAGAACTCCTTTTTTTTAAATCTTTTTTTCTTTTTTATTATGTCCAATTAGCCAACATATAGTACATCATTAGTTTTTGATGTAGTGTTCAATGATTCATTAGTTGCATATAACACCCAGTGCTCATCACAACACGTGCCTCCTTAATACCCATCACCCAGTTACCCCATCCCGCCATCCCACCCCAAAAAGTATATATTAGATGCCAAATGTTTTATATACATTATTTCATTTAACTCTATGAGGTAGGCTATCAGCTCCATTTTTAGAGATGAGCTAGGGCTTTGCATTATCTACAGTATAACAAATTAACTTATTATCTCATAGTTTCTGTAAGTCAGGAACCTAGGTATAGCTTACCTTCATACTCTGCTTCAGAGTCTTCCACAGGCTGCAGTGAAGTTATTGACCAGGGCTACAGTCCTGTCAAGGCTCCACTGGGGAAGAATCCAGTTCCAAACTCACTCATGTTGGCAGGGTTCAGTTTCTCACTGGCTGTTGGACTGAGTGGGAGGCTGCCCTCAGCTCTTTAACACATGGACCTTTCTATAGGGCTGCTTACAACATGCCAGCTGCCTTCATCAAAGTGAGCAAGTGAGAAAGTGCCAGCCAGTGAGACAGAAGTCACAAACTTTTACAACCTAATTTTGGAAGTATTATCCCATCACTTTTCTTGTCTTCTCTCATTAAAAGCAAGTCACTAAGTGAACAGCATGCAGGCTCTCACCAGACACTGAATCTGCTGGTACCTTGATCTTGGATTTCCCAGCCTCCAGAAGAACAGTTAAAAAATGAATTTCTATTGATTTTTAAAAACCAAACAAAAACAAGTTACTAGATCCAGCCCACGTTCAAGAGGAGAGGGTATTACAACAGAAACGGACTCAAACACAGAGAACAAACTGGTGGTTGCCCAAGAAGAGGAGTTTTAGGGGTTGGGAAAAATAGGTGAAGGAGATTAAGAGGTACAAAATTCCAATTATAAAATACATGAGTCACAGGGATGAAAAGTAGAGCATAGGGAATATATCCCCCAACCAAAAACAGAGTATTACACAAAGGCATGAATATCAGGAGTCAGCACTGTGAGCCATTTTAGAAGACCGCCCTCCCACAGGTCAGAATGTTCGAGTTGCTTATCCAGTTTGATAAAGCTAATAAGTAGCAAACCTGAGATTCCAAATAACATCTGCCAGACAAAGCCCACAGTGTTCTCTTACTCTTTTCCCATTGAATACATGGTAATAACGTAGGGTTAGCATAAACTTGTCTAGAAATGAATCATTCTGAAGTGTTAAAATTATCTGTTCTGTAAGATAAAATAAGCCATTTCCATCCTAATTGTTTTTCCTAGGATTGTTCATCCTAATCATTTTCTTCATACATAGGACAAGTTAAACTTTTTTCAGTCTCGGTCCATGGTACCATAAATTTCAAATTTTAGTAATATCTGAATGTTCATCATCTAAAAAGCACATGAAGTGTAAGTCACCTCTCAACAAGACCATATAAGGAAGAGAATCTGGTGGGCATACTAGTGTCATTGATGGACCTTTGGAAAGCATATCTTTTATTTGTTGATTTATTCAGTTTAGTAGGAAAGGACACAGACATTTGTAAATAACAATAAAGGTGTATACAAGAAGCTATGTAAGTTCAGAGAAGAAATATGGTTAAAGAAGTATGAATCGAAGAAGTACTTTGAGTCTTAATGCATGAATCTCAATTTGCCAGGTGACAAAGGCACAGAATTGTAAAAACAAACAAAAAAACCCAATCAAGATTATTGAGGATTTTTGGAGCCCAGGATTGCCAGCAGATTTGGAATTTTGAGGACTCCCTGAAAGTCAGAGGGCATATGAAATCAGAGCAAGAGTCAGGCTTCAGAGGCAATGGATAACAGGGAGTTGGGTTGGGGTGGAGGGGAAGGGCACAGTGTCCTAGAGCAACCATAAGGAATGGAATTGGAAACCTCTGGTTGAGTTGGTTTCTCCATCCATTCATTCTTCAAAGTTAAGGGTACTCTGGAATGGTATTTGCCCCTAAGCTAGCTCATTGACTCTAGAAGCTTGTGGCAGATGAGCCAGGCTGTACCCCAGGAGACTATATCCAGGAAAGGAAGCCTCACTTCACACCCAGAATATTAGTTACTGTGCCCTCCCTCACAATCATCAGAGCAAACTATGGTAAACAAACAGCATCATGCACAGAGAACAAGGAATACCAAGACGAAGAACCACCCGAGGAAGGGATACCCAAGGAAGATCAATACAAAATCAAGAACCACCAAATACCCAAGGAAAACCAATGCTATGAAAAGTTGATACCAATCAACAAAAGAACTAACACCCAAGCAAATAGTTATTAGAGAAAGCAGAGGAGGATCTTGGAAATAATAATTATTTACTGCATAATGGGTGTGGTATCAGGCATTGTTCTAATAAGCACCTTACATGTACTTTAAAATTTTAATCCTTATGCAGAATATCCTCAGAGGAATATGAGAGACTGTGAGAGAATATTGTATCTAAATTTCATGAAAAAAGAATGAGTTAAAGATTGTTTAAATTAAAAAATAAAGCATGGTCTAAGCTGCAAGTGGACTTTGAGGAAAAGCAAATTAGCAAAACTGGAAGAATAAGCTGAAAAATTATTCCAAAAGAACAAAGATATTGAAGGAGAGGTGGCTTAAGATGAAGGAAAAATCCAGAGATTCCAATATTTCATATTTCCAAAGAAGAGATGAGAGAGAATTTTAAGGCAGCATTAACTGAAGAAATAATAGAAGAAAATCCTGGTATGACTAGTGTAATTTAGAAGAAATATTTAATGCCATCTGTATTTTTTAAAAAGATCAAACATTAAGTGCATCTTATTTTTTATTGCCAGGTTGCATCTAAAATTTCATCACTTTTTATTATATGTATGTCTAAATTATAATACATATTTTATGTTTTTATAATTGTACTTTTTACCTTTTTATTTTGAAATAAATTTAGACTTACAGAAAAGCTGCAAACATAGTACAGATGCTCTTCACCTAGCTTCTTGTAATGTTAACATCTTATATCACCATATTAAAATTACACAAATTAATAAATTAACACCAGTACAATACCATTAATTAAACTGCAAATATACCTTGTATCAAGTAGGATGAAAACAAGTCAATGGGTATGATTAACGTATATAGATATATATAAAACAGAACAAAGGAGATGGATAGCTACTATATCCTCATTTCTATAACTGGTCTTGAGGCTTTTTTTTTTAGTAACATCCATCATTATTTCATATTCATTTTGCCAGTATCTACAGCTGGTTGGGGTTTTCACATGATGTGGTAATTTTCATTCTTCAGGAATGAGTCCTTGGCGCTTCTGCTTAAATTCAGTTGCTATAGTTTCCTATTTTCCACTGTACATAGCAATACTAGGAGGTGACCCAAAGCATCTCCCGGGTTTCAAGACATTTCTCATCCTTGTTCCTATTATGTAGCAGCAATCACACTTTCCCTTGGTATCAAGGATAAATTGTCCCAGCCTACACTATAACCTCTTTTTCCCCCTATTGTTCGAATGTCAAGAAGATCCCAAAATAATCAACTAGTAGTATAAACTTCCAGTTAAGTGGAACCATTGTTGAGTTTGCTGGGGAGCATATTCCTCCCTTGGATATTGAGACCTTTAAATGGTCAAACCTCAAAATTATGGGAATAGAAAGCAAAACATTTTATGGGTAGATCAATAGGTATGAGTGGGAGCTGTCTGTCTCACTCCTGGGTTCCCCAGCTCCTGTGCCGTAGATAAGGGAGAAACAACATTCTATGTTAGTTGCTAGTTCACAACACATAATACTGTAGAACAGGAGTTGGCAAACTTTCTCCTGTAAAGGGCCAGATAGTAAATATTCTAGGGTTTAAGGATCACATATGGTATCTGTCACATATTCTTTGTTTTTGTTTACAGCCCTTAAAAAATGTAAAAGCCAAGGTACCTGGGGAGCTCAGTCAGGCATCTGCCTTTGGCTCAGGTCATGATCATAAGGTCCTGGGATGAAGCCCCATGTTGAGCTCCCTGCTCAGTAGGGAGTCTGCTTCTCCCTCTGCCCCTCCCTCCTGCTCATGCTCTCTCTGTCTCTGTCTCTGTCTCTCTCCCAAATAAATAAATAAAATGTAAAAAAGTGTAAAAGCCATTCTTAAAACTGTACAAAAACAGGATGTGGGCCAGGTTTAGCCTTCAGACTCTAATTTGCTAATCTCTGCTGTAGGACAACACCCTAACTTTGCAAATTGTTCCCTCCCTGCTGACACTGGAACTGAGTCTTCAGAAGACCACTCAAGAGTTCTAAAGGCAAGCTGCTACTGGATGATGGGGATATACAATAAGACCAGTGAGTCTTGTGTGCATAGTATTCTGGGTCACCAGGGATTAACACTATGGTCCATGTCTTCCCCCTTTCCCTCCTACCACTGCATACTTTTATCCTAGGAAATAACTGTATGTCCCTTTGGGGAAAGGCTGAGAGATTCATACATCATACTTTTGATGTTATCACAAGGTCCTTTCTCATAGGTACCTAGCATACTCCGTATTCAAGGGCCTCTGGGTTTGTGAACTTTCCAGAACTAGGAAATGGGTGAAAGCTATTGCATTACTCTTAGTGGTATCTCTAGCTTCTGTTTTCCCAACCTAGGGATTGTTCAATTACACAAATATGTATGACCTTAGTGAGCTACCCTTCTATTTTAATACTGGAAACTCCATTAAAAAGTTAACCACCACCAAAGATCTCTGTAGATCAAAACCTTTCAATTACTACTCTGGTACAACTTTTTATTGGTAATTGTGCCCACTGTGTCTATAGCAGTTATGTTCTGCTACCTGACCTCAGGATCCCTCAACATCACTGAAATTAGAAAACCCATTTGAATGGCAACACATGCAACCTTTATCCCCAGAGGACAGCTATTACAGTAACATTCAGGGATGCTTGTGCTGTACTCCTCAATCTATTTGTTCATGCTATAGGGTAAAGAGAGGGTATGCTCTAGGTCCTTTGGGGTCATAAGTAGGGGTGGATGATCCAATACAAATGACAACCCTCTTCAATGTTTGTTTCTTCAGAAACCTTTTCATAGATTTCATACTTCTGTCTTTTATGGCCTGGCCTTGGGAGCCACACACCATCATTTCTGTGATATCCTATAGGTTATAAAGGTCAGCCCTTTTCATTGTGGGAGGGGACTACACTGGGCATTTAATACTAAGAGGTACAAATCACTGAAATCTTGGAAATTGGTTACTATAAGGTCTCTAGGCTTTTCAAGGAAGATAAGACCAGGGCAAGAAGGGAGCTACTTCTGCAGGCAAGGGACACTCGGTGGAGTTTGGCAGCACAGGATACCATTTTTGTTTGGAATACAACTCTCTTACTGTCGGTACCAAAACTTCCACATCAGAGATCAAGTGAAGGTGTTAATTCTACCTTTTTCATAATTCAGCATTTTACAAAGAAGATTCCATTTCTAATTTTTGGTGTGTTAGACCTGTGGCTTTAAGAGATTAAGGATATATGGGGTTCCTGGGTGGCTCAGTTGGTTAAATGTCTGCCTTTGCTTGGGTCATGACCTCAGGGTCCTGGGATCAAGCCCCACATTGGGCTCTCTGGCTCAGCCGGGAGCCTGCTTCTCCCTCTCCCTCTGTCTGCTGCTCTGCCTGCTTGTGCTCTCTCTCTGTCAAATAAATAAATCAATAAAATCTTTTTTAAAAAAAATGATAAAGGATGTTTTTAGAGCAATCATAGAAAACCCCTGTTTTTTTTTTTAACATGTCCTAAGCTAAAAATGTGAAATCTTGAGCCTATAATTTTCTTTAGGTTTTTCTAGCACAATTAGAAGTAATCCCTACCCTTGTATTTCTTGTGCATTTCATAATACTCTGACTTAGCAGCCAGTTGGTCCATCAAAGTCTTACTTTTGATAGGCAGTTCATTCTGGATAACACCAGATGATAATTTTGGTTTTGTTTTGTTTTGTTTTGTTTTTTGGAAAGAGCAAGGGAAGGGCAGAGGGAGAGAGAGAGAGAATCTTAAGTAGGCTCCATGCCCAGTGCAAGCCCAACACAGGGCTCCACCTTACAACCAAGAGATCATGACCTGAGCTGAAATCAAGAGTCGGACACTTTACCGGCTGAGCCACTCAGGGTCCCCAGATGATAATTTTTTAAAGCAAAAATGGAATGTATTTTCTAATGTAACTGAAAAGTCTACAGATAGGCCTGGATCCAGGGACTCAAATGTCTATAAGAATCTATCCCTTGCCATCACTTGACTCTGCCTTTCTCTGTTGTCTTTATTCTCAGGGAGACTCTTTCCATGTGATGGCAGAAATGGTCTTTAGCTTATATTTTACTAGTTTATTTTAGTCCATAGGTGATCATTTAAATAACTGTTTCTCTTCTGTGTATCTTAGACTACCAGTCTCCACTAATAGTAACCAGATCCCCGCTGCCTTCAGATACATCCAAGTCAGATAAGGCATCCCACATTCCCATTTCCTGGAAAATCATTCATTAACAACTTTTCTTATTACTGCATCAGTGTTCAATTGCATAACACAGAATCATCTAGTTTAGGCAAAAAGAGATTTAAAATGAGGAACTGAGTGCTTACAAAATCATTGAAAGAAGTAGAGGAGCAACTTCTAGGTCCAACTCCTTGGAATAACCTTCAGCCCTTACAACCATGGTATTTCTACCATGATTAGAAATGTTCCCACTACTGTTGCTGTAGGAAGCTGCTGCCATTGTTGTTCACCACAGAACTGCATGACTTGCTGCAGCTGCTGCTACTGCTGTTACAGGAAACCGCTAGCTCCAGAATCACATATATCACCTCTGCCAAATCCACACAAGCAAATTAGATTCCATGTATCTTTCCTTTCTCCTCACATGGCTCAGTTCTGAATTCATTTCTCACAAGATCCATTGGACTCAATCACATCTAGAATCCTGCCCAGTTTTTTCAGATTAGAAAGCGGTTGAGCATCAACCCACAGCTCCCATAGCATTTTGTTCACATCAAGTATTATTATTATTCTGTAGAATTGTAAGTTGTATCTGCTATATTGGTTTGAGAATTCTTTAAGAACATGGAGGACATTAGGAGAAGGAAGGGAAAAATGCAGAGGGGGAAATCGGAGGGAGAGATGAACCATGAGAGACTATGGACTCTGAGAAACAAACTGAGGGTTTTGGAGGGGGGTGGGGGGATAGGTTAGCCTGGTGATGGGTATTAAGGAGGGCACGTACTGCATGGAGCACTGGGTGTTATACGAAAACAATGAATCGTGGATCACCACATCAAAAACTAATGATGTATGGTGACTAACATAACATAATAAAATAAAATTTTTAAAAAAAAGAACAGGGATAAAAATGTTATTTATATTTTAGATACCCAGCATTCATCAGTGCCTCCCTCAAACATAATCCCTTAATTAAACACAATACTATTTTACAAACTTTCATTAAATATTTGCTAAGAACCTTTGTATGTATGAGTAAAGACTCATCCTTACACAATTCCTCTTTGAGCCAGAGCCTACTCATTTCCCCTACCCCACCCCTTACTGAAACTGAAATTTCCTTCACATCATTTCCTTATCACACCTTAGAAGACATCATAGTGATTGGAAAGATCAAAGTTTTGGGGGTCAGACAAATTTGGGTTTGAATTTTGGCTTATCTACATACTAGCTGTATAACCTCGGGCAAGTTATTAACTCCTCTAAACCTTGGCTATACTATGAGGATAGTAATCCAAAGTTGCCCTAAGGACTAACTAAGTGAGATAATGTTTTTAAAGTACTTGGCACATAGTAGACACTAAGAAATATATATTGAATAATATACATTATATTAAATATATATTAAAATGTCTTCCCTTATCTCATAGCTATAACTTTGGAATTGAGTTATCTATCTAGCCCAGCACCCTAATACCAATGAATAAGCCCAAACCTAAAAGAAGGGGTTTCACATCTATGTCTACCTGCCCCAGCTCTTCATGGCTTGACCTGTTCATCCCCTATATGTTGACACAGGTGTACTGTAGATCCCTGATAGATACTTGTTTGAGTAGATTTTTATCTTCCCTTTGAGTGAGACTTAGTATGGAATTATCTTCCCTATTCATTTGTCCCAGAAATAGCTGTCTGGTCCTAATCATTGGATATTTAGTCTCAAGGACAGCTGAACCCATAATGTCTCATACTGAAAGGGAAGTTTTTGCCTGGCATTCTGTAGGTCAAGACGCTCCTCCTAGATACCAGAATGTGTAATCTTGATGTCAATTATTTATCTCATCATGACTGTAGGTCAACCCATCTTTGGCTACTGCATCTCCCCTGTATTGCTGAACCTGCATATGCCATGAGCAAGGCTCAACATGGTATCAGGGTCTAATGTGGTTCTCAACTGGACGGTGATTTGCCTCCCCGGGGACATTTTGATAATGCTAAGAGACATTTGGTTGTCCTACCTAGGGGGAATGTTGCTGCTGGATGTGATTCGGTAGAGGCCAGGATTGCTTTTAATATCCTACAATACACAGGACAGCCTCCTATAACAAAGAATTATCTGACCCAAAATGTCAATACCGTTAAAGTTGATAAATCCTGGTCTAATTTTAAGCCCCAGGCTTGTACACTAAGCCCTGTCTTGGAGTGTCATAACTCACCAGTAAGTTCTAAAATAGGACATCTCCATCATGACATCGTCCCTTATCATTCCTGCCCATAGCAGTTTCTTCCTCTGCCTTCTATAAGGCTTTATTCATTTATAGTCTCCTGACAAACTGCTTGTATTTCTTTAATTTTTATACATTGTCTCTCTAGGCTATGAGCTCTTCTGAACAATAGCCCTGTCTCCCACATTCTGTAGCCCTGTTGTGTATAACAGTTTTAATTAATCCATAAAAATAATGAAAGAGCTTAGATTCAGACAAGATCTTTCAGAGTGCTCCCACTCTCTCTGGGCAAAGGCCCAAAAAGAAAAAAAGAAAAAATAGGGTCCTCACCTAATCGAAATATTCAACCCACTTGATGTCAAAAGAATAAAATCTTAACTTCATGGATCTCCGTCTATTCCCACTTATTCTTGAGAGTTCCTGGTTTTTATTTTGGCTTTTGATTTCTTTCCACTGAAAATTTCTTTTCTGCTTATGTCTAATTGCTCTCTCCACTAATACCCCTAGCAACTTGTACTTCCTCTTTCATAACACATCACATTTGAATTTCTTTTTCAGTGTCTTTCTTCCCCAAAAGACTTTGAGCTACATGAAGGTAGAGATGATTTCTGCCTTCATTATCATATCCCTAGCACTCTTAGCACAATGCCTGGCATATAGTAGGTAATTTCCTTGTTAGTGCTTTTGAGGGTTTTTTTTTTTTCCAAAATGAGTTTTATTAAAACATAATGGATTCCAAAAGGTAGTTCAGCAAAGAAACTACAAAAAGGAAAATTCCAATTTAGAAAGTATAACCTTGTGTTCTAACACAGGTTAATTGATGACCAGACTCATGGTATTTGTTCCATAGCCTACTTGAGGGTGCCACTCACCTCCTTTGTTACCTTCCTTCCTTGAGGTCTCAGACTTGTAAGCCCTGGGGAAAATTGCGTATGAATGGGTTTTCAGGCCATTTTTGGATAAACTGTTGCCCTTACTCTTCACCTGTTCAAACTGCCCTATCTGTGGTTTATCTGTGCATCTACTTGTAGATTCTGTGGATTTACATGTAGCAATTCGACCAAGGGTGATTGCAGGCCCCTTTAGTCAGTGAAGGAAAAAAAAAAAAATCATGTACTACTCTTGTCTACCCAGGACCATTTCTAACTGTCTCCTCAGATTGTTATGCCACATAAAATGAAAAATTCCAAGTCAAGCTAAATTTCATATATTCCTTCTCCTTCTAGTCTTTCTGTCATAAGATTGATTTGAGAGAGATTGATTTTTTAAAAACCATGTTCATTATTACTTGTTAGTATAAATACTAAAATACTAATACTATAAAATACTATAAATAATGTCCCTCTGATCAAAAGGAACAAGGCTTTTTAGCAGAATTTGAGGGGTGGGGGTAAGAGGAAGCTTTTGAAACTCCCTCAGTTTGAGCATACTACCACTATAATGGATTTATCAGCGTCTGGCTCCATCTCCCCTTTCTCCCATGCCAGTTTTTGTTCTTGGGTTCTAATCCCTCTTTCTCTTTCCCTCTCTACCTGCCCCCCCACCCTCTCTCCTTTTCCAATTTCTATACAACATAAAGGTGGCCAGACAAGTGGTCTGAAAGACCTTTTGAAGATCTGAAATCTACTATTTCACTATCCACTAACCAAGCTGCGGATATGAGTGACTTTGTCCCTCTCCATAAGCTAGCAGGGGCCCCTTCTGACTCCCAGGGCTTACTATCAGCCAACTCCTATCTATGGTAATTCCCCAACCTAGTGGCACACTTCCTCCTCTTGGGTCTTGGGTTAGGCAGGTATCCAACTTTGCTTTAATTTAGCATGGAGTTACCCTGGGGCTCTCCTGATTGACCTGAGGCAGTATACGTGGTGGTATAGCTTTTGGGATCTAGGACCCATGCTACCTAATCTCAAATTCTGAGTCTGCTACATACTCTTTTCTCTGTGCCTCAGCTTCCTTCTCTGTGTAAGAGAATAGTATCCACTACCTCTTAGGATTGGTGTACACATGTAAAATATTTAGAACATAATTTTGTAACTTAGTAAGCACAGTTTTGTTAATTATAATTATGAGTTGATCCATGGTGTTGTTGGGAAGAGATCTGTGTTACTTCTACCACACTAACAATTCAGCAAATGTTTATTGAATGACCACAATGTGCCAGACACTGCTAGGCAGAACACAGAGATGAAGCAGAAATTAATGCTGCATTTGTTTCTCAGTGAACTGCATTTGGTCTATAGATGATAATGGTGGCAAAGAGGTAGCTGTGTATTTAGATAGGCCCTCAAGGTTTTCTTCATTGACTCTTAAATGCAAGAAAGAATGTTTACCCTTTGACTTCCAGTATTATCTTCTATTCTGTTTCCTTTGAGAGCTTAGAAGTGCATTTTGTAATCATAGATCATGATCTCCCTTATTTCTCTCGTAAATTTACCAGGGATTGTTAAAATTATATTTTTTCCTATAATTAAAAATAAACAATACTTTCTCGTTCCCAAATCATCAGTTCTCCAAGTTCTCAAAAATCATTACTTTGGACCTTGAAATGACTCCAGCCCCTTTTTTACCCCTCTGGTTTTGATTTGGTGGTATGTCGGTATATATGTGTTTGCCCTTCGGCACTAGTGAGATGTGGAAAGGTGAGCTGAATCAGAGAGGTGTGAGTGAGTTTACCATTGGATAAATGTACTTCTTTAAGTCTCTTTCTCACTAGTTGTTTCCCAGATCCAGCTGGATTTTATCTCTGCCTTGCAATCACAGTGAATGAATGCTGAAAGCAGACAAACTTAAAACATTCTATCTAGAAGAGAATAAGAATACTTTCCAAAACAAAATATGAAGTTCTAATTTAAATGATGGTTGAGAGGGGAAAAAAGGATACAGTGAATTACCTAAAAATAAGGACAATCCTTTTTTTTCTAGTTTATTATTCTGCATCCAAAACCGAGATTTTTGTTGATTTGTGTACTCCAAAAGTTACTCTCTCTTTTAAGGGAGGGGAGGAGTCATGGACAGGCTCTGAGTTCCCCTGCAGGAATGTAAAAATGAAGATGTGCAGTGCTGTGGAACAAAGAGTAAAGTCCCTGAGATAGCATTGTGTAACTGGATCAGCGTTGGTTCACTATGATACTTTGCTTTCTGTTTTGAGTTCCTTGGTTCACAAATATTCTCTCTCTCCACCCTTTATCTGATCAGCCACAATAAAATATAACTATCAACCAGAGAACAGTGTATTTATAGCCAAGGAAAGGTAAGTATTTGGTGCAGTAGCAACCAAAATTCACTTTGTTATGCATAGGTCTGCCGCACTATCTTCAAATTTCTTGCCCTTTTATAATTGGCTATTCTTTTTCTATAGAGCAAATCATTATTCAATCATTGAGAATATAAGTTATTTTTACTAAGTCATTACTATTATCTTTAGGAGCACAAAAACTCTCCTACCAAAAGTATTGATAGAATGGCTATTATACTTTGAGCAGTTTTTACATGAACCAGAGCAATCACATTTAATGAATTTATAATTTGATGGATAAAAATGAACACTCTTTTACATTTCAATTTCATTGCCAAAATTTAAGTTTCAAAACACACACACAAAGCACACAGCTGGTTAAGCTATAAAAACTCCTTCACCTGACATCAAAAACTTTCCCATTTCTCATTTTCTCAGATCTTTCCCATGTTCACTAATATTTTTAGTCTAAAATTAGAGGCCATGATGAGTACTAGAGTACTGCAGGTCCAGATGTGCTGGAATTCTCAACAGTATTCATAAATCTTTGAAATTTTCACTCCATCATTGAAGTGGTCCTTCAGGGTTATACTACAGTCTGTGGCAAAATTACTAGAAATATAGAATATTTAAACATACAGCAAGTACAGCTCTGGTTTACTGCCTAAATCTGGAGGAGGATCAGGGATCTTGAATTCCTAAGCCAGGAAACATATGAGGCAAACAGCTTTAAAAAAAGGAAGAGTACTTGGCCAGGGAACTGGATATCCTGGTTTCTAGACCCTGCCTTGGGCAACTTCGGGGGCAAGACCCTAAGTATAGAACTTGGAGCACCTTAGTTGCATCATCCGTAGAATTGTAATACTACTACCTATCCCTTACCATCCCCTCTCAAAGATTCTGTGATCTGACATGAGAAAGTGCTTTGGACTACTCAGAAAAATAGTGCTGCATAGCTATGAAGTATTATTATTATCATTATGCTTATTGTCATCATCCTATACCCGGTACTTATCATGATTGCTGCTTCTTTCATCAGAGAAACTCAAAGATTTATAAAGAGAAACATGTATTCATATAGCATATCTCTAGGGAAATTCTGTAATTCTCAGTACTTTTAAATAACTTACTTAACTTTTCAAACAAGTTAGTAGGTGAATTCCACTCCAGTACATATAAATATATATATACCAGTTCTCAGAGCAACAGCATGAATTAACCCATCCTCTGGCATTTAAAACTCACACCCTAGTAATTGTGTGTTTAAATGTCTTGCATATCTGTAGTTCCACTTTAAAAATTACCTAAGACCAGGTATTCCTTTTAAATGACCAACTTTTTAAGTTAACCATCAACCCTTACAGAGAAAGTAAGAAAATGAGATTAATTTCAGCTTCTCTAAGAAGACAACTCACCTGGTCACAATAGTTTTCCATATAGCTGCTAGATCAGTCAGGTTTCTCCAGACAAACAGAACCAGCAGGATTTGTGTTTATATACAGAGAGAGATTTATTTTAAGGAATTGGCTCATGTTATTGTTGAGCCTTGGTGAGTCCAAAATCTAATGGGGCAAGCTGGAGACCCAGGGAGGAGTTGCAGTTTGAGTCCAAAGGCAGTCTTTTAGCAGAATTCCTCGTTTGGGAGCAGTTACTCCTTTTTCTATTAAGGCTTTCAACTAATTGAATGAGGCCCACCCACATTATGGAGGGTAATCTGCTTTACTCAAAGTCTATAAATTAAAATGTTAATTTCATCCAAAAAATTCTTTCAGAGAAATATCCAGAATGTTTGACCAAGTATCTGGGCACCATGGCCTTGGCAAGTTGACACATAAAATTAACTATTACAGTTAGAGTTCTAAGAATTTAGTTCTGCACTAAAATGCTATGAGCAATTTAGTGGGCTGAAAATGACCCCCCAAAAGATATGTCCATGTCCTAATCCCTGAAACCTGTGAATATTACCTTATGTAGCAAAAAATGAACCTAAGGATCTTTATTATTTAAGATTTTATTTATTTATTTATTTATTTATTTATTTATTAGAGAGCAAGAGAGAGCACAGGCAGGGGGAGTGGCAGGCAGAGGGAGGAGGAGTGGCAGGCAGAGGGAGAAGGGAGAAGCAGGCTCTCTGCTGAACAGAAAGCCCGACATGGGGCTCCATCCCAGGACCCTGGGATCATGACCTGAGCCAAAGGCAGACACTTAACCAATTGAGCCACCCAGGCACCCCTAAGTTAAAGATCTTGAGAAGAGTTTATTCTCAATTATCTGAGTGCAATCATATGTACCATAAGAGAAAGTCAGAGGGAGTTTTGTGACACACACAGGAGAAGGCAACGTGAAGACAGAGCCAAGGGAGATGCAGCCATAAGCCAAGGAATGCCAACAACCACCAGAAGCTGGAAAAGGCAAGAGATGGATTCTAGAGAATTCTCTAGAACCTCTGTAGGGAGTACAGCCTTGCTAACACCTTGATTTTGGACTTCAGACCTCCAGAAGTGTGACAAAGTTAATTTATGTTGTTTTCAACCACTCACTTTGGGACAGTTTTTTATAGCAGCCACAGGAAACTAATGCAAGCATCTTACACATTGCATGCAAAAGTGACCAAAAAAGGGACGCCTGGGTGGCTCAGTTGGTTAAGCATCTGTCTTCAGCTCAGGTCATGATCTCAGGGTCCTGGGATGGAGTCCCGAATTGGGCTCCTTGCTCAGTGGGGAGCCTGTTTGTCCCTCTGCCTGCCACTCCCCCTGCTTGTGCTCTCTCTCTGACAAATAAACAAAATCTTTGAATAAATAAGTGACCAAAAAAAAAAAAAAAAAGGAACATCCCCATTGTAGTTAGTAATGTTGCTGTAGAAAAGAGAGAGCTTGGGGCACTTGGGAAAGTATGAGATCCTGCCACAGTCTAACTGAATTACATTGGAAAAGTCACCTAACCTTCAATTTCCCTATCTTTAAAATGGGAAATGACACTCCCCTACCTACCCACATGATTTGTACTGAGACTCAAATAAGAGAATATATATTATATTCAATAAATATTCACTGACGTTTACTATATGCCAGAAACTTCTAAAAGCACTGTGTCTAAGGGATATAACAGTGAAAATGACAGGCAGGGTTCCTGCTGTCATTCAGCTTACATACTAATGCAGTAAGCAGACAATATACAAGAAAGAATGTAAAATCATTTCATACAGTGATAAGGACTATGAAAAAAAATAAGTGGAGGGGCGCCTGGGTGGCTCAGTCGTTAAGTGTCTGCCTTCAGCTCAGGTCATGGTCCCAGGGTCCTGGGATTGAGCCCCGCGTTGGGCTCCCTGCTCGGCGGGAAGCCTGCTTCTCCCTCTCCCACTCCCCCTGCTTATGTTCCCTCTCTCACTGTGTCTCTCTCTGTCAAATAAATAAAATCTTAAAAAAAAAAATAAGTGGAATAATAATGATAGAATGGCTGGAAAAGGAAATATTATATAGGATGATCAGGAGGGAAGGCTTTTCTAAAGAGGTGACCACAGTTAATAAAGCTGAGTGCTAAATTATGAAAAAGAGCCAGCCATGGAAAAAAACTGGAATAAGAGCTTTTTGGACAGTGGCCCTTGAAGAAGAAGTAGCTATAGCTTTTGCATGTTTGAGGAAAAGAAAGCTTTGCAGGAACTTGAAATGTGTGAAGAACAGAAAAAAAGACCAGTGTGACTGAAGTATAGAGGACAGGGAGGAACGTGATAGGAGATAAAGCCAGAGTGATATTTAAGGACTGGATCATGTAAAGCTATGTAAGCCACAATGAGAAGTTTGGATTTCACTGTGAATATAATGTATATCCATGATCAAAGGGTTTTAAACATGGAAGCGGTGTTATCTGATTTTCATTTTTTGAAAATGACTGGATTCTGGGTAAAGAATGTATTAAAGAGCAAGAGATGAAGTTGAGAGACCAGTTAGGAGGCTATTGCAGTAATCCAAGCTAGAGATAATGGTGGCTAGGTTAAAGTGACAGCAATGTAGACAAGAGAAGTGGACCAACTTAAGATATATTTTGGAGATAGTGGCAGTAGAACTTTGATGCATTGGATATGGGAGAAGAGAGACCAGAATTAAGAATAATTCATAGGGTTTGGCCTTAGCAACTGGCAGATGGTGAACAATGGAGGAAAATCTATTCTGAACATGTTAAATTTGAAATGCCTTTCAGATACCCAAGGGGAAATTTCAGTAGGCAATTCGATATATATATCTATAGCTTGCATGGGGGGAGGGATGAATCAGAGATGGAGTTATGAATGTGGAAATCATCATCATGTAAATGGTATTTAAAGTCATAGGATAGGGGGAAAGTATTCAGAAGGAAGAGTAGAAGGTCCAGAATAAATCCTTGGGTACTTTAATATTTAGAGGTCAAGCAGAGGAGGAGAAGCCAGAAAAGACAGCTGAATTGGTGAAGGAGACAATGAGGTAGGAGGAAATCCTGGAAAATGTAAAGTCACCAAAGCCAAGAGAAAAATGAATAAATGTCAACAGGATACTATGCATAAATATTTTCTCAGCTCCTGCTGTGTACAAAAAACTCTACTGGAAATGCAAAAGAAATGTTCCTGATCTCAAGGACCTTTTGATTTTGAAATGGAGATAAAAATAAGCCCCATAAAAATAATACAGTACGTAAGTACATAGCCTTCTGATTTTCCTATCTTCAGGTTTGCCTTTCAAGCCGTTCTACTCCAGGCACAAGGTTGATTTCCCTAAAACATCACTCCAATCAATTAAAACTGATTAGCTTTAAACTAAAAATCATCAGAGTTCTGATCAGCTCAGGAATTTTCTTTGCCCATATAGACAGTCCCAAATCATCATTCCGGCACTCAAGGAAGGATGGCCACAGTCTCATGAAAACTTATAGCACTCTTTCTTGGTGGCTCAGTTTAGCATTTATTCTATCCTTCCCTATCCTTGTATATAATTGGTGTATGTATCTTTTGTCTAGATTGTGAGCTCCTTAAAGACAGATTAAGCCCAAGCTCCATGTCTAGTATGTTAACTCATTAGCTTTATTTTTTTCTGCCAAGTAGACAAAGAACTCCAAATTTTAGTCATATGATATAGAACACTGGTGTAATAATGAAGCAAAATTTGAGTACCGTAGAACTAAATTATGGATAACTAGGAATGGAGGAGGGATGTGCCTAGGAACAGGGAAGTAGTGTAAAACAAGTTTGCAAAGGGCCTTTTATACCAAACTAAGGAGTCTGGATGTTATCCTGTTATGGGAAACCTTACTGACGTTTTTTGAGCAGGGCAATTATATACCCATATCTGTGCTTCAGAAATGAATTGGTAGAGGGGATAAATGAGAATGGCCTCAAAACTGGAAGCAATGGAGAATCAGTAGAGTGAATTTTTTGAGGCAGCGATACCAGTTTAACTGGCTCTATGAGAGAAGATTGTGTGTCTGGGAGTGGCGAAAAAGAAGGCCATCAGAGAGATAGGGTAGGGCCAGAATATGAAGGGCTTGAAAGCTAGGCAAAAGCATTATGACCTGGAATCCCTGGGTTCTAACGCCTGTTTCCCTACTTGGGGAAAGTCCTTTATCTTTTCTAGAACCCAGTTTCCTTTTCTTAGGGTTCTCTTCAGCTGTAAAATTATTTCCTATGAAACTCTGACGTGCTATAGTAGTTCTCAAACCTTAACTGTACATTGGAATCACATGGAGAGCTTTAAAAGTGGTTGATGCCTGGATTCCACTCTGAGAGATTCAGATTTATCTGGTCCTGGATGCACCCTGGACATTATTTTAAAAGGTCCTTGGGGGCGGGTGGTGGGGAGGAGGGAGGGCCTGGCAGTCTCAGTCAGTAGAGTGTGTGATTTTGATCTCGGGGTCTTGAGTTCAATACCCCACGTTGGGTATAGAAATTACTTAAAAATAAAAGATTTTAAAAAACAAATAATAAAAAAATAAAAGGTCCTCAGGTGATTCTACTGTGCAGCCAAGGTTGAGATCAACTGATGCAGAAAATAGTGAAGCACCAATATTCTTGAACATGGTGGTTAATATGTTGGGAAGAAAGTGTTTTAAGGAGGACTAATATGAGTATACAGAGTAAAGGGAAAAGATTATAGGAGACCAACTGGAAATTTCCAATAATTTAAGAGAAAAATATACTAAGGCCTAGATTAGCATATAAGCAATAACATTGTAGGGAAGAAGATGAATGTAGGGAAAAGATGATTTAGAGGGAAGTAACACAAGGACTTAGTAATTAATTGAGTATTTGTTACATGTGGAAAATAAAAGACATTTTGTGTTCATGATCAAAAGGAAAGAGAAAATGTAGAGTCAAGTTTCTAGTATAGAATACTAGTGGAATCCTTAGGAAAACTAAAGTAGTTGTCAGTTGGTTAATCAATATTGATAATATGGTAACAGACATTAAGTAATTATGTCTGGGACTATGTTATGTGCTTTACATACATTAATCTCATTTAATCTGTACAACTCTATAAATACTGTTATTCCCATTTTACAGATTTAGAAACTTAAGAAGAGAGAGCAGTTAAATAATTTGTCCAATGTTACACAGTAAGAGGTAGAGAAGGTAGTTGAACTAACCAGTCTGACTCCTTTTCCTTATAATAGGAAGATGATCGGTCACATACTGAATTGTTTGAGTTTGAACAAATAACTCAAAAAAGCAAAATGGCTGTAGAGGCCAGACAGGAACATAAATGAGTGGATCAAGTCAGAGTTAACTGCGGTGAAATGAAAACACTTAAATGAGGCAGTCACTACTCAGCTATACTTAAATGTTGCCCTGTTGGAATTTCAGGCCCAGTATTGCCGTATTTTAAGATTTTTCATGAAAAGATGTAAATCTAGATTTCTGTGTAAAATCTCCTAAAATTTAAATGTCAACTAATTCAAATGTTTAAAATTACTGTGTGGCCCGAACGAAATATGGCTGCAAGTGTGCATCTCTGATTAATAATAGGCTGTTAGAAATTCAGAACTGAACTTAAGAGATGTGAGCCGGAGATGTATTATTAGGGGGAATCCTTAAGCACAGAGAAGGTAGCAGATGCTCCAGGAGTTGTATGTGTTAGAATAATAACCAGCATTTGACATGATTAGTTAAAAGAATGCAACAATATATGAGTTAACAAGTCAGTCAGGACTCTTTAAGAGCTTTGCAGTCTTATAGAAAACTGACATAAAATGGAAATGTTAAAACTAGCAGATTGAAGTGGGTGTATTTAAAATTCAATTTTCTATAAACTAAAAGCTAAATTCCAGATAATGACTTGAATTTTCATACATCCATGATGTGATGGAAACATTTCAAAACTGTGAATCTCTCTCCTACTGATTGAAAGATAATTGAAAGATTACATTTTATCCGTATTTTCACCTTTTTACATTGGGTTACTTTCTCCCAGCCCAGTTTCTCACACACACTGCGAAGTCCATAGCAGAGGGGTTCACAATCAGCAAAGATTAAGTAAAACCTTTTTTATTTTTAATTATTGAGTTTCAGGCTCCTCAAAAGACCATCCTGGTTTTAGGGCTTGGTAAATACTATCTTTGAAATCTGGACTAGTGTTTTTGAACATTATTCCATCAGATTAATGTATTATCAGTTATGAAGAATGTAAACCAGTTATTTAAAAATAAAGTATCACAAAAATGAAAACATTTTTGCAAACTGTAAAGCCCTGTAATAATATTATAAAGAAATATTGTTCTGGTGTTATTTTGAAGCGACAAGGGTCCTGAAATTACAAAGTGAATCCTCTTGTATTTGAAACACAATTTTCACCCTTCCCCAAAATGTCTTTTATTTTCCACATGTAACTACCTCCAACAATGAGATATTTTCCACTTGTTTAAGTTCAAGTGAAATTGACTTAATAGCAATAACTGTAGTAATATAATGAGGGGTAATGATCAGCCTCATATATGGCAAAGATCTAAAGATGCTGGAATTGTGTTAGAAATCTTCAGAGCCGCACCACACCCCTCTATTATCAGGTTTAAACGTCCTAGGACAAACTGCAACTTTCATGAAGACTGTATTACCGACTAGGTGCTTTCAACACCAAGAGCTGTTTTGACATGTCAAACGTTAAGTCTGGTCTTTGAAAACCCTGCCCTTTATTGGACACTTTCTTTAAAAGATATGCATGTTAAAACAGTTTCTTGCTTTTGATACACATCGTATCAAGAACTGCATGTTCAAAATGAAGATGGGGAAATTTCTGCTAAGTATATGGAAACATGACTCCATTTTTGTATAGCCAGGACTCCATTTTCATGTAGCTAAAATGTCGCAAACGATGGAACACTTCATTTTACGATAGCCCTACTTTAAAATATTACCTGAGAAGTATTAATAGTTCATCCTGAAGGCTTGGAAAAGCCTAATCCTATTTGTTATGGTGGAGCTTACATAAAATGGAAATACACAGCTGACAGTCTTCAACGTGCTTAAAAACAAACAAAATCCAAAAAACAAAAACCGGGAGCTAGCAATTAAAATCCTCCAAACGCCCGCGCTCCGCAAACACTTCTTCCAAAGAAGTCTGGTATGGTCTGGGTATTCCTCCGTGACCGCTGGCCGGACATTCCTTCGGGAAAAGCTGCTTCTCGTGTGAGGTACAAAGACAATAAACCCCTTCCTTTTATCCCTTTCTCATTCACTCTGCAGGGGGTGGAATAAATAGGGAGCTGAATGAAGCCTTCTTTACGCATCTGGGTGCACCGTCTTGTTTCCTGAACCCTATTCTCCCGGCTCCCCCACCTAAAGCTGCTGACGCTGAGCACCTGGAGACCGATAGTTATTCCAGGCACTGCGCCCCGGGGGCGCCAGGCCTCAAACCTACAGGCCCGTCCCGGGGAGGCCCAGCCTGCGAGGGGCAATCACGACGCCTTGGGGGCGCCAGGAAGATCAATGCTCTGACACGCCACGGACAGGAATCCGGTAGGGTAGGGGAAAGGTCCCTCGCACCCTCCCCCCGCCCCCGCCATTCCCGCTGAGAAAACGAGGTAGAGGGGAAGGGGTATGAACAACTCGGGCATGGGGTAGAGTCAGGGAACAAAGAGACAGGAGGAAGATGAGACAGCCACACCAACGCAGACTCAGAAGGGCTCTCCGACTTTACGCAAGTGGCCCACATCTCGACCGTGCTCAGCTCCCCTTACGCCACTAGCTTGGCTTCAGAGCCTTCGCGAATATGGCTTTGCGCACTGCGGTGGCAGTGCGCCGCAACCGAGCTTGGCCCTGTGGCTCCTCCCCGCCGCTCTGCGCGGATTGGTGGCAAGCTGAAGTCCGGCGGCTGATTGGGCGGCGAAGGAGCCATTCGGGGCGGCTCTGGTGGGTTCGGCTGCCCCAGAGTGATAAGTTCAGCTTCAGACACGCCTCAGCGCCAGCAGCGAGTCGGAGCTCTATGGAGGTGGCGGCGAGTACCGGGTGGTGGCTGCAGCAGCGACTCCTCTGAACTGAGCGTTTCCAAGCCGTTCCGACTCCTTCCTCCCCCTTCCCTCCCCCTTTTTTGTTTTCCGTTCCCCTTTCCCCTCCCTTCCCTGTCCCCGACGACCGGATCCTGAGGAGGCAGCTGCAGCGGCAGCTGCTGAGTTCTCGGTGAAGGTGAGTGGAGCCGCCGCCGCCGCCGCCGCCGCCGAGTAGAGCGCTCTAAAATGGCCGCCGTCCCCTGGCCGCTTCTTCTCGAGCGGTACAAAATGGCGGCCGCAGGCGGAGACGGGCGGGGCGACCCTTGTTAGCTTTTTTTCCGCTGTTCAGGCACCTAGAAATTATTCACCTTTGTTCTCCTTTCGCGTTGCTGATGGAGTAGAAGGAAACCGGCAGCCGTGGCGGCCTCCAGCCGCCATCGTGGGTGTCGGTGGCCGGGGTCCGGGCGGGCCGAGGCGCTGGTGTGCTCGGACGGGGAGAGAGCGTGGCGGGGCTGCGCGTGCCGCAGCGGGGAGCGACGTGCCGGCTGGCGGGGAGGGCCCGGCCGTTGGCGCGGGACCAGCCGAGGCGCAGGAGTCCCGGAGCCCGGCCTCCCGGCGGGGAGGCGGTATGTTGAGGCCCCGGTGCCGGCGGGGAGCGGGCCCCGCCTAGGACAGGAGAGGGGAAAGGAAAGAATTTGCGTCCTTTTGTCAGCTGGGAAGGGAACGGAGAGGCGGCTGTCAGTCCCTCGGGGATTTATGGGGAAGGAGGGGGTCCGCTTGGAGGCGGCGGGTGGGAAGGAGGCCGCCTTCCTGCCTGGAGAACAAAGAGCGGGGCGCTGGGCCGGCGGGGGCGGCCTCCGCTCCTCCCCGCCGAGGCTTGCCCCCAGCGGCTTCGCGGGGAGGCTGTCGGAAGCACTTCCCTAACTCCAGCCTGGGTGGGAGGAATCCACTGCTCTTTTGTTCCCAGGAAGGGGAAAAATGGGCGGAGGTTCCTGCTGCCATGTTGTTGCCCGTGTCTTCCGCCTGCCGAGTGCCAGCCACTGTACACCTAAGTCGCTCTCGCATCTTCCCGGATGCCCTCTGTGCGGGGGTGTTGAAAGAATGGACAGTGAAGAAAACCCAACAGCCTTTAGTTATTCCTTGTCTAGTCCGCTGGGCTCGTCGTCGAGGCAGTGAAAGCTTAGGACATTTCCCACATAATGTGGTCGTGTTGATGGAGTTAGATTTTGTGTTACTGATCTCAGTGCTCAGTTCTCAAGAAAGTGGCTCTTTCAGAAGGTTTGTTCGCAGGCGGGATGTTCTGTTTCTGCGAAGGCTCTTCGCATCTTTGAACATAAAGGGAATTTCCAGGTGGCTAAACAGAATAAAATCTGTCCATTTGTGTTTGAGTACATTCAGTTTTAGTCTTAGATCCATCTGCAGTGCAGTGAAAGTTCAGTCAACTGCAGTGCCAGGATCTAAAGTAAAATAATAATTGAAGGAAGGTTTATAGATTGGTATGTTGGTATATTAGCAGTGTCTAATTTTGGTACTCTTTCTCATTCTAGGTTTTTCATTTCTCCCAACCTCTTCCCTCCCCACCCCATCCATTAATATTATTCTTTTGAAGATTCTTCGTTGTCAAGCCGCCAAAGTGGAGAGTGCGATCGCAGAAGGGGGTGCTTCTCGTTTCAGGTATGTGTAGATTTATTTTTGGCAATTGTTATGAAGAGGTCAATCACAAGATTAAAATAATTACCACGCCAAATAATTCTGACTTAATGTGCTGCAAGTTTAATGTATAATAATGCCATTTACTTTTTTTTAAGTTCTTAAATTTTCATTATCTTCTGTTTGCCATCTGGAGGATAAATGTCATTTCCATTAGGCCCAAGTTCAGTCTTCATCTGTGGTGTAATTTCTGAAATACAGAATAATTAAAGAGACCCATTAGCTCTTTTAGGTGAGACAATTGGCATATTTTTTTGTTTTTTTTTTTTAATAGTGCTTCTTCGGGCGGAGGAGGAAGTAGGGGTGCACCTCAGCACTATCCCAAGACTGCTGGCAACAGGTATAGTAAGTGTGTAGTAACAATGAGCTTTATAAAACAGATTTAGATTAATAGTCTTTCTCACGCATAAGAGTACATACAGCAATAGATATCAGGAATCCTAATCCTACCAGGCATGGTTTCTGCTACATATCCTTATTAGAATATCAGCTCTTGATTGTTCTTTTGGTAAATCACTGAATTAGGGCTCTCAGACTGCTATTTTATTCTCTTAACTCTCTGGATTATTTTCAGTAATGTAATTTCTGAAATCAGAAATTATTAGCAGTTATCCATACTGATCGGTAGTAAAGTAGTATGCATGCAACATGGTCATAGGACATTAGAAGATGTTCTTAAGGTGTGGCTCTTGGAGCAGCAGCATTGGCATCATCTGGGAGTTTGTTAAAAATGCAAAATATCTGGCCCTGTCCCGGTTCCAGTAAAACAAACTGGGGGTGGGCCCGGCAGTCTGTCTTAACAAGCCCTTCAGGTGATTCTGATGCACACCGTTTGAGAAGCACTGATTGTGAGTTGCTTAGTTGTAAGGGAAGTTGAAAAAATGTAAACTTTTTATTTAGAAAGATGTCTGATCAGTATGACATTTGATATGTCACAGTGCTAGGGTTTACATTTAAATTAAATTTTAATTATATATCTTAATTTTTACTAGCGAGTTCCTGGGGAAAACCCCAGGGCAAAACGCTCAGAAATGGATTCCTGCACGAAGCACTAGACGAGATGACAACTCCGCAGCAAACAACTCCGCAAATGAAAAAGAACGACATGATGCAATCTTCAGGAAAGTAAGAGGGTAAGTTTATAGATCGGTTTTGTCTTTTACTAAAAGGAGGGGGAGGGGGAATGAGTTGGCTGTGTTTTTCTTGTGTATGTGCTATATTATCCAGAAGGTAGTGTTCATGTCCAGAGTGTATATTTTAATGAATGCCAGTGTTGGCAGTTTTATTTTAAATTGAAGACAGCAGCATATAGGTATCTTGAGGCTTTAAGAGTTGCTTGCAGTCATTGGGTTAAAATCCACAAACCTTTTTGTCCTGTTTCCCATGCCTGGTGTGTAACCCACTGAAGCATGGAACATAATGGTCTTAGTTCCTGGATTTTAGTCTTGATAATAAGGAGATTCTTGTTCTCTGGGTTTTGAGATAGTGAGAAAGATTTGTCAAACAGCTGGGAACCCCCAGCAGGTACAGATATGATCTAAATAATAGTGAGAGGTTTATTTTAACATAATCTTGGCTAGATGGGTAAGAAGATAGGTCTTAGATACTCAGTGATGGAAGAAAAAAATGAATAACTTAAAAAGTTGTTTTTCAATTCTAATTCTTTGTGTATTGCCTGACACTTCAGTGTGATTCCTTTCTCCCCAGCATACTAAATAAGCTTACTCCTGAAAAGTTTGACAAGCTATGCCTTGAGCTCCTCAATGTGGGTGTAGAGTCTAAACTCATCCTTAAAGGGGTCATACTGCTGGTAAGTTAAAAGTTGGCTTAACTGAGAGGAGAGTAAAATAGTTAACAAACCCAAGGGGGTTTTTTTGGTACACTTGCACTGTTGCTTAAAACTCAGGTGTGAACTAGATACATGTATTTTTGAAT
This sequence comes from Halichoerus grypus, assembly GCF_964656455.1. Classification (NCBI taxonomy): domain Eukaryota; kingdom Metazoa; phylum Chordata; class Mammalia; order Carnivora; family Phocidae; genus Halichoerus; species Halichoerus grypus. The sequence goes on from NC_135722.1 coordinate 45,209,773, forward strand.
TGTGCTGTTGATTTTAAAGAACTACCAACTTTTAATAGCATCAGATTTGAGAGGTGAAGGTTTATTTTTATATTGAAGTATAGACATAAAATGTTAGTTTCAGATGTACAACATAGTGATTTGATAATTGGATACATTACAGAGTGCTTACTGCCCAAGTGTGGTTGTCCTCTGTCATAAAAGGTGCATTTTAAATTGTTCGTACTAAAAAAATATATGTTCATATTATGTTTGGAGAGTTAAGACGGGCTAAGCACAGCTATTCAGGTTTTGGGGGGGGGTTTTTGTTTTTCTTTCTGTGGAAAGCCTATTTTGGTCTTAGAAATGAATCGTAGGATAGTTGATAGTAAGATTCCAGTATCTGTTCATAGCTTCAATATCCCAAGATATTTTCAACTCTTGGTGGTAGGGTGTTACTCGTATGAGATCTGTACAGTTGGACTTTTTTGGTACCATCTTCGAGCTAATATATAAGTGCATATATTTTTCCAGGCTGTGTGCTAATCATTTTACAAGGTAGATGAGGCCTAGATTTTGTCAGAAAGTTACCACAAGATGTAAAGATCCTTAAGACTTGCAAGGAAGTATTAAGTTAAAGCAAGGGTTCTTTCAAAAAGTTGTCGTGTTTAGTTTAAAACATGCCTGTTTTCTGTAGATTGTGGACAAAGCCCTAGAAGAGCCAAAGTATAGCTCACTGTATGCTCAGCTATGTCTGCGATTGGCAGAAGATGCACCAAACTTTGATGGCCCAGCAGCAGAGGGTCAACCAGGACAGAAGCAAAGCACAGTAAGTGGTGGTGTTCGCTTGCTTATTTTAAAATTGATTTGAAAGATTTCATTAACAAAACCTGCCAAATGTCTTTGTTTCCTGTAGACATTCAGACGCCTCCTAATTTCCAAATTACAAGATGAATTTGAAAACCGAACCAGAAATGTTGATGGTGAGAGTTTATATTTGATACTTACATAGTACTGTGTATTTTCAACTTTATTCTGAAAGTTGACTTTTTTTGTTTATTTTCAGTCTATGATAAGCGTGAAAATCCCCTCCTCCCCGAGGAGGAGGAACAGAGAGCCATTGCTAAGATCAAGATGTTGGGGAACATCAAATTCATTGGAGAACTTGGAAAGCTTGATCTTATTCATGAATCTATCCTTCATAAGTGCATCAAAACAGTAAGTATGGGAATTTAGGTTTAGATCAGTCGTTTGGTACGTCATCATTTGGGGGAAAGTCCCATTATAATTGCTTTGTGCCATTGGAGAATGTTGGTAGGCACGTTAAATACTTCAAATGACTAGCAGAACTTACTTAAATGCTATAAAGAGGTACTTAAAAGTATGCGGTGTGTTTTGTAAAGTACAGATAGAATTACCTACCTCTGTTAAAATTGCGTAATTTGGAAGGATTTCTTCTATACAGACCAAATAGTACTGTACTTAGTACTGTGTATGATGAGTGTGCTATCAGTGCAAACATAAGGAGAAGTGTTAAAAACTATAAACCAAGTAAGATTTTTGTCAACCTGTGGCATTTATTTCTTTGGTAGCTTTTGGAAAAGAAGAAGAGAGTCCAACTCAAAGATATGGGAGAGGATTTGGAGTGCCTCTGTCAGATAATGAGGACAGTGGGACCTAGATTAGACCATGAACGAGCTAAGGTATGTGTGTTGCTGACAAAAGTGGTATAAGTAGCTTGTCTTAATTTTATTTAAATGAAATGATTTGTTTTTGTGATACAGGGGATTGTCTCATTCTTGATTATAAACCGAGAAGTCTTAACATACTTAAATGATAGTATTCATTTGCCATAGCACTTTTTGCTCATTAGGTATTTTTCTATTTTATTAGTCCTTAATGGATCAGTACTTTGCCCGAATGTGCTCCTTGATGTTAAGTAAGGAATTGCCAGCAAGGATTCGTTTCCTGCTGCAGGTAAAACTGGTTTAAATATGTTGACAAGCTGATTTCTTCTCTTTGGGAATATTAAAACTTACTAAAACTGTTTTTGAAATTAAAGGATACCGTAGAGTTGCGAGAACACCATTGGGTTCCTCGCAAGGCTTTTCTTGACAATGGACCAAAGACGATCAATCAAATCCGTCAAGATGCAGTAAAAGTAAGATGCTGATGGTTTTTTGTTTTGTTTTGTTTTGTTTAATTTTTTTTTTAATTGAGTGGTTTTTAAGTTTATGAAACTGCAAGGATACTGTTAACATTTATTTGAGTGAGACTCCTTACTCTGGTGGAGCTTAATGTTTTTAGTTTCTTGTGTAATATGGGAAGAAGTTATATATAGAAATAACATAATTAGCACTTTAGTAGCCTAGAAGTTGTTTTTCTCAGTTATAAGGATTTTAGTTTTATGTGAAATAGTGTCTAGAATCAGGTGTTTATTCACTTAATTTTTAAAGGATCTAGGAGTGTTTATTCCTGCTCCTATGGCTCAAGGGATGAGAAGTGACTTCTTTCTGGAGGGACCGTTCATGCCACCCAGGATGAAAATGGATAGGGACCCACTTGGAGGACTTGCTGATATGTTTGGACAAATGCCAGGTGATTGTGACTGAAATTGGTTTCAATTAAAAAAAACAAAAACACTTCAACATTTTAACACTAGCAGAGTTGTAAAGAGTTGTTTGTTCGTCGATATGTATTTTAAGGTAGCGGAATTGGTACTGGTCCAGGAGTTATCCAGGATAGATTTTCACCCACCATGGGGCGTCATCGTTCGAATCAACTCTTCAATGGCCATGGGGGACACATCATGCCTCCCACACAATCGCAGTTTGGAGAGATGGGAGGCAAGTTCATGAAAAGCCAGGTAAGAAAACATTGAGAATGCTTAGATAACAAGTATTAACAGTAATGTATGTGATTTACTGTTTGCTTTTTTAAAAATGAAAATATTTTAGGGTTGTGTGTTTTTCTAAACCAAACTTATTATCTATGACAGTTCCTTAAAACTGGGTAAGATACTTTTATGATTGGTAAAATCACAGCACTTTATTTGACAGGCTAGATTTTTGTTCTTCCCTTGTTTCATCTTTTACTTCCTCTGGGCAAATTCAGTTTAAACTTTCCCTATGGCTTGGCTCATCCCTTTGGTACTTGATTACCATAATTTGTGGACCCCTTTTTATCTAGACTTTCTTTCTCCCTTTCTAAAATAGGGGCTAAGCCAGCTCTACCATAACCAGAGTCAGGGACTCTTATCCCAGCTGCAAGGACAGTCGAAGGATATGCCACCTCGGTTTTCTAAGAAAGGACAGCTTAATGCAGATGAGGTACATTTGCCTGTGTTACTTATCTACCAAAGTTTGTCAAATCCGAAATTGATTGCCCGATGATTATAAATAAGACGCGTTATTAAGAGGACTTAATGCTGGAGTTCTTCACCTTCTTCCTTCTTTTCTGTACTACTTTTCTTTCTTTGGATGTCCAGCGTCCTATGAGCGAAGATTATGAGATATGAGGGCAAGTCTCTTAAAAGTCTTCAGTTAGAGCAAAGAAAATGGTTGTCAAGACTTCGATTGTGATTTTCCTGTAAACTAATTTTCTGATTTTTAATATCTTAGTGATGCTTCTCCTAGGAGAATTCTAGTACAAATACAAGATTTGTTAAACAATATCTTATTTTTGTGTGGATCAGATCTTTAGTTTTCTTGCCTGAAGTTACGTTAACATGGAGCAACTTTTTCAGCCATCAGTACTCAAAATTTCTGCCTTAGGTTCTAGATGTTTGTATATGCTGAATTAATTGTAGGATGTTGGATCTAATGTTTGCCAACTGCGTGTTGATTTGTTTTCAATTCTAGATTAGTCTGAGGCCTGCTCAGTCGTTCCTAATGAATAAAAATCAAGTGCCAAAGCTTCAGCCCCAGATAACTATGATTCCTCCTAGTGCACAACCACCACGCACTCAAACACCGCCTCTGGGACAGGTATGACTGCAATATGACAACATTTTCTTCTGATAGAGTACTTTCTGAAGATTTTTTTGGTGTCTTCCCTGTAACTTCATGAGTGTGTTTTTGTTTTTGTTTTTTTTAAACATTCATACCTGTTTTTTGGTTTTTTTAGACACCTCAGCTTGGTCTCAAAACTAATCCACCACTTATCCAGGAAAAGCCTGCTAAGACCAGTAAAAAGCCACCACCATCAAAGGAAGAACTACTTAAACTAACTGTAAGTTTCAAATAATCACGTAGTCTAATTCATGGAAATGTATCTGAGATAGGAAAACACTAAAGATACTTGGATTATGTTCTTTTCAGGAAACTGTTGTGACTGAATATCTGAATAGTGGGAATGCAAATGAAGCTGTCAGTGGTGTCCGAGAAATGAGGGCTCCTAAACACTTTCTTCCTGAGATGTTAAGCAAAGTAATTATCCTGTCACTAGATAGAAGTGATGAAGATAAAGAAAAAGCAAGTTCTTTGATCAGTTTGCTCAAACAGGAGGGGATAGCCACGAGTGACAACTTTATGCAGGTACAACATTTGTCTGATTCTGTGAAGACTCTTTTGCATTCATATTTGAGAGCTGATAAACTGACTGTTATTATGTATTCCTCCTAAGGCTTTCCTGAATGTATTGGACCAGTGCCCCAAACTGGAGGTTGACATCCCCTTGGTGAAATCCTATTTAGCACAGTTTGCAGCTCGTGCCATCATTTCAGAGCTGGTGAGCATTTCAGAACTAGCTCAACCACTGGAAAGTGGCACCCATTTTCCTCTCTTCTTACTTTGTCTTCAGCAATTAGCTAAATTACAAGATCGAGAATGGTTAACAGAACTTTTTCAACAAAGCAAGGTCAATATGCAGAAAATGCTCCCAGGTAAGAGAATGCTGGGGATTTTTTTGTTTTTGTTTTGAATAGTAAGTCTAGAGAGTCTTTAGTACCTTTAGTGGATTTATATAAATCATCACACTGTATTGATTATCCTGTCCAGATAGTGATAAGCATTACCACAGGCTAGATGGCACCTTTTATAAAAAGTGATTATGATTTAATGGCTTTTCATTCGATCCAAATACTAAGTGTTTCCTTTGCTGGGTTCTTTATTCTTTTACATTAATCTCCTACATGTGGGAAATAATTTATGCAGCTGTTCTCTAGACAGGCCAACTGGCTAAAATGAACTACCTGATGATGGAGATGGCTTTTGTCTCTTCAGAAATTGATCAGAATAAGGACCGCATGTTGGAGATTTTGGAAGGAAAGGGACTGAGTTTCTTATTCCCACTTCTCAAATTGGAGAAGGAACTGTTAAAGCAAATAAAGTTGGATCCATCCCCTCAAACCATATATAAATGGATTAAAGATAACATCTCCCCCAAACTTCATGTAGATAAAGGATTTGTGAACATCTTAATGACTAGGTAAGATAAACTCCAGAGTTAATGCTTTATTGACTAGAAAAAAGTCTTTAGGGACTAAGAATTGTCTGTCTTGAGCTGGAGAATTTTGCTTTTGGCTTCTAACAAGATCTTTCTTTGCAGCTTCTTACAGTATATTTCTAGTGAAGTAAACCCACCCAGTGATGAGACAGATTCTTCCTCTGCTCCTTCCAAAGAACAGTTAGAGCAGGAAAAACAACTGCTGCTTTCTTTCAAGCCAGTAATGCAGAAATTCCTTCATGATCACGTTGATCTGCAAGTCAGTGCCCTGTATGCTCTGCAGGTGCACTGCTACCACAGCAACTTCCCCAAAGGTGAGTGCGGGGCTGGGGGCACGGTTGAGTGGGGGCCACGTCTCCCAACAGTGCACTAGATAATGGGATTGGGTGTTGTCTTGTAGGCATGTTACTCCGCTTTTTTGTTCACTTTTATGACATGGAAATTATTGAAGAAGAAGCTTTCTTGGCTTGGAAAGAAGATATAACCCAAGAATTTCCTGGGAAAGGCAAGGCTTTGTTCCAGGTAAATCTTCTGTTAGAGGCATTTTAGTCTGCTTTTTCAATTTACTTGGTATTTTGCATCCTCTGTTTTAAAGGCTCTTCATTAGTTTTATCTGTACCTCTCCTTCTGCACTGTTTGAAGCCTTTCATCGCTTCATGGCTTTACCTCATTGTGCTAACTGCCTACTTTAGCTTATGAAAGGGTCTGTGGTTTTCCAGGGGAGCAGCCTTTGAGAAACACTGGTCTCCACATTGTCTTTTTGTGAGGAGCATCTGTGAAGCATTTATCATTAGCCCTGTTCTTGGGGACTCTGAGCAATTCTGGGGTGGGGCTGGAAATCTACTTCTAGGACTCTTTCTCCACCCCACCCCCCAGCCCTGCTAAACCTATCGTAGTTTCGGGATGAGCCCCTGTCCTGCACGAAAATGAACCTGCGAGGTAACTGGAAGTAGTGTCCCAGAATGACATCCAAGCTCACTGGCTGTGTACCACTTCCCAGATACAAGTCCTCCACACCTTTTTACAATAACTTCTAGCCAATAGACAAGTAGTAATAGCAGTATGTTCTGAAGGCTTTAGCAATCCTAAAAGATATACTACCTAAAACTTTTCTCCTTTGGTATGTTTGCTAGCTCGGTCCTAAATCAAAACTATTGGTTTGAGTTTTTCTGACTTCTCTACGTGTGGCTTAATTTTGTGGAATGACAAATTCACAGGTGAATCAGTGGCTAACCTGGCTAGAAACTGCTGAAGAAGAGGAGTCCGAGGAAGAAGCTGACTAAAGAACCAGCCAAAGCCTTAAATTGTGCAAAACATACTGTTGCTATGACGTAACTGCATCTGACCTAACCACTGCGAAAATTCATTCCGCTGTAATGTTTTCACAATATTTAAAGCAGAAGCACGTCAGTTAGGATTTCCTTCTGCATAAGGTTTTTTTGTAGTGTAATGTCTTAATCATAGTCTACCATCAAATATTTTAGGAGTATCTTTAATGTTTAGATAGTATATTAGCAGCATGCAATAATTACATCCTAAGTTCTCAAGCAGAGGCAGTCTATTGCAAGGACCTTCTTTGCTGCCAGTTATCATAGGCTGTTTTAAGTTAGAAAACTGAATAGCAACACTGAATACTGTAGAAATGCACTTTGCTCAGTAATACTTGAGTTGTTGCAATATTTGATTATCCATTTGGTTGTTACAGAAAAATTCTTAACTGTAATTGATGGTTGTTGCCGTAATAGTATATTGCCTGTATTTCTACCTCTAGTAATGGGCTTTATGTGCTAGATTTTAATATCCTTGAGCCTGGGCAAGTGCACAAGTCTTTTTAAAAGAAACATGGTTTACTTGCACAAAACTGATCAGTTTTGAGAGATCGTTAATGCCCTTGAAGTGGTTTTGTGGGTGTGAAACAAATGGTGAGAATTTGAATTGGTCCCTCTTATTATAGTATTGAAATTAAGTCTACTTAATTTATCAAGTCATGTTCATGCCCTGATTTTATATACTTGTATCTATCAATAAACATTGTGATACTTGATAAGAGTTGTGTGTGACTTTAGCAGCCACAAATTTATGAAGAATACTACTATCTTAGATTTGAAGACTTGGGAACTTTCATGGCAAGACAAAATATCAGAGGTAAGTCTCATGAATTTAGATGTGTAGCAAAAAACTTGGTAACATTTCTAAATCAAAACACTAGCCTTGGTCTACACTGCCCTACATCTGATCTAGTCGGCCCTCCTGTCCTCACCCTATTGATCTGATCCAATTTCTTGCAACTTTTGCCCTTGCTCATTCTGCTCCTGCGTCCTGGGATGTGCCATGCATTCTTCTCCTCACCACCCCGTAGCTAGAGGACCACCTCCCTAAGGCTCAAGTGTCAGGTTGATTAGGGCCTGTCTACTCTATTGAAAAATGCAGCTGAACACATCCTTGCTATACCTCTTAACCCTTTTTTACATTTGCCATGTCCACCATTATTGTGACTTACTGCATATTTATATCTGACTCCAGCATGTGAGGAGATAGAAATTTTTTTGTTCGCTGCTGTTTCCCCGGCACCTAGAACAGGACCTACGCACAGTAAGCATATTTATTGAACCAAATCACAAATTTGTCCTACGTGGCAGGATCTGGACATGGAAGTAGAAGAACTCAAGACCTGAGTTCTAAGACCGCATTCATCCTTACTACTTCAGAGCAGTGTGATCTTAGGCAAGGTTTGTTTCATTCCTCTGATTTTTTTTTTTTTTTTTGAAAACGGGGCCAAGGCCACAATTAAAGGTAATACAAATGTCCCTAGCAAGAGGCATGAGGAGGCATTTTAATACACATAAATTCATGCTTTACCTTCTCAGTAGCTTCCACCTCAGAAGAGCTGCTTCCATCCTGAGCTGCCAATCTGCAGACAAATCCAAGGGGCATTTCTCAGTCTTAACTGACCTATCAAAAGCATTCAACAGTTGGTTATTTCTTTGCCCTCAGGCTTCTTAAGGCTCTTTTCTAGCCTGCAGCATGCATGTTACTGTTCTGCTCAACTCCTAGAGAGCTCCAGTTCCATCTACATGCTGAAGAGTCCAAACCTTCCCAGGTCATCCAGATGAATCCAACAACTGGACATTTCCCAACCGGTTCGCACATTCTGTCCGTCTTCCATGATTACTATCTGAAACCCTTGACTTCAACGCCATCTCCACTGCACTGCCCAGTCTAGGCCCCACTGTCTTAAGCCTGAACTATTGCAACTGACGTAAGGGTCACCCTCTAGTTCATCTTGCTCTCCTTCCACTCCCTTCTTAACATCACTGTTGTAAAACTCTGGTCCTTCCTCTGCCCTTTAGTGGCCCCAAGTCTTCCTCAAGAAAATACAAATTCCTTAATTTAACAAGGTAGTTACCTGCTGTTCGCCCCTTTACATTTTTTTTTTTCTTTCCATCTCCTGTTTGTGGGCCTGTGAGCGTCCTTGTTCTCCTTTACTGTTCCCAGCTCTCCCTCCATCTAGCTTCTTACTCATCCCTTCAGGCATTAGCATAAATATCCCACATTTGGAAAGTTGGCCTTTCTCTGCCAAGATTGAGGAGTTTGTACCAATCGAGCTCGTGGTTGCTGGACAGGCTAGAAAGGGAATTTATTGGCATCCCACTTAAGGGATGCAAAGGAAGCCCAGAGAACCAGGCTTAGAAATGAAGGGGGACGAAGGGAAGCTGGGTTGGCTGAACCACAGAACTCTGCTAGAGCAGTGTTGGGAGCATCCCATCCAACCCCAGAGCCTGTGCCAGCATCTGACTTTCCCAGGGACACTAGGGCCAGGTTCAGGGCTCCAGAGAGAAGCCCACAACTGACTGGGCTTGGATCATGTGTTCACTCTTGGCTGTCTTTGTTTACTGGAGCAGAGCACGGATCTGGCCACCTGGGCTCTGCTGTGTCGGGCAGGCCCGGACTCCCGTGAAGACGGACATATAGGAGGGAAGAACTCTGGAAGGGAACTGGAGTAGAGAGCCAAAACAGTCATCCGCTATGAGGCCTCTACAGTCCCGCCCCATCTAGCACTTAACCCTGCTGCATTGTGACCACCTGCTTACTGCCTGCCTTTCCACGGTGCTGAGAAGAGCTCCCGGAGCCTGAGGGAGTGTCTCTTGTCTCTTGTTCGTTCCTTTGCCCAGGGCTTAGCACCATGCTGGACACAAGTACCAATAAACAGATGGAATGCAACAATGAATCCAGGTTTTGTGGAACCTGAGTTTTCTGTAATTGGGGCAGGAGGAAGAAGGTCCAATTACAAGGCGAGCCTGTCCATTGTGGTGCTAACCAGGTGAAGTCGGCCTGAAGCCTTCAGTCTTGCCAGAGGAGTGAGCTCGATGCCCCTGTGCAGCTCTCAGAGTCCTGAATTCTTGCTGGGTTGGCTAAGATACCATGTACAAATGCTTTGAAGTTATACTCATTGATCCATTCCATAAAGCTATCGGAAGAAATCCTGACACCCAGTGGATCACCAAACCAGTCCACAAGCACAGGGAGGTACAAGGGTGGACGTCTGCAGGCCTCAAGAGCCATGGCCTTGAAAAGGATCACAAGTCTCACCACACTATTGGTGGTTCTCGCTGTGGGGCACGAAGACACGATACTCCCCAGCTCCACCATGACTGCTGATATAAATAATGTTTGTAGAATTCTTACCTAATAATTTAGGACAGCCAAAAAAAAAAAAAAAAAAAAATGATACAACTCTTAACACAAACTACAAACTTGGGGTCAGGATCCAGATAGATTCCTGTGTAGGAGTCTGCTCTTGAACTTAAGCTCACTGACTTCATGGCAACTCTAGGAAGAAGTGACTATAGTTGATACCCTACAGCATGGTAACTGTCCCGTTCTGTACCAGATCTGCTGCCACTCCAATCACAAAGCACTCAGCTCCCCACATTGATTTATTCCTTCAGACATTCAGAAGTGAGCACCTTAGCCCCACCGGCCTTGTGCTAGGGGCCGGGACACAGCAGGAGTAAGACCCCATCTCCGCCCCGGAAGCGCCCACGGTCCGGTGGGGGAGACAGCCAGGAGCGTGGACCCTGTCGCCGTGGGCAGGTGATGGGCCTCCTCAGCTGAGAGGAGGAAACTTGCTGGAACTTCAAGAAAGAGTCACTCTCCTGACGAGCATTTGAGGGAGGGCTCTCCAGGCAGAGGCAGGGAACCCAACTTCACCTTCCTCCTGGCTCCGCAGAGCCCCCATTTCCCTTCTCCTCTGCCCCAGAGGCAGAGCCCACCAACACTCCTGAGTGAGGGGACATCTTTCGTCTGCTGCTGGAGGTGGTGGTGCACAGCTGCATCAGGTACCAGCTCTGCAGCGGGGCCAAGAGGACAGGGACGTCCAAAGCTCCCTCACCTCAATGCATTTAGAGACAGCCTTCCAAGGGGTGTCCTCCAAGGAAGCGCCGGGCTCTAGTCAAGGAGACATCTGAGCACAGAGCAGAGAGGAGCTGAAAGAGGACCCAGAAGCCACACAGGCTGCCCAGACCCACAGACTGTCCTCCCACCCCACCTCACCTGGGGTTAGTCCAGGAGGACGGGACAGAGCCAGGATCGGGCTTCCTGTCTCCATGGCGCTCTCTGCTGGGCTCCCAGGAGAAGACACTCCACCCCGCCCTGGAGGAGGATACAAGGGTACTTGTCTTGAACATCCCAAGAGAAAGGACCAAACCTACTGGACATGTTCATCAAGGGGGTAGCGGAGAGTGAGAACTGGCTTTGGGTCAGTCCCCCTGTCCACTGCAGACGATGCAACAGTGTGACTGATAAGCAGTGAATCCTCAAGGGCTGCTCATGCCTGCATGGGACTCAGAGCCTGGTTTGGTCTGTGACTCTAATTACTTGGGAATCTCAGCTTCCCAAGTAATTAGTCCCATGAGCTTAGGCCAATTGCTTCACCTCTCTGGGCTTCATCTGCCTTATCTATGAAATCATCCTTGGTTTGGCCTCCTCCTAGGGTCGTTGCGAGGAACCAGACAGGTAATGAAAAACTGTGTTCGACAGGTATGGGATTACTCTACAGGTCCATTCATTTCAGAAGTATTTATAGAGAACCAACTACATGTTGGGCACTACTCCAGTGCTAAGGATGTGACAGTGAATGAGGCAAAGGCTTCTTATGGAGCACACATTCTCGCCAATAGGAGAGAAGAAACAAGTGTGTAGGATCCATTAGGAAGTGCTACACACAGAGAAATAAAACAGAGTACCAGGTAGTGATGTGAATGCTCACTGAAATAGGGCATTCAGGGAAGGCCTTATATGCAAGTGACCCTGCAGCAAAGATCTATATAAAATGAGAGAGTGAATTATGCAGGTATCTGGAGGAAGAACCTTCCAGGCACAGGGGAAGCAAAGCCAAGGGCCCTGAGATGGAAACACACAAGGGGTGTCTGAGGACCAATGAGGGAGCCAGTGCAGCTGAGCAGAGAGCAGGGGCTGAGGCTGGAGAGAGGCTGGGGGCACGGGAACTAGCCAGACACAGTGAGGACTGCGGCATTTATTCTAAGTGGGATGGGCGGCCTTTAGAGGATTGCTAGTATTATTTATTAATAATGATAATCATTTGAGACTGGAGGAGCAAGATGGCGGAGGAGTAGGAGACCTGGATTTTGTCTGGTCCCAGGAATTCAGCTGGATAGGGATCAAACCATTCTGAACACCTACAAACTCAACAGGAGATCGAAGAAAAGAATAGCAGCAACTCTCTGAACAGAAAAGCGAGCACTTTCTGGAAAGTAGGACGTGCGAAGTGAATCCGAGGCGATATTCGGGAGGATAGATGGCAGGGTAGGGGACCTCCGTTGGCCACTTCTGGCAAGTGATAGAGCAGCAGAGCACAAAATCGGAACTTTTAGAAGTTGGCCCCGCTGAGGGACGTCACTCCAGTGGCTAAGCGGGGGGTGGAACCCTCGCAGGACAGTGTGGTCTCAGGACCCTCAGGGTCACAGAAAGACCGGGGGTGCCTGAGTGCAGCAGATCTCCCAGTTATCGGAGCAGGGAAGCCGGCTGCAGAGACGGAGCCGAGGCGCGGGCTCTCAGCTCGGGGTTGTCATAAACCGTGATCCGCAGCACAGTCGGGCCATTGCTCCTCCAGCAGGGACCCAACAAGTGGCAGATCCGGGGAGACCCCCGTTCCTCCCCCGGAAGGAGCGGCACGGGAGCGCACCACAGGGATCTGCTGGGTTTGGAGACTCCACACTGAGTCGGGTGCCAGAGATAGAAACGCTCAGTCACAGGCTGGGTAAGCACGGAGTGTGGCTGGAGACTGGGGAGATGGGAGTGGCTGACTGCTTTTCTCTGGGGGCTCACTGAGGAGCAGGGCCCCGAGTTCTCGGCTCCTCCGGGGCGGAGATTGGGAGGCCGCCATTTTCACTCTCGGCTTCCAAAGCTGTACGGAAAGCTTGCAGGGAACAAAAGCTCCGGAGAGCAAACCTGAGCAGATTACTTAGCCCGGACTGGCAAGGGCGGGGCAATTCCGCATCCGGCAAAGACATTTGGGAACCACGGCAACAGGCCCCTCCCCCAGACGATCAGCGAGAACAGCCAGCCAAGACCAAGTTTACCGATCAATGAGAACGGCAGAACTCCAGCACTAGGGGAATACTGCACATAGAATCCATGGCTTTTTTACCATGATTCTTTAGTCTTTCAAAGTTAATTTTTTTAATTTTCTTTTTTTCTTTTTCTATTTTTTTTTTTTTGGATTTTTCTTCTTTCCTTTTTTTCAACCAACATCTTATCTTAACAATTCCTTTTCTAAAATCTTTTTTAATTTTCGTTTTTACAGTCATATTCTATCCCTTCATTGTATTAACCTTATTTTTTGTATATATATAAGTTTTTCTTTCTTTAAAATTTTGGGATACAGTTTCTTCTAACAGACCAAAATATACCCTAAATCTAGCGTATGATGTTGTCCTAGTCTCTCACCTGATCACATTCTTTTTTTTATTTTTTCAACCAACTTATCAATTCCTTTTTTAAAATCTTTTTTAATTTTCATCTTTACCGCTATATTCCATCGCTTCATTGTATTTACCCTTATTTTTGTATATATATAAGTTGTTCTTTCTTTAAAATTTTGGGAGGCAATTTTTTCTAACAGACCAAAATACACCCAAAATCTTGTATGTGGCTCTGTTCCATTCACCAGCCTGATCATATTCTTTCATTTCTTCCCCCCTTTCTTCCCCCCCCCCCCCCGGTTTTGGGTCTCTTCTGATTTGTTTAGTGTATATTTTTCTGGGGTCGTTGTTACCCTTTTAGCATTCTGTTCTCTCATTCATCTATTCTCCTCTGGACAAAATGACAAAATGGAAACACTCACCTCGAAAAAAAGAACAAGAGGCAGTACCGGCTGCCAGGGACCTAATCGATACAAACATTAGTAAGATGTTGGAACTAGAGTTCAGAATGACGATTATAAAGATACTAGCTGGGCTTGAAAAAAGCATAGAAGATACTAGAGAATCCCTTTCTAGAGAAATAAAAGAACTAAAATCTAACCAAGTTGAAATCAAAAAGGCTATTAATGAGGTGCGATTAAAAATGGAGGCTCTAACTGCTAGGATAAATGAGGCAGAAGACAGAATTAGTGATATAGAAGACCAAATGATGGAGAATAAAGAAGCTGAGAAAAAGAGAGATAAACAACTACTGGATCACCAGGGGAGAATTCTAGAGATAAGTGATACCATAAGACAAAACAATATTAGAACAATTGGGATCCCAGAAGAAGATAGAGAGAGAGGGGCAGAAGGTATATTGGAGCAAATTATAGTGGAGAACTTCCCTAATTTGAGGAAGGAAACAGGCATCAAAATCCAGGAGGCACAGGGAACCCACCTCAAAATCAATAAAAATAGGTCAACACCACAACATCTAATGGGAAAAATCACAAGTCTCAGAGACAAAGAGAAAATCTTGAAAGCAGCTCGGGACAAGAGGTCTGTAACAAAGAATGGTAGAAACATTAGATTGGCAGCAGACCTATCCACAGAGACCTGGCAGTCCAGAAAGGACTGGCATGATAGATTCAGGGCACTAGATGAGAAAAATATGCAGCCAAGAATACTATATCCAGCTAGGCTGTCATTGAAAATAGGAGAGATAAAAAGCTTCCAGGACAAACAAAAACCAAAAGAATTTGCGAACACCAAACCAGCCCTACAAGAAATATGAAAGGGGTCCTCTAAGTAAAGAGAGAGCCTAAAAGTAACATTGACCAGAAAGGAACAGAGACAATACACAGTAAAAGTCACCTTATAGGCAATACAATGGCACTGAATTCATATCTTTCAATAGTTACCCTGAATGTAAATAGGCTAAATGCCCCAATCAAAAGACACACGACATCAGATGGATAAAAAAAAAAACAAGACCTATCAACATGCAGTCTGCAAGAGACTCATTTTAGACCCAAAGACATCTCCAGATTTAATGTGAGGGGGTGGAAAACCATTTACCATGGACATCAAAAGAAAGCTGGGATGGTCATCCTTATAACAGACAAATTAGATTTTAAACCAAAGACTATAATAAGAGAGGAGGAAGGACACTACATCATACTTAAAGGGTCTATCTAACAAGAAGATCTGACGATTTTAAATATCTATGCCCCTAACATGGGAGCAGTCAATTATATAAGCCAATTAATAACAAAATCAAAGAAACACATTGACAACAATACAATAATAGTAGGGGACTTTAGCACCCCCCTCACTGAAATGGACAGATCATCTAAGCAAAACATCAACAAGAAAATAAAGGCTTTAAATGACACACTGGACCAGATGGACCACACAGATATTTTCAGAACATTCCATCCCAAAGCAACAGAATACACCTTCTTCTCTAGTGCACATGGAATGTTCTCCAGAATAGATCACATACTGGGTCACAAATCAGGTCTCCATTGGGAGATTGGTACCAAAAGATTGGGATCATTCCCTGCATATTTTCAGACCGCAATGCTTTGAAACTACAACTCAATCACAAGAGGAAAGTGGGAAAGAACTTAAATACATGGAAACTAAAGAGCATCCTACTAAAGAATGAATGGGAAAACCAGGAAATTACAGAAGAATTTAAAAAATTCATGGAAACATTTGAAAATGAAAACACAACTGTTCAAAAATCTTTGGGATGCAGCAAAGGCAGTCCTAAGAGGAAAGTGTATAGCAATACAAGCCTTTCTCAAGAAACAAGAAAGGTCTCAAATACACAACCTAACCCTACACCTAAAGGAGCTGGAGAAAGAACAGCAAATAAAGCCTAAACCCAGCAGGAGAAGAGAAATAATAAAGATCAGAGCAGAAATCACTGAAATAGAAACCAAAAGAACAGTAGAACAGATCAATGAAACTAGGAGCTGGTTCTTTGAAAGAATAAGATTGATAAATCCCTGGCCAGAGTTATCAAAAAGAAAAGAAAAAGGACCCAAATAGATAAAATCATGAATGAAAGAGGAGAGATCACAACCAACACCAAAGAAATACAAACAATTCTAAGAACATATTATGAGCAACTGTATGCCAGCAAATTAGACAATCTGGAAGAAATGGATGCATTCCTAGAGACGTATAAACTACCAAAACTGAACCAGGAAGAAATAGAAAACCTGAACAGACCCATAACCAGTAAGGAAATTGAAGCAGTAATCAAAAATCTCCCAACAAACAAGAGCCCAGAGCCAGATGGCTTTCCAGGGGAATTCCACCAAATATTTAAAGAATTAATACCTATTCTGCTGAAACTGTTCCAAAAAATAGAGATGGAAGGAAAACTTACAAACTCATTTTATGAGGCCAGCATTATCTTGATCCAAAAACCAGACAAAGACCCCATCAAAAAGGAGAACTATAGACCAATATCCCTGATGAACACAGATGAAAAAATTCTCACCAAAATACTAGCCAGTAGGATCCAACAGTACATTAAAAGGATTATTCACCACGACCAAGTGGGATTTATTCCTGGGCTGCAAGGTTGGTTCAACATCTGCAAATTAATCAATGTGATATAATACATTAATAAAAGAAAGAACAAGAACCATATGATCCTCTCAACAGATTCAGAAAAAGCATTTGACAAAGTATAGCATCCTTTCTTGATTAAAACTCTTCAGAGTGTAGGGATGGAGGGTACATACCTCAATATCATAAAAGCCATCTATGAAAAACCTACAGCGAATATCATTCTCAATGGGGAAAAACTGAGAGCTTTCCCCCTAAGGTCAGGAACACAGCAGGGATGTCCACTATCACCACTGCTATTCAACATAGTACTAGAAGTCCTAGCCACAGCAATCAGACAACAAAAAGAAATAAAAGGCATTCAAATTGGCAAAGAGGTCATCAAACTCTCACTCTTTGCAGATGATATGATACTTTATGAGGAAAACCCAAAAGACTCCACCCCAAAATTGCTAGAACTCATACAGGAATTCAGTAGAGTGGCAGGATATAAAATCAATGCACAGAAATCAGTGGCATTCCTATACACCAACAACAAGACAGAAGAAAGAGAAATGAAGGAGTCGATCCCATTTACAATTGCACCCAAAACCATAAGATACCTAGGAATAAATCTAACCAAAGAGGCAAAGAATCTGTACTCAGGGGTGCCTGGGTGACACAGTCGTTGAGCATCTGCCTTCGGCTCAGGTCATGATCCCGGAGTCCTGGGATCGAGTCCCACATTGGGCTCCCTGCTCAGGGGGAGGCCTGCTTCTCCCTCTCCCACTCCCCCTGCTTGTCGTCACTCTCTCACTGTCTCTTTCTCTGTCAAATAAATAAATAAAATCTTTTAAAAAAACAAAAAAGAATCTGTACTCAGAAAACTATAGAATACTCATGAAAGAAATTGAGGAAGACACAAAGAAATGGAAAAACATTCCATGCTCGTGGATTGGAGAACAAATATTGTGAAAATGTCTATGCTTAGAGCAATTTACGCATTTAATGCAATCCCTATCAAAATACCATCAACTTTTTTCAAAGATATGGAACAAATGATCCTAAAATTTGTATGAAACCAGAAAAGGCCCCGAATAGCCAAAGTAATGTTGAAAAAGAAAAGCAAAGCCAGTGGCAACATAATTCCGGACTTCCAGCTCTATTACAAAGCTGTCATCATCAAGACAATATGGTACTGGCACAAAAACAGACACCTAGATCAATGGAACTGAATAGAGAGCCCAGAAATGGACCCTCAACTCTATGGTCAACTAATCTTCGACAAAGGAGGAAAGAATGTCCAGTGGAAAAAAGACAGTCTCTTCAACAAATGGTGTTGGTAAAATTGGACAGCCACATGCAGAAGAATGAAACTGGATCATTTCCTTACCTGACACACAAAAATAGACTCAAAATGGATGAAAGACCTAAACGTGAGACAGGAATCCATCAAAATCCTTGAGGAGAACACAGGCAGCAACCTCTTCGACCTCAGCCACAGCAACTTCTTCCTAGACACATTGCCAAAGGCAAGCGAAGCAAGGGCAAAAATGAACTATTAGGGACTTTATCAAGATAAAAAGCTTTTGGGCGCCTGGGTGGCTCAGTTGGTTAAGCGACTGCCTTCGGCTCAGGTCATGATCCTGGAGTCCCTGGATCGAGTCCTGCATCGGGCTCCCTGCTCAGCCGGGAGTCTGCTTCTCCCTCTGACGCTCCCCCCTCTCATGTGCTCTCTCTCATTCTCTCTCAAATAAATAAATAAAATCTTTAAAAAAAAAAAAAAAAAAGATAAAAAGCTTTTGCACAGCAAAGGAAACAGTCAACAAAACCAAAAGACTACCAAAAGAATGGGAGAAGATATTTGCAAATGACATATCAGATAAAGGGCTAGTATCAAAAATCTATAAAGAACTTATCAAACTCAACACCCAAAGAACAAATAATCCAATCAAGAAATGGGCAGAAGACATGAACAGACATTTCTCCAAAGAAGACATCCAAATGGCCAATAGACACATGAAAAAGTGTTCAACATCACTCAGCATCAGGGAAATACAAATCAAAACCTCAATGAGATACCACATCACACCAGTCAGAATGGCTAAAATTAACAAGTCAGGAAACGACAGATGTTGGCGGGGATGCGGAGAAAGGGGGACCCTCCTACACTGTTGGTGGGAATGCAAGCTGGTGCAGCCACTCAGGAAAACAGTATGGAGGTTCCTCAAAAAGTTGCAAATAGAGCTACCCTACGACCCAGGAATTGCACTACTGGGTATTTACCCCAAAGATACAAATGTAGTGATCCAAAGGGGCACGTGCACCCCAATGTTTATAGCAGCAATGTCCACAATAGCCAAACTATGGAAAGAGCCTAGATGTCCACCAACTGATGAATGGATAAAGAAGATGTGGTATATATATACACACACACACGTACATACATAAATGGAATATTATGCAGCCATCAAAAAATGAAATCTTGTCATTCTCAATGACATGGATGGAACTAGAAGGTATTTTGCTAAGTGAAATAAGTCAATCATATATTATGCTAAGTGAAATAAGTCAATCATAGAAAGACAAGTATCATACGATCTCACTGATATGAGGAATTTGAGAAACAAGATAGGATCATAGGGGAAGGGAGGGAAAAATGAAACAAGACAAAACCAGAGAGGGAGACAAACCATAAGAGACTCTTAATCTCAGAAAACAAACTGAGGGTTGCTGGAGTGGACGGGGGTGGGAGAGATGGGGTGGCTGGGTGATGGACACTGGGGAGGATATGTACTATGGTGAGTGCTGTGAATTGTGTAAGACTGATGAATCACGGACCTGTACCCCTGAAATAAATAATACAGTATATGTTAAATAAATAAATAAATAAAATAAAATAATATTAATCATGAGTATTATCCATGCTTTGCTATGGCATATTATTGTGAGTATTCTAGCTAAATTGCTTGAGCATGTAGTATATGCAGGCTAGATTAGGTCCATTAATCATCCCATTTAATCTTCCCAACCTCTTTGAGGCAGGTACTTTATTATCTCCATTTTATTGATGAGGAAACCAAGTCTCAAAAAAGTGAAAGAGGGGCGCCTCAGTGGCTCAGTCATTAAGCATCTGCCTTCGGCTCAGGTCATGATCCCAGGGTCCTGGGTTCAAGCCCCACATCGGGCTCCCTGCTCGACGGGAAGCCTGCTTCTCCCTCTCCCACTCCCCCTGCTTGTGTTCCCTCTCTCGCTGTGTCTCTCTCTGTCAAATAAATAAATAAAATCTTAAAAAAAAAGTGAAGGAGGTTGCCTAAGGTCTTTCATTTATTTAACAAGTAGTGATGAGCACCTTCTGGGTGCTCTTTTGATGCGCTAGGACACAGCGCTGTCATGGGGTCATCATTCAAACCCTGCACTGCATTTCAGGAGCCAGTACTCATCACTGCTAAGCCTGATGGGGGGACAGAAGGAAAGGAAAGAAAGGAAGAGACTCACCCAGAGGCAGCGAACTTCTCCTTCCTGGGAGTGTGCAGATCAGACCTGAGTGAGCACCTGAAGGAGCAGATGCCTCTGAAGGTTGGGCCACAGGACCTGAGGGGAAGAACAATCAGCCTCCAGATCCCCCTGTTATGGGTTGAGTTGTGTCCCACCCAAACATATGCTGAAGTCCTAACTGTAGGTACCTGTGAATGTAACTTTATTTGGAAATCGGGTCTTCGATCAGATGTAATCAAGATGAGGCCATTAGGGTGGATCTTAATCCAATAGGATGGTGTCCTTATAAGAAAAGAGACACATAGAGACAAGGCCATACGACGACAGAGGTGGAGATCAGAGTGATGTCTGGCTCTCCCAAGCCAAGGGATGCCAAGGACTGCCAGCAATACCAGAGGCTAAGAGAACAGCCTGGACCACATTATCCTCTACAGCCTTCAGGTGTCCTGCCAACACTGAGATTTCAGACTTCTAGCCTCCAGAACTAGGAGAGAGTACATTTCTGTTGTTTTACGGCACTTGGTTTCAGCCCGAGGCAACTAATGTGCCACCCCTGCTCTAGCAGCACCCACATGGCCGCCACCATGATGCCTGTTGATCCCCGCCTCCCGGACCCCTCCCCGGAACCAGCTTCACTGCTCAGCTGGGTGCAGAAGGGGAGGGAAGCACTTAGATGAACAAATGAATGAACAGTAGAGCTCTATTTAGTTTTGAGAAAAATCAACTCTAAAGAAAATGACTGAACTGGTAATCCATTTTAGCACTGAAAACTTAGAAAATAAAAATAAGCAAAAAGATACAGTTAATCATATCAAAGGTTTTCTTAATTTGGGGCAAGGTGACCATTCCAAGCATGATATCGGTGGCAGTTCCAGATTTTGTGGACCCTGAAGTTTAAATCATTTGAGAGGCCCTTTTAGGAAAACGCACACAAAATCACAAATACAGAATTAGGTACAGGGCCCAAGGGGAAGGGGGACCCTGAAGCATAAGCTTCTTCAACTTCATGGAAAATCCACCTCTGCATGGAAAAAAAAAATAAAATAAAATAATCCAGAAACCACAAAGGAAAGTGTTGATGGATTTGCCTAATTAACCTGTTTTTCCCAAAACAAAGGACAAACTAAGAAAAATATTTGCCATACTCACAATAAAAGGTTAACCACAAAAAGCTCTTAGAAATCAGTAAGAAAAAGGCTAACTTTGGGGACCCCAACTATGTGCCTGGTGCAGAGCATGCATTATTGCATTGGATTCTCAGAGCAGTCCTGGGATGCAGACATTGTTAACCCAATTTAATCAGTAGGAAATCAGGGCTAAGGGACACAAAGCCACATTCAAATGAAGCCACGGTTCAAAGTTGCATAGTTTGTCATTGGAAGAATAATCTAAAGCTCATATGTTTTCCATCAGATATGGTCAAAATTGGAGCTGATTTCCAAAAGTGGGGAAAATAAAAGATGGCAGCCCTGCAGTTTTTCATCCCCAAATTACCCCCAAGAGAGGGACTGGCCTGACATTTTAGTGCTAACAATTTATTTCCAATGACACAATGGCACAAAATTACTGTTTGTGCATAAGGATGTACTGTTTGGGGATGACACATGAACTCAAAATGGTCCAACCAATGTTAGTTTTTGACATGTATGGAGATCCCTCCATTGGGCTTGGTGAAGAAAACAAAACAAAACCAAAAAAGCACAGAGAAATTTAACACAGATTTAATCATTATTCCTGGGGGCATGATCACACAATCTAAAGAGTGAGCCACACGTCCGGCTTCTTGCTCAGCAGGGAGTCTGCTTCTGCTTCTCCCTCTCCCTCAGCCCCCCGAGCCCCGCTCACTCGTGCTCTCGCTCTCTCTCAAATAAATAAAGATCTTTAAAGATAAATAAATAAAAATCAATATGCTAAATCAGGACAACATACACCTACTAGACAAATAGAAAGGCCGAAAGTCTTAATGTGATATAAGTGAACACATGAGGTACATTTCCAGCCAAACATAGATTCTCAGATCTGGATCACAAACAATGCCGTGGAAGGAAAGGCTACATTCTCTTAAAAACCACGTTGGAGGGTTTGGGACATGGCTGGAGACCAAGACCCTGTCAAAGATTTTGTGATGAATTTGAGTAAAAGTAAAATTATTTTATGAAGGGTGAATGGAGAAAAGCACTAGTTTTTTTTTTTTTTTTTAAGATTTTATTCATTTATTTGAGAGAGAGAGAGAGAGACAGCACACAGCAGGGGGAGCGGGAGAGGGAGAAGCAGGCTCCCCGCTGAGCAGGGAGCATGATGTGGGGCTTGATCCCAGGACCCCGGGATCATGACCTGAGCTGAAGGCAGATGCTTAACGACTGAGCCACCCAGGTGCCCCCAAAAGCACTAGTTCTTAATCAATGTTTTGTTTTATATGCGGTTTTAAATATGTTTGTAATAAATGTTATTAATAGACATCGAACTATTTCACCTATATCCCAAAAGTCTATAAACTTAAGTTAATCAAAAACCTTTTGAGCAGGGGCCCCTGGGTGGCACAGTTGGTTAAGCATCTGACTCTTGGTTTTGGCTCAGGTCATGTCTTAGGGGTTGTAAGATGGAGCCCCGCATCAGGCTCCCTGCTCAGTGGGAAGTCTGCTTTTCTCCTCCTCCCTCTCCCCCTGCTCCCCCTGCACACACACTCTCTCTCAAGTAAATAAAATCTTAAAAAAAAACAACAACACTTTTGAGCAGTGAGAGGTCACACTGTAATTTAGGCTACCTTATATCTGGGCACATATGATATTTGGGACTCAAACCTTAACTGTCACTTTATCTTTGGAAATGCTGAGCAGGGAATCCTGTGGAAGCTGCGTTGCCTAGCCACACTGCTTTTAAAAAGCAACATCAGTAACAACGTGCCATGGAGAGATGAGGTCACAACCACACCCCTCCTGCCCAGTGCCACAGTGCAACAGGCCCTTGGGAAGAGGCACCCCAGCTTCCGGGTCCAGGAGTGACACCCGTCCTGTAGTTCCTATGCCCCTCCCCTTCCCCAGCCCCCTCCCTCTAAGGATGCCTGTCTGGAGCTGCCGGAGACCATACTCCTGCTCTATGCAGCCTAAACTGGCCACCTTTCTTCCCATCCTGCCTCACTCCCACCCCAGCCCTCTAGGAGCCCTCCACCCTGGCCCCTCACCCCCAAACTTTTCTGTATATATGCTAATCTGTCCCAATTCCCCAGCCCTGCTCTCTCACACCCTTCCTTCACGCCCTCTGCGTCCCACAGTCGATCGCCAGCAAATGTCTCCATACGCTCAATCTCTCTCTGAACATTACTGTCATCTTCTTGCTCTGAAGGAAACCAGGCTGTTCCCTGAGCCCATCACTTCCCCTGCTGTCTTCCTCTCGTGCTACTGGCCACCTTGCTTCCCGCCAGCACCTTCCAGCCACTTCTGTCCTCTTTTCTTCCAACGACCCAGACCCTTAGAAGTTGACACCATCGGACTTATTCCTCCCAGGGATGCTCACTCTCCTGCTCTTCAAAGTCACAGTTTCCTCTCTTCTCCTTTTTCCCTAAGCCGTCTCAGACTCTTCCCTCTCCCTTCCCTGTCTTTCCGCACCACTGCCCCCATGAAACCACCCCCAGCAAGGGTACACTGGTCATGATGTACAACCTGGCTACTCAAATCATAGTCTTTGGACTAGTATCGTCTGGGAGCTTGTTAGAGTCCCAAAATATCTGGTCTCATTCCAGACCTACTGGACCCGAATCTCTAGGTGATTTGTGAGCCCATTAAAGTTTGATAAGCCCTGATACACAACATAATAAGGCTCCCTTGCTGACCCCCAAGGATTATACCGCATCCCCAGGTGTGGCAGCCTGGGACTCAGCTTCTACTTCACTGAGGAGCAATTCTACCCTCCCCCCCATGCCTTCTTGCCTTCCAAAAGACCGACTCACCAACAACGGCCCTCCCCTCCTTTTACTATGGATGGAGTTCCAGCTCTTTCCAAAGACCAAACCCTTTCCCCATTCTCAGACCCCATTCCCTGGAGCCAAATAACTGTAGAGCACTTGCCATCCCCATGACAGGGCGCAAATGTCCGGACCAGTGGCCACAGCACAGAGCTCACTGGGAGTCAATGGGAGTCCATGCCATCTCATAGGACAACGGAGAGCCTCCAATCTGCCTTGAATCGAGGTTTTTTTTGACAAGATCAGCTGTTTGCAATGTGAGATTCCAGCAGGAAGAGTCCCTGAGTCTTCCCGGAGGGTGGAACGGGCGAAAGCTGAGCTCTGTGATTTCTGTGGGCCGTGCAAAGGAAGAGTGTGCACGATTCCGAGACCAGAGTGTTCAGGGTAGAGGGCCGTCAGTGCCGAAGCAAGGCTTTACTGTTCTTCACACCAACCCCAGCACCCATCTCTCACTTAACTGCTCAAGGTCAGGAATATGGGGATGCTCCCTGTTCACACCTCCTTGGTCCAAGAGTGCTCCTTCGCGTCGCTCCTGCTGCCACTTTCAGTTGGAAGCAGCAGGAGGAGAGAGAGGGAGGAGTGTGTCTACACACAAGCAGGCCAGGACAATCCAGCGGCGGGTGAAGGCAGGAAACGAAGTCTCCCCTTCTCAGCAGCGAAAGGACTTGGAGCCCTGGCTCCCGCTGGAGAAATCAAAGCGGCATTGTTCCCGAGAACAAAACAGTCCAGGGGAGAACAAAGGTTTTGGCAGCGATCCCCGGCAGAAGTCGCTATCAGAGACGCTCCGCCCTACTTAGATAAAGCCAGCCTGTCTGGCACTAGAGAGCAACGCACAGGTTCATGTATTCGGCTCACGCTCAAGAGTGGGGATCTTTCAGCAGTTTGACGAACACTCAGTACCTTCACTATTGTAAAAATGAGAATAAAATCTGTTGAGCAAGAAGAACAGTTTCTAAGAAACAACCACCTTCACAACGTACAGACCCACGGAGAGTCAGGCGGCGCACAGGGTGGCGGACGCCATGTCTGTGAGGGGCACCGGGACTCACACCAAAGGGCTGCCAGTCGCAGGTCAAAGGGACGCAGGACTCCCACACAATGAATTTGCTAAAACCCTTGTACCAAAGACCTCAGAGCAGAGCCCCGTCCTTTCCCGCAACATCCAGTTTTAGGTAAGAGATTGAATTTTAAGAACAAAAGATAAATGAGTACCTACTTCTTGCCAAGTTTTAGGTTCGGCTCTTGGAAAATAGATGAAAAAGATAGAAACCCTGCCCTCAAGTTCACTCGCTGGTGGGGACATATGAAGAGATTATTTCAATCAATATATTCTGAGGTCGTTCGGGGCAAAAGTGAGCAGCCTGACGTACCTCACTTTCTGTAGGAGCAGATGACAATAATCAATGGTTGAATCAGGACCCTGGATCATCAAAAGAGGGGTAAATACCTCACTTAGCAATATCATATGCAGGATGGAGAGGGGTGCAATTGAGAAAGGGTATACAGGCAGCCTCCAGTAGGGGCAGAGATATTATGTTCATATTTACTACATTACACCTTCTTCTGTATGCGTGATAAATGAATGAATGAAGCAATTTTTGACAATTCTGTCTTCTGATTGAACTGTCCCTTCCTACCTCCCACCCCCACATGTCCAGCACAGGACACAATAATCTTAATTTTCAAATCAGTCTGAAATAGTGTTTTCTGTGGTTTATCACCAAAAGCATCCAACTGCAAAGGACTATAGAATTCAGCAAATTCAGTGTTTTCCTCACTTATTTGCCTATAGAATTTTTCTTTAAGAAGTCTCTTTTGGGACTAGTGTTTTGGGGACAACATGCTGGGGGACACACTGGATTAGAGATTTAGGAGACAGAACTGACAAGAAGGTGAATTTACTAGTTTAGTGACTTCTGGATAAAACACTTCAAAATCCAGCCCCAATATCTTGCACCTAGTAAGTGTTCTCTTCACTACCTAGCTGCGGACTGCATGAACAAGTACGGATCTGCCCCTGGAGGGCTATAGTAGTGGCAATCTAGAATACATCAGCCAGGTCAAGGAAAATGCATGAAAAGTTGAGATATTTTCTAAAACTCAATATGTTCAGAAGGACAAATGTTACAAAACATTTTGGCTGTAGTAAACAGAGTAAAGAAAAGCAAAAATCAAGAGCGAATATATATAGTTCATATGCAAAAAATATAATCTATCTGTATCTATGCAAAAACTAGGCTTGAAATAGCAGACATGGTTTCCAATTCCTTGGAACGAAAGACCTCAAGTTACTCAGGCAGTTGCAGTAGACTAGACAGTCTGTTCCAAATTCTCTGCAATGACCCTGGAATGTTTAACTTAAAAGGATCTCAAACAACCTTTTTTTTTTTTTTTTTTTTAGATTTTATTTACTTATTTGACAGAGAGAGCGCACGCAAGTAGGCAGGCAGAGGGAGAGGGAGAAGCGGGGCTCGATCCCAGGACCCTGGGACCATGACCTGAGCCGAAGGCAGACGCTTAACTGACTGAGCCACCCGGGCGCTGCTCAAACAAGCTTCTTTTATAGACAGGGATACTGAGGCTGAAAAGTGTAGTGCTCCGTCCCATCAGTGTGAGTGTCAGAGTCGGGCTAGAAGCCAGGGCCTGATGTCAAGTGAGGCCCGAAGACAGTCTGTTGGTTTGCTCCTTCCAAATCAGTGGATGCCCTGAGGTCTAGACGAACTTGATTTGCCGGCAGCGCCCTTCCCTGGGTTCCTGATGCAGCATGGTGAGCATTACGATGGACCCGCACAGCGCTAACGCTCCCAAAACACCAAAGCATCAGAAACTACCTTTAGGAAACAACCGCACTGGGCTGTGCTCCAAATTCTGGTTTTAGAAGCGGATACAGTCTCCTTTAAAACGTCTATCTTGACTCTATTGGGTACTTACTCTCCCAGGGAAGAACTTGTTTGTCAGTAGAATCAAAACAAGGGATACTTAGAAAGCTCCAGGAAAGTCACATTTCCTGGAGATTAAAAATATTTTTCTCCAGGGGCGCCTGGGTGGCTCAGTCGGTTAAGTGCCCAACTTCTGATTTCAGCTCAGGTCATGATCTCGGGGTCCTGGAATCCACCCTATATTGGGCTCCACGCGCAGCCCCTCTCTCCCTCTGCCCCTCCCCCTGCTTGTGCTCTCGCGCTCTCAAATAAATAAGTAAAATCTTTAAAAAAAAAAAAGTTTCCAGAGGAACTAGGCAGAAGCAAGAATTTTTTTAAAGGATGATCTATGAAAGAGTAACTTACCTAGTCCCCACTCAGTCTAAACAAGGATCACCGAGCTTGGCAAACAGTATGAGACATTCAGACCCCATCAGTCACAGGGAGGACTTCCCTGGGAGTTCATCACAGGCTGGTCACTGAAGCTGCCTTCATAATCCTCACAGCAATCCCAGGAGTTAGGTACAGCCTTTCGCTACAAGGGCAGAGTAGCCCACTTCGGAAAACTCACGCTATAAAAATAGCAATTTCAGCAAAGGAAGTGATCGAGTTTATCATAATAATGAAGTGGGTTTTCTTGCCTAAACTTAAGCAAAATTTTTAAAAGTTTAATAGCTCCAATAGTTATGGTACTTGGTCTAGTTCTGAATTAACTTGAAGGCCAAGGCAAATCACATTCTCGGATTGTGACAGATCCACCTGAGGCCCTCACGACTTACGGTGTAGGAGGGGTGCCTGGGTGGCGCAGTCGGTAGGGTCGTGAGATCAAGCCCCCTGTTGGGGGCCCTGCCATGAGCATTGCGCAGGGAGCCTGCTTGAGAGTCTCTCTCCCTCTCCCCACCGCTCACGCTCTCTCTCAAATAAATTTTAAAAACAAAAACTTATGGTGTAGAAATGGCTTGTTTTATAAAAGGGAGAGTGACCCAAACAGGGAAGTAACTTGCTCAAGGTCACATGGCTTGTCAGTGTCACAAAGTGGGATTCCATTGGAGGACGCCTGGGTTCCAGTATCTGTGCTCATAACCAGCTATCCCCGGCCGCCTCTCCGGCTGACACCCACCGCACTAGGAAGTGGAAGGCTGAGGTGCGTGTTCAAGATGGCGACATGCCTCCCCCCATGGACACACTGAATCTACAGTGAAAAAAAAAAACACTCAAACCAGCAGAATGACCCCTTCACATCCAGCACATGAGATAAAAAAATCACAAAGTGGGTAGGAAAGGCTGAGAAATCACTTCACCATTAACCCCCCCACACCCCTACCCCCTCACTTCCCCACCCCAACCCCCTCACCCCTCCAACCCCCTCACCCCTCACTCGCCAACCCCCTCACCTCCCACCCCTCAACAGCAACCAACAATTGGGAGGGAACTCAAAAACCGGAGCTTCAACCTGAGTTGGTACCCCATACTGAGCACCCCAACTTTAAGATCCACTCCTGAAAGACAAGCCCCCCAAAACAGCTACCTTTGAAAACCAATGAGGCTCAAGCCCAAAAGACCCGTGGGGCTGCGGCAAACTGAGAAACAGCTCCTAGAGAACGCACACGTGGACTCACTCACCCCACGCCCAGCGCAGAAGCGGCCTTTGGAAAGTGCTCGGTCTTTCTGTGAGAGAAGCTCATTTGCTCATTTTAAAGCGTGGGCCTGGGGGGAGGGGGCAGGGGCCTGCGGGGATACTCTCGGGAGGAAACCGGCAGGTGCTCTCTTTCTGCTGCCTCCTGGGCATCTTCGGGGAGCCATCTTCGCGTCCCCCCCCACCCGCTCTGCTCCCCAGAGACGAGCTTCTACCCAGTGCCTGGTTTTTACGGTGACCCGGTTTTTTTTTTTTTTTTTTTTTTTTTTTTAATTTTTTTTTATTGTTATGTTAATCCCCGTACATTACATCATTAGTTTTAGATATAGTGTTCCATGATTCATTGTTTGTGCATAACACCCAGTGCTCCATGCAGAACGTGCCCTCCTCAATACCCATCACCAGGCTAACCCATCCTCCCAACCCCCTCCCCTCTAGAACCCTCAGTTTGTTTTTCAGAGTCCATCGTCTCTCATGGTTCTTCTCCCCCTCCGATTTCCCCCCCTTCATTCTTCCCCTCCTGCTACATTCTTCTTCTTTTTTTCTTTCTTAACATATATTGCATTATTTGTTTCAGAGGTACAGATCTGAGATTCAACAGTCCTGCACAATTCACAGCGCTTACCAGAACACATACCCTCCCCAGTGTCCATCACCCAGTCACCCCATCCCTCCCACCCCACCCCCCACTCCAGCAACCCTCAGTTTGTTTCCTGAGATTAAGAATTCCTCATATCAGTGAGGTCATATGATACATGTCTTTCTCTGTTTGACTTATTTCGCTCAGCATAATACCCTCCAGTTCCATCCACGTTGTTGCAAATGGCAAGATCTTATTCCTTTTGATGGCTGCATAATATTCCATTGTATATATATACCACATCTTCTTTATCCATTCATCTGTTGATGGACATCTTGGCTCTTTCCACAGTTTGGCTATTGTGGACATTGCTGCTATAAACATCGGGGTGCACGTAGCCTTTCGGGTCCCTACTTTTGTATCTTTGGACGGTGACCCGGTTTTTGCGCCGGTAGCCCAGGGGACGCCCCTTGATCTCCTGGCTCTGGGCGCCGGGGGGGGCCCGTGTCCCCGGGTCCCACGGGACTGTAAGCGCCGGAGCCGTTCTGGCCACTGCATAGACAGCTCCCTGCAACATAACCCCGTCTTTCTGGGCAAGAGACTGCCTGCTTGGTCAGGAGCTTCGGCCTGGCCACTGACTGGGGTCTGCGGAGGGGCACTCAAGGAACGGAGGCCGGTGGAAGCAATCTTTGTACTCTCAGTGGGGCTGCAGCTGTCGGGTAGCTTCGATAGCAACCACCCTCGGGGCACAGCAACAGGCAATGGACCCAGAACTCAGTCTGCCTGTGAAAGGGACCTGTTAGCTCGTCATCACTGCTGCTGCCCGAGGCTCTGGCTTCCAATCAGCCTGAACCTAGGTGTCCTCTGGGACACTTTGGGACACTGACAGGTCATGGCGCACCCTCAACCAGTGGGAGCTTTGAAAAATAAAATAAGCGGCTTGGACAATCAGAAAGGTTTGAGAGAGAACCAAGAACTAGGGAAGGATTGAATGATGAGTTTCAAGAGTCACCGTGCATAGTTAACATCTTTTTTTCTTGTGATTGTAACTTTTAAGATATATTCTCTTAGCGGCTTTCAAATATGCATTACAGTAAGTATTGACTCTAGTTGCCAAGCTGTCCCTGACATCCCCATGATTTATTTTGTAACTGGAAGTTTGTACTTTTTGAGTCCCTTCACCTAGTCCTCCCTAACCCCCCACCTCTAGAGAACACCAATCTGTTCTCTGCATCCAGGAGCTTCATTGCATTTTTTAGATTCCACAGATAAGTGAGATCATATGCTTTTTTGTCTTTTTTCTCTTATTTCACTTAGCATAATGCCCTCGGGGTCCATCCATGTTGTCACAAATGGCCAGATTTCATTCTTCTTTATGACTGAATAATATTCCATTATGTGTATGTAATGGAATATATCTCACATTTTCTTTATCCATTCATCCATCCATGGACATTTAGAATGTGTCTATATCTTGGCTAGTATAAATAATGCTGCAGTGAACATGGGGGTGCATATATCTTTCCAAGTTAGTGTTTTCATTTTCTTCTGACAAATACACAGAAATGAAATTGTTAGATCATATGCTTGTTCTATTTTTACTTTTTTTGAGGAACTTCCATACTGTTCCATTTTTTTGTCATGACGTGTGGTGATGGATGTTAACTAGACTTACTGTGGTGATTATTTTGCAACATATACAGATATCAAACCATTATGCTGTACACCTGAAAGTAATAAAATGTTATCTGCCAATTATACTTCAAAAAAAAAAAAAAAAAGAAAGAAAAGGAAAGAAATCGAAGGCTGATCCTGAGGGCGGTGGGTGGCAGCAGAGCAAAGGCTTCTTGTCAGAAGGGCCTCCCCCTTCCTCAGTGGGGCATTGCCCAGTTCTTGGTCATTTCTGCCATCTCCAGGCTCCCAACTGTGGCCAGAGGGGAGTCGTGCCAGAAGAAACCTCGCAGCGGCTACTGATGTGGGCCCCGGGGCCAGAGGACATTGCTGCTTGGCTACTCTGAGGGCACAACTGGAAGAAACACCCATATTGAGGTGGAAATGCTCCAAATTAGAAATCAGAACATGTACTAAAAAGCACCTTTGTAGCCAAAACCTGAAGCAGTGAAACAGCATTATGTTAAATCCCTCCTCCATAAATAGCTCTCCGAAGGACCTTCTACCAACTTGCTTTGGTTACTGCTTGATGTTGAGTCATCGGTTGGGAAATGTTTTTAAACTTAGATTCTTGTCACTTGGGGATTAAGTAGTTCACCTCGTTATACGTGACATATTGGAAGGAGCAGAGAGACCTGGATTCTGGTTCGTATCTCTTTACTAGCAGCATGAACTTCTGAATCTCAGGCTCTGCATCTTTCAAAGGCAGAAATTCACATTGCCTCTTACATTCTAGTTCCCAGAGTTGCACGCGCTCCTCCCACGGCCTCGAACACCCTCCCTTGACTCTCCACTTGCCCGGTACCTTGAGTTATTGAAGGTCTCCCGACCTTCAGGAAACCTTGCCTTGACTTCAACCTCCCTTCTGCACCCACAACCTGTGCAAACATTACCCTTTTCACATCATAGTGACAATGAACTTACTTCTCTATTATATTTTTGGCAGGAAAGACATTTTATCTCTGCATTCTCAATGTCTAATATGATACTTACTGACTAAATTTATTTACAGCTTTTTTAAAAAGGTTTTTATTATTTTTTTTTAAAAAGACTAAGAGTGTGTGTGTGAGAGAGAGCATGAGCAGGGGGGAGGGGTTGGGGGAGAGGGAGAAGCAGACTCCCCGCTGAACAGGGAGCCCCATGCGGGGCTCGATCGCAGGATTCTGAGATCATGACCTGAGCCGAAGGCCAATGCTTAACTGATTGAGCCACCCAGGCGCCCCAAAATGTTTTATTTTGAGGGAGAGAGAGAAAGTGCGAGGGGAGGAGGAGAGGGAGAGAATCTTAAGCAGGCTCCATGCCCAGTGTGGAGCCCGACATGGCGCTTGATCTCACGACCCTGAGATCATGACCTGAGCTGAAATCAAGAGTCAGACACTTAACCAACTGAGTCACCCAGGTGCCCCTAATTACAGCTTTCTTACCAACTGTACAGTGCAACATAAAAATGTTATTCATAACTTAATCACTGGATTACTGAAAACAAACTAGCATTACTGAAATTAGTACTAGTATGTATCTTAGAAAAACCCCACAGATCTATAAAGTTATTATACAAGTTTTAGGGCGCCTGGCTGGCTTGGGTTGGTGGAACATGAGACTCTTGATCTCTGGGTTGTAAGTATGAACCCATGTTGGGTTTAGAGGTTACTTAAAAATAAAATCTTTAAAAAAATGGTAAGTTTTGAGTAAACAACCTTCAGCTTAGTTCAGGTTCTTCCAAATACTTGCATAGTTGGTTTATGCTCAATTTTCATATACAAATGTACTGAGCAAATACAAATGACACGATGTTACCCATAAAAGTTGGTAAAAGAATTTTATTGTGTGGCTTATGTAGGTCTTTGCATTCTACTAACAGAAAAGCATTTTTCCACATCTTATTCAACCTAACAAATTATATATCTGTGATCTTATCTACACGGCTGCAGTATTACACTATACTGAAGAAAACCTTCCTTTTACTTGTACGTTGGTGCAATTATACAGCAGATCTCTCTTTGTCCAGAAAATAAAAATATTCTCAATCTCAACTTAAAATGGAACAAAGACATCAATACCAAGTTTCCTGCACCACTCAGTAAAAGATTGCAATAAAAACCAGAACAGTATGCTGCTTAACATACAAGATGATGAGATGTCTGCCAGTTTCAGTCAAACCTCTGTAGGAATGATTTAGCATCTGGGTTTATTTTTACTGCTGTTTTCACATATGACAAGTGGAATTGTACCATAATGAAGAATAGTCACATTCTTCATTTGCTCAAGAGACTCAAATATTGGACTCTAGCACAGGAAATATCTCTTGGGGCTTAGTAATATACAAATGGGTAGAAAAAAAAAACTGCCTTAGGAAAAATTTCACAATTGTTTGACTAAACATCTGAAACGTTTTTATCACAGCTTTCATATATTAAAAAAGTTTCCTCCAGAGATGAAGCTTATTTATGACATAAAACCTAGTCGCTATCATCTGACCCATGTTCTGAGCCCCGATCCGAGGCCTCGTTGTTGGATCCCTCTGGTTCGGATTCATTTCCAGAGCCGTGGCCAGAGCCCTCATTATCTGAGCCTCTCTCGGAATCGTGATCGGACTCGGCGCTCGGAGAAGCGGGGCGGGAGTCCATGTCTGAGCCTCCAGAGCGGCTCCTCCCGGACTGCACAGACTCATTGTCAGACTGGTCAGAACCCGAGGGCCTTCTCTTTCTGGCTGGCTGGTCACTGTCTGAATCCTCATCTGACTGCTGTCTGCGGGGCCTCCGGGGGCTGCCGGCCTCGCTGCCAGACTTGTTCTGGTTCTCATCAGAATCGCTCTCTGAGGAGGCCCGCTTCTTCCGCCGCTCGCCCTCATCCGAGTCGCTGTTGCTGTTGCTGGTTCGGTGATGCCTGGTAAAGACAAGGGCGGGTTAGACCGGCCAAGGGGAGCTCAACGAGCACAGAGTGCTTTCAAAACGTCAGGGCATTTACTGTTCTATTTCTTGACCCGGATGGTGTTGACACAGGTGTTCATTTTGTGGTACTTGTGCCGTGTCCTGTTTTGTAAATTTGATATATTTCACAGTAAAAAAAAAGGATTAAAAGGAAAAAAGAATACGGCACTTTGATTATAACACAACATTTAAACAATAAACGAGGACTGTCATTGGCTTATATCAGGCACCTTTCATCAGAATGAAGCACTTCTCAATTTCATACATAAAATTATGAAAAGGAAGGGATAATTTATTTCTATAAACAAATTCATAGCAGCAGAGGTGAAACCCAGGATCTTGCCTGGCTGTAGACTCTGAGGAATTAACCCTCTCCCAAGGCTGGATGAGTGGGACTTGTCCCCGTCCTATCATACACCTGAAGAGCAAAGGCACTGTTTCTAACCACGACCTGCACTAGGGCCCTCCACCAACACAAGACTTACTTAAGAGAAGAAGCTGGGGCTAAAAGGCTTTTATAGCTTGCTTACTTCTGCTCTGAGGTCCCCTCTACTTATCAGTTGATGGGTTAAAGGGAAGGGGACTTGCACCTATGCTTGGAATGCTGGTGGCACCCAGCTGGTGGCACCCAGGGAATCTTGGCTTCCTGGAGGCTCTGGGGGAAAGAGCATTCCCGTAACTGCTGTGACAGTGGCTCACAGCCCAGAGCTTTGGACAGGAAGACATACTGCTCCTGTGGCATATTCCTCAGTTTTGGTCTCCATGACAGATTCCAGGAAAGGAATATTAAATCCCACAGGGTTCAGTCTAAGAAGAGAGAAGACGATGAAATATATCCCTCTGTTCGGATATGAAACCATCTCTGCATGACTAAAGAAAGGCTCTTTGTGCTTAAATCTGAAAGAAGAAACCTAGACATACAATATGTAACTCAGGTCACCCTGGGTGGACATGAAGAGTGACTAAGAAGTGGACACTGTATATTCATTCTGTATATATGCTGAAGGCCAGTGGGCCTCCTGGGATCTAATTCCCACCATTCTACCTGGCCAAATAAGCAAACACTTCGTGATGGTCAGGACCAAGTTTAACTGATACAAGTGGCTCAAATCAACATGGTCTTGACCTCAGATATAGTTTAGCAGTAGCTCAGCCTGTCACATGGACCCTTCTGCCTACACATTTTAACAATGCTCATTCTAAAACCAGACATCTCATTGCTCTGCTCGTGCATGCCTCTCACCACTGGCCAGGGTAACACCGTGGGCAAAGGGCAAAGCAACCCCACTGTATGTTAGCCAGTGTCTTCAGAGAAAAGCGGAACTGCCGGGTCTTTACAGATGGTTCCCTAAAGCTCGCTACCTATGATGCCAGCACCCCCGCCAGCACCCTTAGCTCCCTCGACATGCTAACCAAGACTCAACTCAAACAGCCTTCCTTTTACAAAGCCTGTCTCCTACAACCCTCCCCTCAACTCCAAATTAGGTATAGTCCCCAGAGAGCAATAAAGGAAACTATGTGGATAACACTTATCTCACGATAATTCGGTTTTTGGTTTATCTGTTATTCTCCACTGCCTCTAAAGCATAAACTCCTTGAGGGCAGAGTCTGACTCTTTCCTCTGTATCCCTGGCACTCAGCACACTGTCTCAGAGAATTCTCCGGGGATGTTCAAGTGACTGTGGAATGAATGAATGAAATGACGGCCATCAGAAGAAATACACAGTGTGGTACAGCATTCAGAGTCCCACTCTGCGAATCCAAGTTGGGGGGGAACCTCCAGCTTGAGGGACAAGTTTAGGACAAGTAAAATCAAAGACTACTTTTCCAGGTGTGCCATGAGCTAAAGGAGCGTACTGGACAAGTGGTCTAGGAGAGCCCTTCACGGAGCAGGCAGAGCTGAGTCACCACTGCCCCACAACGGAGGAAATGGTCAAGAAAGTCCCATCCCCACGTGAGCAGGATCAGGCTACTCTAACAGTTTTAGCCGGTCTGGTAGTGTAGCAAAGTGATACATTCCATTTAGAAGGATGCCATCCAGAGCTAGAGCATATTAAGCTAAGTGAAGTAAGTCAGTCAGAGAAAAACAAATACCATATGATCTCACTCATATGTGGAACTTAAGAAAGAAAACAGATGAACATATGGGAAGGGGGAAAAGAAAAAAAGGAGAAAGAGAAGCCATAAGAGACTCTTAACAACGGAGAACAAACTGAGGGTTGATGGAGGGGGGTGGGTGGGGGATGAGCTAGATGGGTGATGGGCACTAAGGAGGGCACTTGTGATAAGCACTGAGTGTTGTATATAAGTGATGAACCACTGAATTCTACTCCAGAAACCAATATTGCACTGGATGTTAACTCCCTAAAATTTAAATAAAAAAATAAAAAAATGAAATAAAACAGCAAAAAACAGTAATAATATAGTAAAATAAAAGAAAATTTCACTACTGAAAAAAATAGAAGGATGCCATCCAGCAAATTTCAGCTAATATCCACGGAGAAATAAGATTTCAAAATAGGTTTTCTTCTCTGAGGAACAAACATGTGACAGGACAAAATGACAGGGTTAGAATAAGATGTGTGTTGAGGTTTCTGCCAGCTTTGACATTCTAAGAAACTGGAGGGAAGACATTTGGCACAGTGACCACTTTTATCTTTCATTAGAAGAATACACTAAAGGAACAATTCCTACCCTTCATCAGCAATTTTAAGTTTATCTTCGTCTGAAGAATCATCACTTGACGATATTATGGCTTTCGATTTTATTTTGCCCTTCATTGAAGGAGGCAGACGTTCTGGCTTAGGCTAAAGAAAGAAGACCAAACATAACAGATTATTCAAGACTCTGAGGTTACATTACATTAGGACGTCTTATTAAATTAAGTTTGCAGTGTAATGATAACAATCAAACAGCAGCCTAATACATTTCAAAAAGAAGCATTTGTGCTTGAAGAAACTGCAGGGAAAGAATGTATTCTGGTGGGGGCGCCTGAGTGGCTCAGTCATTAAGTGTCTGCCTTTGGCTCAGGTCATGATCCCAGGGTCCTGGGATCGAGCCCCGCATCGGGCTCCCTGCTCTGCGGGAAGCCTGCTTCTCCCTCTCCCACTCCCTCTGCTTGTGTTCCCTCTTTCACTGTGTCTCTCTCTGTCAAATAAAAAAAAAAAAAAAAAAAAAAAGAATGTATTCTGGTGTAGTGCAATCCTTCCTGCCAACAACGGGGATGAAAACCACAGTATTATAAACTTACAGCCTTCTTCTTCTCTGCTCTTGGGGGACGGCGCTTTTTCGGTTTGGGGCCATTTTCGGTTTCGTCATCGTCAGATCCTTCTTCTCCCTTTGGAGGTCTTACATAGTGGACATCAAAAGAAAGTCTGTCAAGATTCACTCATACTTAGAAAGTCTAAGACTACTTTGTCATTGACACATTTTCTTTTCTTTTTTTTTTTTTTTTTTAAGATTTTACTTATTTATTTAACAGAGAGAGACACAGCAAGAGAGGGAACACAAGCAGGGGGAGTGGGAGAGGGAGAAGCAGGCTTCCCGCCAAGCCGGGAACCTGACGCGGGGCTCAATCCCAGGACCCTGGGATGATGACCTGAGCCGAAGGCAGATGCTTAACAACTGAGCCACCCAGGCACCCCGATCAACACATTTTCATTCTGAATACTATTCTCTACATGTGCTCTCAACCATACTGTCCCTCCTCAAGGGCAAAGGCCATCATTTACAATTGCTGCACACAGCTCAGGAGTCCGCAAACACCATGGATTTATGTGATGTCTACCAAATAATTACGTCTCTGTTGAGTCCTCTTATTAATCTAAGGTAAGCTTGAATCTTGCACTTGGTGGAGGGATAGAGGACGGGACAAAAGACCCAGGCTCCAGACCTTACATCCTTCCTCTCCTCTTCCTTCCTTCCCAGCTACTCATTCCGGGCCTACTGAGGTCCTATCATAGCTTCCATTCTACAGGTCTGTGTCTGAATGAATCCACTGGGTTCTTCCCTAAGTAGAGGCAGTAAAGGGCTGGGAAGAACAGGTCTCGCTAAGATAGCCAACTAGAGGTTCCTGGACAGGGGAGCACCACGAGAGAGGAACAGGACAGCTCAGGGGCACCTCCAGGTGAGGGACAGGCAGGATACCACTTATCTTAACAGCAAATGGCACTAGAAGATTCAAAGGCCTTCTTTCACATTAATTCACATTTTATACATCTAGCAAAACTTGAGGTGGGCTGATCATTATTACCATTTTACCTAACGGAAACTGAGGCTCACTGACTTTCCTAAGGTTGCACGTGGACACTTAGTGTGGACATACCCAGTTTTCTCATTCTAAACTGCATACATTTTCCCATAAATAAATATTACAATTTTGAAGACATCAGAAAGGCAATGATGACTAACTTGCAGCTCTCACAGGAAGCTGTGGAGATGTGTGGCGACTCCAAGTACTCAGGGGATTTGGTGTGGAGGGGTCTTTCTTAGGGTTATTATGATTAAAGTAGGAAGTGGGGGAACAAAAGGCTTCACTGTCTGCAAAGATCAAGTGATCACCAGGTTTCATGAATTCTAACACAAGAAAGATTCAGGTGAGAGATTGTCTGTCACCTTTATGAGGCTATTCACAACACACTGGTAATACCTTCTCCTCTTTTTCTTCTTTCTCTCACCACCCTCCTCTTCTTCGCCTTCTTGTTCACTACCACTGCCCTTTCTTCTCTTCTTCTTTTTGGATATTGGCAGGTCATCGTCGGTATCATCATTGACAAATTCATCAAACTCTCCTCCCTTTTTAGAACGCTGAAATCCAAAAAAGACTACAATCAGTTCTCTCCTGGCTGGTGGAATAAGGCCATATCCTATCAGTCATTTAACAAACAAAGGATCTTTTTTTTACCAAGTTGCAAGGAACTTGTATTTGATGAAGCCCAATGTTAAAGACTTCTAATTAGGGTAAATTGCTCAGATATCAAAAATCATCAACTACTCAGGCCACTACAAGGTACAGCGTACTGGACTAACCCTGGAATGAATTTTTTTTTTTTTTTAAAGATTTTATTTATTTATTTGAGAGAGCATGAGAGGGGAGCCAGTCAGAGGGTGAAGCAGACTCCCCGCTGAGCAGGGAGCCCGATGTGGGACTCGATCCCGGGACTCCAGGATCATGACCTGAGCCGAAGGCAGTCGCTTAACCAACTGAGCCACCCAGGCGCCCCCTTGGAATGAATTTCTAAGGATACTACTGAAAGCACTGGGTTGGAAGACTGTCTCTTAGCAAAGGAGGAAGTCAAACTTAAGAATTAAGCACTGAGTAAATACAACCAATGATATTCACTTCTGCGAGTCAAACGACAGGGACTGCGGCCACCAGTATTAGCAGGAGTCCCACCTTACCCGTCCACCACCACCACCTCTCTTCTTTTCTTTTGCTGCTTCGGTCTCTCCAGTAAACATAAGAATATTTTTGGTCTTCTCTACATACTGGGCCCGCTGTTCCAAAAGTTTCTTTTGCTCTTCCTTCTCTCTGAGACGTTTCTCTTCCTAGGAGGGAAAAAGAGTAGGAAAACACTGCATCAAAATGTTATGTTGAAAAAATATCATGATGACTATCAGAAGGACTTCTTTTTTAACATACAAGGTGTATGTATGCACACAATTCTTTAGTTCTAGTATAACTGCAAACACAATAAGTACCTGCTCTTTAAGAAGTTTCTGCCTTAACAGTTCCTTTTCTTGCTCTTGTTTGGCCCGTAACTCCCTTTCTTCTTCATCTTGTTTACGTGCCCGGGCCACGTGGTACTGGGCCTGGCTCAGTAAGTCAGAGCATTGCCTACAACATTTCAGATTCAGAGAGACATGAATGCAATTAGTATTTTGTTCAAAAACTCAGAGTATCTGTTTTCCTTACACAAACTAAAAAGTCTGAAGCAGGATCATTAGCTGATATCTAAGGGATATTTTAATTAGCAAAATTAACTTAAGTTTCTCAAAGTCAAGACTGTCAATTACAGTAACTTTCCAAATTATAAGCGTCCTCTCCAAGCATAAATATAAAGATTTTCAACATTCTCTTCACATGTGACTCAAAGAGTCAGGATAGATAGAAAAGTATTTTCTCCACACAACTTAAATACTTGTACTAAATTGACTTTGTCATATTCCCTGAAAGGACCCTTAGAAAAAAGCTTGACCCAGGCTGGGGAGTCCCACAGAGTGGGAAAGACTGACCCCTGGAAGGCTACCCAGTGCACACTGATATCACTGCCTCACCCAAAGTCACCTTCCAGAAGTAGTAACATTACCTGGCTTCTGTAGCAGCAAGGGCCAAATCGAATCTCATTTTGTCTCCCACTTTACTCAAGTAACTGAAGTATCTAAATGGAATGAGAAAATAAAATACTTCACTTAAAAAAATTCTAATGAAACAGGCTCTTTAACATTTTTAATCCGCTTTACAAAAACAGTCTGAGAATAGGTTTACTGACTTACATGAACCTGTTTGATACATGAAAGGCTATCATCTCAATATAATTATATATGAAACGCACTTAAAAAAAGACTCATCATTATAACACTCAATATGTTTAATAAAAAACAAGTCCATGAAGTTTAGTCATATTTAATATTATCAGTAAATTCATAAATAACCAAAAATCAGCTCAAGCAACAAGTATTTACTAACCACTGTATTTACTAAATATGTCAGCATGGAGTTTAGGAGGTGTAGGCCATGAAAACACAACTAATGTACCAGGAAAGGCAAGGAATGCTTATATAAGAATTTAAATAAGGTTGGACAAAACCTGAAGAGATGTCAGGCTTTGATTTCACCACAAACTGAATTACCAAATAAATCCTATGAAGGTACATAAATTTTGAGCTAAGTTCAATAAACCTATTCAATATTTATGAGGACAGGCTTTAATAATCTTAGCCCTATGAAAATTAGTATCCCATGAAAGACACACCAGTATAAGTAATAAAACCAATATAAGTGAAGCCTAAAAATTTCAAGTGCGTAAAATGCTGGGTCATTTTATTGTTAGATTAATGAAAATCTGGGGCAAACTTGCAAAGCTAGCCAGCCAGTTCTAGGGGACGCTACATGATACAAATTTGGCAGGAACCTGGCCACAGTTTGGCGCCACCTGGTGGCAGCTGTCTGCTTTGGCTTAAAAATCACTGGAATGCTAATAAAAAATGATTCTCTTGAGGGAAGTGGTTTTCAGCACCTTTTGAGACAAATGGATTTAAAGAAACAAAACATTTCAAAAGTTGTTTCTACAAAATCTTTACCTATGTGCAAGCTCCAGTTCTTTCACAGCATTCAGTACTTCCTTCAGATTACTCTTTTCATCTTTCAGAACAGAGGTAGCTAATCTTTGCAGGACCAAGGCCACATTAAACATAAGTACTGTATCACTGGGGGCCACATGTCTAGCCTATAAGTAAGAAACAAAACAAATACTTCATATAATCGAATGACGTGAAAAGGATTTTAGCCAAACAGAGTGTTAGGTGTATATATATATATATATATATATGAACATGCACAAAATAGAAATTTAAAAAAATACAATGCAGAATAGAACTAAATGAGAATAATGAATTTTCCTTTTTTTTTTTTTTAAAGATTTTATTTATTTATTTGAGAGAGAGAATGAGAGAGAGAGAGAACACATGAGAGGGGATAGGGTCAGAGGACGAAGCAGACTCCCTGCCAAGCAGTGAGCCCGATGCGGGACTCGATCCAGGGACTCCAGGATCATGACCTGAGCCGAAGGCAGTCGCTTAACCAACTGAGCCACCCAGGCGCCCTGAATTTTCCTTTTTACCTTGAGCAAAGTCTGCTTGCACTCCTGTAACTTGCCACACTTGAAGAGGGCCCGGGCCAAATACAGCACAACTTCAGTGTTCTGGTGCTTATAGAATTTTCTGAGACAGTTTTCATACTATAATAAAAGAAAAAGTTAGTTAAAATACAATAAGGATTAAATAATGTTGTCATAACAAGATTTCAAGTGATTTTAAAGCTATGTGAAAGGTGTTTTACCTTTTGAGTGGTTAATTTTAAAGAATAATTTGAGAATGATTTTTGACATTCACCAGGATACATTTTCACAACATGAAAATCTGATTAAAAAAAAAACAAAACAACCCACAACTAGATACTCAAAATAGTTTTTCGATTTGAAACTCGGACCAACACTGAAAGGATAAATAGACTGGACGGTCTTTTTCATATCTCTAGCAATACTATTTAGAATCAGCTGACAACTTATTAAAAGTTACACACCTGGCTCCTTTTGGTTATACTCTCTACCACCTTTCTTTAGGATTGGTGGAACCTACTGGCAACGAGCATGTGAAGTCTCACAGTTCTGGTTAACTTCTTGGTAAAACCAATATATAGCAGTCCTGGTGTCAATTTTGCCATGAACACTTCACTTTTTGACCATGGAACCTATTCTGTCACAGGTATGATCTTTTTCAAGGAAGGTGGCTAGAGAGTTTCCCCTTGAATATCCC
This sequence comes from Halichoerus grypus, assembly GCF_964656455.1. Taxonomy (NCBI): domain Eukaryota; kingdom Metazoa; phylum Chordata; class Mammalia; order Carnivora; family Phocidae; genus Halichoerus; species Halichoerus grypus. Next base: position 45,251,896 of record NC_135722.1, read on the forward strand.
TAGTAATTAATTTGCATTTTTAAAAGGCAACATATCATTTTGGAGTTCAGGGAGTCCCACCTCCAAAAACACCACCTCTGAGTCTACCATATGCAATCTGGGTTCTATAAATCTTTGTCACTGGTGCCTTTCAAATATTCTGAATTTGAAAACAATACCCACCATTCTTAGAAAAAAAGGTTAACCACTTCCAGGAGTCTGACTGTGCTTGTCTTCTACCTCTGGTAAGAACCTTGTTTTTTCTGGGCTGCCTGGGTGGCTCAGATGGTTGGGCGTCCGCCTTCGGCTCAGGTCGCGATCCTGGGGTCCTGGGATCGAGTCCCACATCGGGCTCCTGGCTCAGCAGGGAGCCTGCTTCTCCCTTTCCCTCTGCCTCTCCCCCTGCTCATGCTCTTTCTCTCTCTCTCTGTATCTCTCTGTCTCAAATGAATAAATAAAATCTTAAAAAAAAAAACCTTGTTTTTTCTGACCATACTATTTCCCATAGAGCCTAAGAACTTTTCTACATTTGAATATGCTATAGATGCTAAATATATATATAATTTAAAGATTTTAAACTCACGACCCTGAAATCAAGAGTCACTGCTCTACCGATTGAGCCAACCAGACACCCCTATATCCTAAATATGACTCTTTTACTTCAAGTTCAAGCACTCCACAAATATGAAAAGCCTAACAAAATTCTATAGTGATGAAAAACTAATCCCCATGGAGTTTTTCTCTTTCTTTCCAAAATGTCATTTAATCTGAGAAAGAAGAAACAAGGAAATAAATATTAAATCCTCCTATCTTCTGGGTATTTACTGATATACTAGGCATGTTAGTGACAAGTTTGGTATCCAGTACTTTTCATACTGGATCCTCATACGATTCTGTGAATTTAAGGTACATGATCTCCATTTTACAAATGGGGAAACTGGCTCAGAGAGGATGTCCTCTGCCCAAGGCATGTGATTAGGGGTAGAACCAGGACTCATATCTCTGTCTGGACACCAAAGACTGGCCTTAACATTATATAAGTCTCCGAATAGACAAAAATCAAAAATAGCACACAGCTCCACGACAGGGTCAGAATGGGTAAGAAAACATTTGCTCAACAATGAACACAATATAAAAATATCTTGAAAGATAGGCTATTACCATCTGAACAGCACTGATATACTGCTTCTGTTCCACGTAGATATGTGCTAGGTTCAACCACACATCACTGATATCTGCTGTTGCTTCTCTTACTTGGGCAAATACATCACGAGCTTCACGAAAATACCCTTTGTGGGCCAAAACAGCTCCTAAAATTATAAAAAGGCTTACATTTAAGAATTTTCTAATTGTAGCCAGAAAAACAACTGAAAGTCCTGTTTTAAAACAACTACGTTTATTACATTTAGGGAGAAATTATGATCTACAAACATTCCTTTGAAAGCACTTATTTCACACTACGATGCCCATGTCTTATAATCACCTATGCCATTAGCAGCATACAGATTCTTTGCATCATTTCTGAGTACTTGTTTATAGATGGCCAGAGCACGATCTTGATGACGCTTCTCCTATAAAAAGAAATAAACATTATAAAACAAAATTCAAACAGGAGTCAAGTGTCATCTTTGTTTTAAAGAGACAAAAAGGAAAAAAAATAAAGAGACAAAAAGAAATTACCTTTTCTCGATCTCGGGTGGGCTGATGCAAAGTCTGGAGCCAGACGTTGCCAAGGGCCAGCATAGAGTAAGTATCACTCTGCGTAGATGGTTGTTTTAATATCCTCTCAAATTTCTTCTGTCCTGGACCCCATTCTTGTTTTGCTAAATGAAGATTACCAATCAAAGACCAAGCATCTGGATGGTCCTGAAACACACATGTGTAAAGAATCAAAATCTGTAATTTGGATTCAGAGACATTGATCACTTTTCCATGATAGCTGATTACTGAAGAAGTTTACAAGCTACATTTACAAATTTAGAGTGGAGATGGATGAATGAATTGTAAAATCAATTTAGTGTGTAATTATCAGCATAAGAAATGCAACAGAATGGAAAATAGGAAGGTCATCAGTGTACAGCACAAGGCAACAGCACATAAAGATTTCAACACTTTCATTTTAGTTTGTATACACACGTGTGTGTACTAGGCTATGATGTAAAATCTGTTTCTGTGGGACACAATCAAAAAGTTTAGATAACTTCTACACTCTAGTATCTTTCACAAGTAAAAATTAAACAGGGAGATGTCAAGATACTAGAAATATGATAGACATTAAAATGAAAAACTGATTTACTAGGAAAAAAAAAGGTGAGAAAATTTTTTTTCAAACCTAAGAGTTCATACTACCAACCTGATTAATTTGAAGAGCTTCCTTAAACCAATCTGAAGCCTCATAAAAATTTCCTTTATCTCTAGCCATAGCTCCTAGGCGCAGATAGCCTGAAAACATACATTTAAAAGTTTTTATGTTTAAAATATTAGCTATAAAAGATCATAATTTTAAAGTCATACTTTCAAAATGATTGCATTTTATTACATTCATACAATGAACAAAAAAATCCCACAAGTGAAAAAATATTGAGCAGCAAAAAAAAAAATTAATAATCTAACAAGTTAAAGAACAACTCTGCCACCATGAAGTCTCACTGCTTGAAATCCAATGATGCCAAAAAACATTTCTATGAAAAAATTTATCTCTGCCACTCTATTTCCAAGGCTAGCACCCCGGTCCAAGTCCTCATCTCTACCAAAGTTACTTAAGAAGCTTGGAGCAGTTCTGTTTCCAGTTTCTCTCTGATGCACAGCATGGTCACTTTTTCTTAAAAAGCTGCTTGTCATATGGCAAAACAGTGAAAGCACAGACTACTAGGGATTACTAGTTAGAAAATCTGGGCTCTAACTCCACTTAAAGAATAGTAAGAGGGGAGGCGCCTGGGTGGCTCAGTTGGTTAAGCAACTGCCTTCGGCTCAGGTCATGATCCCGGAGTCCCGGGATCGAGTCCCACATCAGGCTCCCTGCTCAGCAGGGAGTCTGCTTCTCCCTCTGACCCTCCTCCCTCTCATGCTCTCTGTCTCTCATTCTCTCGCAAATAAATAAAATCTTAAAAAAAAAAAAAAAAAAAAAAAAGAACAGTAAGAGGGGCGCCTGGGTGGCTCAGTCGTTAAGCGTCTGCCTTCAGCTCAGGTCATGGTCCCAGGGTCCTGGGATCCAGCCCCGCATCGGGTTCCCTGCTCCGCAGGAAGCCTGCTTCTCCCTCTCCCACTCCCCCTGCTTGTGTTCCCTCTCTTGCTGTGTCTCTCTGTCAAATAAATAAATAAAATCTTTAAAAAAAAAAAACAAAACAAAACAGTAAGAAAGTGTCACACAAATATAAGTTATTTTCTCCAGAAAATGTCACTCTCCTCAGGCAACGAACAATGGCTTACTATTGCCTATCAAACCAATTCAAGTTCAGCCTGGCATTCAATTAAAACCTTATTTTTTTTTTAAATCACTTTTGCATCCATAACAGCATCAGCAAGGCCAAGTTAATAGCTCCTGATTTAACCAGAGTCAAAATATCATAGCTTTAGGTTCTTTTAAGGGAAGTACAGTATTGTAAATTATTTTTAATTAAAAGCTTTCCGGGGCGCCTGGGTGGCTCAGTCGGGTAAGTTACTGCCTTCGGCTCAGGTCATGATCTCAGGGTCCTGGGATCGAGCCCCACATTGGGCTCCCTGCTCGGTGGGAGGCCTGCTTCTCCCTCTCTCACTCCCCCTGCTGTGTTCCCTCTCTCGCTCTTTCTCTGTCAAATAAATAAATAAAAAAAAGCTTTCCAAATTTTACAATGTCTAGTGTGTAAAAACTCAAGGTAGGATATTTTACTAATAATTATTTCAAAGTAAAACAATGCTCTTTCTTACTATTATAAACATTGCAAAAATGTTAATATGAAATCAGAGCAGGAGCATCATAAAGGTCCATCCATCACCAAATAAGTCAAGGAGTTGTTCAAAGTCTAATAAAGGTAGCTGACCCACTGAAGATCACCTACCCTATGAAATATATGGTTCAACTGGTTTTTAGTTATTTCTTTTAGTTTCTAGCATAAATTTAAGTGAAGCTGCATTGTTTTTTTTTTTAAGGCCATAAATTTGCCTTGAAGGAAAAGGGGACATTATAACCTTCACATTTTTTTACTATTGGTTCTAAGAAAGATTTTTTTTCAGGCTGAATTTTTGCTGCTGTTGTGGGAATTTTAATTCATAAAAAAAAAGTTTACAATTCTTGGGGCGCCTGGGTGGCTCAGTCGGTTAAGCATCTGCCTTCCGCTCAGGTCATGATCCCAGGGTCCTGGGATCGAGCCCCGCATTGGGCTCCCTGCTCAGTGGGGAGTCTGCTTCTCCCTCTCCCTCTGCCTGCTGCTCCCCCTGCTTGTGTTCTCTGTCAAATGAATAAATAAAATCTTTAAAAAAAAAAAAGTTTACAATTCTTACAGTCAACATAATTAGGATGTTCCCGTAAGATGTTTTTATATAGTTTTTCTGCTTCATGGAATTCACACATTGCCTCATACAGCCTGGCTAAATTATATGATGTTGTAACAGAAATGGCATTATAATAATGTTCATCATGTTCAGCTTCTGCTTTTGCACGATCCAATGATGCCAAAAAATATTTCTATGAAAAAGAAAAGAAAATTACATTGTTAAAAGACAGCTGATATATCTAAAAAAGTGTGCATTCAACTTGACAGTATGGAAGAAGGGAATATTTCCAGTTCCCTACCTTTGCCTCCCCTAGATTTCCAAGTCTAAAATGGAGGGCACCCACATTATTCAGAATCTCTGGCGGGACATCGGCCTGCACTTTCTCCTGAAGGATCCGTGTAGCTGTTCCATAGGCTGAAAGGGCACCCTGTATTTTCATGGCGGAGACAATAAGGGGTAAGTGAAAATAAAAGGGAGAAACATTACACCACGCTTTCAAAAAACACATTAGGTAGAAGACAAAAACACTGCTAAAATACCTGTATGTCAGTCTGTTCTAAGATTTGTGCCAATTCAATCCATGCTTCAACGTCATCAGGATACTGTTCTGTGACTTTCTTCAAATGGCCCTGGGATAAAAGAGGTCATTAAGCTGATGCAGGCTTAATTCAGCAACTACAGGCTGTCAAAGTAAAAAGTGGTAGCTACTCTACCTTGTTTAATACGTCAACTGTTCGTTATTTCAACTGGAACAAGCTCGGCTAACAAAACTGCTTCCATCATATCTCTACTAGCAATAACAAGAATGAGGCATGACAGTCTAGTGATAACTATGAGAAAATAGCTACAATTTTTTAAAAGTACCTTGGCAATATCTCGTTTTTCTTGATCTTCTGAGGCAGCATATAGCGAGCCAAGAATTTTCATAGTTTCATAATTATTAGGATAAGCTTTCAAAACTTTCTCAAAGCACTGAGATGCATTTTCTTTGTCACCTCGATAAATGTACATTTGTCCCAAACCAAAAAATGGCAGCACAAAAGAGGATGAAGCAAACTGTGTGGCTTGATAGTAGTACTGGAAAGCTTGGTCATAATCTTCCTAAAAAATGAAAATAAAACAAGACCTACAGTGTATACAGACGTTTATTTTCTTTTTCATGTACAAAAGTTTTTAAAAGACTTGAAACACTATGAAACAAAAGAATTAGATATTCAGAGAAGGTTTAAAATGATCCTACCTGAACGTGGAATGATCTAGCCAGCTGGTAACAACTCTCTGCTTGCATGGCCTCCACTTCCGTATTATGGAATGCATGGAGAGCCAGGTGCTGGACTTTACTATAATCCTGAACAATGAGACCCAGAAATCAACGGAGTTAATTCAAACAACTCCAACAGTCTCAATCATAAGCCTTCCTCAAATTTCATTTTTAAAATGTGTTCACTGAATTACCAATAACAGTGCCATATCCAGAATTACGAATCATTTTTCTCATTCCCCTTGCAGATAAATTCATTTACCTAGAACTTAACATCTACCCATCACATCTATTACTTTATTTCATCCTGCAACAATCCTTTGAGGTATCAGCCCTATTTTTGTGATGAGAAAATCTGAGAGGTTAAGTCCCTTATTACTAGTAGAGGAAGCAGTTACAATTTATTGAGAACTATTATATACTAAGCACTGTGGTAGGTATGATACTTATAATTATTCTAGCCTCAGTCAAAAACCCTACAAAGAGTATCATTATTACCATTTTATCGATGGGGAAATGGAGGCTTAAAGAAATAAAGTATGTTGTCTTAGGTGGAAAAGTTAGAATCTGGATTTAATTTTTTTCTGACTCCAGGGAAATGTTCTAACACACGAGGGTAGCGAGCTTAAGTGACTGGATTTGAATTCAGCTCTCTTCGAATGCATGGGTCATGACTTTCCCATTAGACCTGACTTAATTTGGATTACAAAACTAATCTCCTGAGAGTCTCAAAGTCAGAGTTCATACATCAGGGGTGGGAAACAACTTTCTGGTTTTAATAGGGATGTTTTATCCATTTGACTAGTAATCTGGTCTGGAAAGCCTTTGTTTGGTCAATGGTCAGTTTCAACTTTTTTTTTTTAATTAGGAATAATAATGTGACTGCTGTTTTATTTTATTTATTTATTTTTAAAAATACTTTATTTGACAGAAAGCGTGAGCGAGCACAAGCAGGGGGAGGGGCATAGGGAGAGGGAGAAGCAGGCTTCCTGCTGAGCAGGGAGCCCATGCGGGGCTCAATCCCAGGACCCTGAGATCATGACCTGAGCCAAAGGCAGACGCTTAACAACTGAGCTACGCAGGCGCTCCTCCCCTCTGCATTTTAGCTGCTTCTCTTTCTGATCAAAAAACCAAGCTCAATTCCCAGTTTTTTCTGGAAGTCTGTGTTGATTGCTCCAGGAGTCATCATAGCTCCCATCTCTAAACTCACTTTACTACTTAATTACTGAAGTGTCTGGGATGTTAATTAATAATACCTTTCTTCCCAGGTAAATGATTCTTCTATAGGGGAAGCAATGTAGTGTGGTGGGCAGAGAATTAAAATATTACATCTCAACTGTACTACCTGCTAGCTGAGTGAATTCTGGCAAGTGATGTTACTTAACTTTGCTGAGTCTCAATTTTCTTTATCCATAGAAAGGGAAACAGAAATATCCTGCCTACCTCCTAGGGCTGCTCTAATGACAGATCAAGAAAACACATGTTAGCATGCTCTGTAAACCTTTAGTACATATATTCAGTGCAAGATGACTTCACAGTGCTGATCACATATCAGGTGTTCAGTAACTCAAAGAGATTGGCTTGATTTACATATTTCACGTACACAATCTAAAAGGTTTTGAGTTTGTTAAAGAACAAGACTGTATCTTCAGTAGTGGAAGGGTGATTAGCATTGAAAATTAGAAACTGAATAATTTTCAGTTGGTTCAAGGAAGCTGTCCTAACAGCTGTGAGCAATGATTATTAAACATGTACTCAAATATTTAGGATTATTAGTCCTCTGTTTTTCTTTTCAGTAAAAAGCATACTTGGGTAACTCTTTTATCTGAAACAATAACACTTCAAGTACTTATAAGATACATTTCCATCTTCTCCCTAAATAGTTGCTTTTCCCGACTGTAACAGTTACAGCATAAAGCTTAATTAATAATTCATTAGGAATGGGGAGTATGCTTCTATAGCCAGAGGGAATAAAGCATCATGGTTAATAGCTGTATGACCTTAGGCTATTACCTCTGCCTCAATTATTCATCCACAAAATGGGGATAATATTAACTACCTCTGACTATTCTACAAATTCATGGAATACATTTTTTTTAAGTTTTATTTCAGTAATCTCTACATCCAACGTGGGGCTCAAACTCACAACCCTGAGATCAAGAGTCACATGCTCTTCTGACGGAGCCAGCCAGGCACCCCCATGGATTTCACTTTTAATAACACTTGATATTTAGTAAGTATTAACTGCATATTAATAGCAATAATAACAGTGATATGCTATCATAAATAAGGATTGATACAGTCCTGTGAACTTTTTAAATTAAACTGCTATTTAATTAAAGTTCCTAGTACAATTTAGTACTTCCATATGGGAAGTAAAACTTTCGTACTTACTGTATAAAAACTTTGCCAATGAAATCTTGGATTTAGTATTCAAGAAATCTAAAATACCATTGCTTCTACAGAATTAGTGGCAACTTTAAAAATTACATCTTGATCAATATGCAAAAATAAACAAAAACTTTAATGACTTCTTGGTTGCCTACATAAGTAGGTCCAAACTCCTTATATCACACAAGTGCCTCACTATCTGGACCCAATGCATTATCTAGCATGAGCCCACCATATGCCATGGTTTTACTAAACCAGAGACTATTTCTACATCTGTGCCTTTCCCCTTTCAACTACCTGAAGACCTCCTCCTAAAAACCTAGTTCAAGAGCTTTTCCTTCTTGGTGAAAACCCTTTTTAACCACTTGGTTACTTCCTCTTTCGTTTCTCTATCACATCAAGATAGAGACCTTTATTTCTATATTTACATTTGTTTACATGTCTGTGTTTTCTACGAAGCCGAACCGAGTGCAGAAACCATACTTTACTGGTCTCCACATGTCTACTGCAGTGTTGGGTACAGTATAAAGGATCAATAAATATTAAATGAGTGAATGAACAAACACACCCACCCCCAATTAACTAATATAAATTTTAATTTGAAAAAAACTCTTGACGTTTTCAATTTTTTTCCAAGTTAAAAAAATAAAGTATCAACTGCAGAAAAGAAAAACAAATCAGGATTTAAAAGCAAACAACTTTAATAAATTGGCTTCTCCTACCTTTTTGAAGAAAAAGTGATTTGCCAAGTGGTTCAATACCATGGGGTTGCTGGGATCAATAGTATAGGCTCTGGAAAGAAGCTGGACACCATTTTTTATGGAATCAGCCTAAAAGAAAAACAATGACAACAGGGCCATTACTCAATTAGCATTTTTTCTGAAGTTTTTTTATAGTCTGAAGAAATAAGGTTACATAAATCTAAGTTCAGACACCAAAATATAGCTCTTGTTTCAGTTAACCTTCAGCAGGGATAAACAAATTTCAAATAGTGAATTAAACTGTTAGAACTTCCTTCACAAACAGTCACCTTTGGTATTTTTATAGATCCTGGCTGTCTTCTTGATGTGGCAGATGTCTGTGGATTACCCAACAGCCAGTTTACCCCCCTCACTCTGTTTAAATAGAGTCCAGACTTTACAGCTTGTGATCTTTTAATTTCAGGAAGGAAAGTTCCCTCCTCCTCTTCTCAAGCCCCAGGGGATGAATGATGGTTGATCTAAACCAGTCAAGATAACCTATTCCCCTTCTCTGGGGATCAGTCTAAGGCAGTGGTTCTAAACTGGGGGTGAGGTCATTTTTCATTATCACAACAGGGAGGACGTGCTGGCATTTAGTGGGCAGAGGTCAGGGATGCTGCTAAACATCCTACCAATGGGTAGGATAATTTCCCACAACAAAAAATTATCTAGCTCCTTAAGTCAACAGTGCTAAGGCTGAGAAACTCTGATAACCCTGTCTAGACAATTATATACAAGGGTAAGCGTGATGGGGATAGAACTGCTCTAAGAGAAAGCCATTTATCCTTTCCCTTTCCTCCCTCTATATAAGGTTGATGAAATAATGAGAGCCTTGGAGATATAGCAGCTATCTTGCAACTATGAGGTGACAGACACAAGGAGGAAAATCTACATACTCAGGAAGGACAGAAAGATGTAAAATTCTGGGTTTGAGAATACTGAGGTGCTAAATCCAAGACCTTAGATAGCTGGTTTAGTAGACGATAAAAACCCTCATGTTTAAGTCACTGCAGTAGGCTTTTTGTTACTTGCAATGGAAAGCATTCCAAACTGACATACATTGCACAGCTCCTTATGTGAAATTCTGAAATCTAAAAACTTCTTAAAAAACAAGTTGTTTGGTAATCTTAGAGCAAGCTTACATGGGGGCAAAACTTTACCTGAATTGTGAGGTTACCCTATTAGTGTGAAGAGTCACTCATTCTGACAGAGGAATAAAAGTTTGCCTTTGGGGTGGTGTCCTAATACCTGGGTGTTACAAATTATGCAATGCAGGCATCATATTACATTTCTATTATCTGCAGTCTTGACCTCTAAAACACTCTGGTCTCAAGAGTTGTAGATAAGGAATAGTGAGCCTGACAGATCAGTCACAAAAGAATTTTTTCATTCACATACCTCTTTATTGTTGAGTTCTAGTACAGCCAGTCCAACCAATGCTCCCACACATTTGGAATTGAGTTCCAGGGCTCTGCTGAATGCCAGACGAGCTTTCTCCAGTTTGTTAAGTTTCACAAAGCAATGGCCCATTCCTAAACGAACTTCCGCTAAAAAAATAGTCAATCTGTCAAACTAGGGCATTTTTAGGGTTTGAATTAAACAAAATGCTTAAACATTCTCTATGAGTTGCAAAATCTCAAAATTAACCTCAGTATAACTACACTATAAAATCTTTTGGTATATCACAAATTTGGTTTTAGTGGATATTATACCACACTGCCCACCCCCTTTCTCGCCATAAACAGAATACCTACCATACTGGTATTTTTCTTGCACTCCTGCCTATACAGTACCTTCAATATCTAATTTTCAAACAGCAATTTTTAAAGACAGCAAAAAGTTTCGGGGCGCCTGGGTGGCTCAGTCGTTAAGCATCTGCCTTCGGCTCAGGTCATGATCCCAGGGTCCTGGGATCGAGCCCGCATCGGGCTCCCTGCTCAGCGGGAAGCCTGCTTCTCCCTCTCCCACTCCCCCTGCTTGTGTTCCCTCTCTCGCTGTGTCTCTCTCTGTCAAATAAATAAAATATTAAAATAAATAAATAAATAAATAAAGACAGCAAAAAGTTTCATGAAGGTCTTCAATATTGTAACTGACTATGTGCACATACTGTCATTCCCTTCAGAGCTATGCTTATACTTGCTACCCAACTTCAAGGCCCTGCCAAAACTCCACCATGTTCCCATGAAGGGCCAACCTCCCCACTGGTTACTGGATCTTACCTTTCTCATCTATTTAAGGACACTGCTCCAGCAACCCTCTCCTATTTTTCCTGCATCATCAAATTTTCTCCCTCTACTACATTATTCTCATCCACATACATTCTCCCATCTTAAAAAAAAAATCCTCTCTTGATTCCATTTCCCTTTCCAATTGTCAACCCACTCCTATTCTTCCCTTGATAGCAAAACTCCTTGAAAGATCTATCTATAGTTGCTGCCTCTCTAACTTTCCTTTTCCATTTTCTGTTAAATGTATCCACCAAGCATCTCACCCCCACCATTCCAGTAAAACTGCTTTTATCAAGGTCACTAATGATTACTATGCTACTGAATTCAATGATCAATTCTGGGTTCCTATTTTACTTGACCTAACAATAGAATGGGACAGTGTCTGACCCTGTCCTGGAAACATTTTACATCTGACTTCAAGGACATTGCCCTTACTCTCTTTTCCTCTTACATCTCTGGCTGCTCCTTCTCAGGCTCCTTTGTTGGTTCTTCATTTCCCTTCTACAATGTCACAGTGCCCTAGAACACCATCTTTGAACCTCTTTTCTATCTCTACTCATTCCCCTGGTGACCTCATATTTTCATGGCTTTATACACCATCTCTATGTTGACGACTTCCAAATTAATTATTTCAGCTCAGACCTCTTTCCTGAATGACAGCCCTCCTGACCTCTCCACTTGTAGGTCTAAAAGGTATTTTAATATTTTAAAAACTAATTCGTTTTGAATTATATTTTCCAGATGTACTAAAATGTAACTCTACTCTTACAAGGAGTTACCTTTGATTCCTCCTTTGTCTCATACATCACATCTACTCCGTCAGTTCTTCCTTCAAAATATACATAGATTCCGATCATTTGCACCTCTACTATTACCACCCTAGTGCAAGCCACAATCATCTCTGACCTACATTGACTGCAAAAGCCTTCTACCTGGTCTCCCCATTTCTATCCTTGCCCCCCACTTGTCTCAACCCAAAAGCCCAAATGATCCTTTTAAATATAAGTCAGATCATTACTTACTCCTTTGCCCAAAGTCCTCAAATGGCTTCCTATGTCTATCATAGTAAAAGCCTAAGTCCTTATAATAACCTATAATGCCTTACATGATTGGTCCTTGATTCTATCTCTGACCCAATTCTTACTACTTTTCCTCCTCATTTTCTCTCTCTATTCCAGATACACTAGCTTCCTCACCATTCTTCAGACTTGCTAGACCCACTCTTCCCTCAGGACCTTTGTACCTCCTATTCCCTCTCTCTGGGAATAATCTTCTTCCATATATCTACAGGTCTATTATTTTAAGGTCTTTATTTAATTGTTACTATTCTCCTGGTCAACCTTTCTTTTTTCTTCTTTTTTTTTGCGGGGGGAGGAGCAGAAGGGGACAGAATCTTTTTTTTTTTTTAAGATTTTATTTATTTATTTGAGAGAGAGACAGAGCATGAGCAGGGCGAGGGGCAGAGGGAAGAGGGAGAAGCAGGCTCCCCACTGAGCACAGAGCCCAATGCAGGGCTTGATGTCAGGACCCTGAGCTGAAATTAAGAGTCAGACGCTTAACTGACTAAGCCACCCAGGCTCCCCGAGAGAGAGAATCTTAAGCAGGTTCTATGCCCAGTGCAGAGCCCAATGCAGGACTTGACCTCACAACCCTGAGATCATGACCCAAGCCAAAATCAACAGTCGGATGCTTAACTGACTGAGGCACCCAGGAGCTCCCTGGTCAACCTTTCTAAGCAATCTCCCAATTCTTCTCATACACTTTTTCTGCTTTACTTTCCTTTTACCGATATCTTATGCAGTATATATTTTACTCATTTTATCTTCCACACTGCAAAATGAATTCCATGAGGGCAGGGATTTTTTTTTTTTTTTTAAGATTTATTTATTCATTCCAGAGAGAGACAGCAAGCAGGGGGAGGGACAGAGGGAGAGGGAGAGAATCTCCATCAGACTCCCCACTGAGCATGGAGCCCAACATGGGGCTCAATCCCATGACCCCAAGATCATGACCTAAGCCGAAACCAAGAGTCTGACGCTCAATCCACTGAGCCACCCAGGCACCCCAAGGCAGGGATTTTTGTCTCTTTGGTTTACTGCTGCATTCCTTCAGTCTAGAACAATGCCTGGCAAATAGTTGATTCTCAATAAGATTTCCTAAATGACTGAGATTTTCAATAGAAAAATAGTATAAAGCAAAAAGATTATAATATGATCTGCTAGGGATGCCTGGATGCCTCAGATGGTTAAGCTTCTGAATCTTGGGTTTCAGCTCAGGTCATGATCTCATGGGTCATGAGATCGAGCCCTGCATCAAGCTCCATGCTCAGCAGCGTGTCTGCTTAAAGATTCTCTCCCTCTGCCTCCCACCCCCACTCATGCATGTTTTCTCTCTATCTCTAAAATAAATAAATCTTAAAAAAAAATAAGATCTGCTATTCAGCTTTTGGATCAAACACAGTATTTTTTTTTTAATTTCAATTCTGTCATTTTAACAACCCTATAGCATCTTTTCACAACTAACTTCATAGGCAATTGCCAAATCCTCAATATTTTCACAGTTGGATCATATAGAGCTTAGACTTCAAATAAAGTTTTTCTCTTACCTGGACATCCTGGGTTAGTACGCAATGCTTTCTTATAGTAAGCAAGAGCTCCTCTGTAATCCTTCTTGTTGAATGAAATGCAAGCTTTACCTATAATAATTTTTAAAAATAAACATGCATTGACTAAAGAACACAAGTCTCATATATCCTACATGAACTCACCTAAATCAAACACATCTCTGAGTAAGAAATACTTGAAAATGGTGAAAATGATTTCATATTTAAACTTGTTTTCCATAAGGATATATTAATTTATGCCTATAAATAAAACAGTCCTGTTAAATGGTATAAAACAATTAAAATAGCTTATAGTTGTCCAAATAGACATTGCTTATTGACTCTTTAGAAGTGGATAACAAATTATTCTTAACTGGTATATTATATATATAATATTTTGAAGTGACTTTAATGGTAAAGGGAGTTCTTTCCTTTTTTAAAATTTAAATTCAATTAATTAACATATAATGTATTATTTGTTTCAGGGGTACAGGTCTGTGATTGTAACTTCAAAAGAAACAACGATCTATTGCAGATAGTTTCATTTTTATAAAGTAAAGCTCTTCTACGTTGCTGTCCAGCCCAGTCAAAGAAATATATTACAGGCATATGATGAAAGATACAGTTCCCTAAGATGGTTGCCAAAAATGACTTACCAAGAAGGGCTGGAATATTATTTGGAGATTGGTTGAGTACAAAATGAAACTGCGCATCAGCCTGATCCATTTTGTCACCTTCAAGTAGACAGAAGCAGGCTCTTCCCAACAAATGATTCTGAAAAAGCAATATATCATCTTAGACTTGACTTTACCAAGGAGCAACCACAATTTAACATAGTAACACTAAAATGAAAACCATATAGGAAGGAGGTGGAGTATCACACCAATTCCTCTATCAACTATAATGTGTTTAAACTACCAATGGGCAATTCTTAATTACAAATCAAGAAATTATCCAGAAATGCAAGTCTTCTGTGCCAGGAACAATGACAAAAAGAAAAGTTCATTCTTCCACAACAGCCAGAATATGGAAAGAACCCAGATGTTCCTCTACAAATGAATGAATAAAGATGTAGTGTGTATATAGACACATATGTATATATGTCTATATACACACAATGGAATATTACTCAGCCACCAAAAAGAATGAAATCTTTCCATCTGCAACAACATGATGGAACTAGAGTGTATCATGCTAAGTAAAATGAGAAAGACAAATACCCTATGATTTTATTCATATGTGGAACTTAAGAAACAAAACAGATGAACATAGGGGAAGGAAAGGAAAAATAAAATAAGATGAAAACAGAGAGGGAGGCAAATCATAGAGACTCTTAATTATAGGAAATAAACTGAGGGTTGCTGGAGGGGAAGTGGGTGGGGGGAATGGGGTAATTGGGTGATGGGCATTAAGTAGGGCACTTGAAGTAATGAGCATTGGGTGTTATATGCAACTGATGAAACGCTAAATTCTACCTCTGAAACTAATAATTCAGTACATGTTAATTAAATTGAATTTAAATAAAAAATTTTTTAAAATATACTTGAAATTCACCTGGAGATGATGGAATTACTGACTCAACCTGTGGATAAGTTTTATTTATTTATTTATTCTAAAGATTTTATTTATTCATTTGAGAGAGCGAGCGAAAGCACAGAGGGAGAGTGAGAGGGAGAAGTGGACTCCCCACCAAGCAGAGAGCCCAATGTGGGGCTTAATCCCAGGACCCTGAGATCACGACCCAAGCTGAAGGCACACGCCTAACCAACCGAGCCACCCAGGTGCCCCATGGATAAGTTTTATATATGCTAAATTTGCCCACATTACTTCAACAGTACAACAACCAAAGAAATTCCAATTTTAACAGGGAATTCTTCTTTTGATATTTTTATCATCAACCATGTTATTTTAAGAAAAATTCTTTCCAAGAAAAAAAAAAAATCTGTTGCCTATCACACACACAGTTTACTCTCATGTGGTATTTTTTCCCCTTTCATAAATTCAAAGAAATCGGACTTATTTACCTGATCATACATAATAATTTTATCAGCCATGGTATACAACAGGGTTGCCTGTGTAATAAGATCTTTCTTATTGTCCTTATTCTTTTCCTTCCGAGCCTGTTGTACATAATAGGCTGCTAATGTATCCAAGCAAGTCATCTGGTCTTTTTCATGGTCTCTATAGTCCAAATTGCCATCTATACGTGCTGCTTCCAACAACTTTACAAACTCTTCTGTTTTTCCTTGCTTGTAATATTCCAGCTAAAAGATAAAGAATCAAATTAGAATTATTAAAGCGTATGTCCATACAAAAAGCTGCACATAAACATTTATAGCAGCTCTATTTGTAATAGCCAAAAACTGGAAACAACTCAATTGTTGACCAACAGGTGAATGGACAAACAAGCTGTGGTATATCTGTACAATGGCTGCTGCTCAGCAGAAAAAAGAACCACTGATACATGCTACAATGTGGGTAAGTCTCAAGATAATTATGCTGAGTGAGAGAAGCCAGACCAAAAAGAGTACATACTGTAATGATTCCATTTGTGTAAGAACTCTAGAACATGCACTCTTTAGAAACAAAAAGCAGATCAAGGGTTGGCTGACCACTGTGGGGTGTGGGGAAGAGTTTGGAGGAAGGTTTGGGGGGTGATGGATATATTCATTATATTGATTGTAGTGATGATTTCACAGGTGTGAAATATGTTAAAACTTCTCAAATGGTATATGTCAAATATGTGCAGCTTACTGTAGGTGAATTATGCCTAATAAAGTTGCTAAAAAAGTGATAATCACCATAAATGTTTCCATATTACTACTTACCTAGCAATAGTTGATTTCAAACTAAATCAGAGCCCAAGAGAAAAAGCAATAATGACGCGGATGTAGAATTCTAAACAGAAAACTTAGGTTCTGGTTCTAGATCTATCAAAATTATCCATGACTTTGGGCCTGCTAAATAACTTCCCTGGGCATCTGTTTCATTTATTAATACTAAAAGGAAGATCTGCCATTTTTTATCCACCTACTGTGGGCCACAGATTATGCCAGGAACTTTATATACTTATTTCGAATCTGTACAATCACCCTTAAAATGAATGCTAACATCCCCACATTTTAGATGAGAAAACAGGCTCAGAAGGTAATCATTTGTCTAAGGTCACACAGCTAGTTAGCAGCCAAGTGGGAATTTGAACAAAGGCTTCTCTAATCCCAAAGCCTACACTCTTTTCTCTGTAACACTCTACAGCCCACAATGTTTCATCAATTTTACCACAGGTGCCACACTAATCTTTCAATCCTCCATTTTTTCTGTAAGTGCTGTTAAAGGAGGCATTTGTACTAAAGTAAATCTAAATTCCCCCTCTGGCTTTAAAAACTGTGTGTCAACATTAATGGCTTGTTCTCCATAGACCAGGAAAACTTAACACTTCAGAAAGGCACTACTGTCACTAAAAGTATTTCTCTGTAAATCCTTATCTAAGAAATTCTTTACAGTTTGGCTTGAGCACTGGATATAAGCCCAACTGCAGATCGACTTCTCCTTTCAAGATAATAGGAGGAGCCTCCTATGTATCTTTACACAAAA
Source organism: Halichoerus grypus (assembly GCF_964656455.1). Classification (NCBI taxonomy): domain Eukaryota; kingdom Metazoa; phylum Chordata; class Mammalia; order Carnivora; family Phocidae; genus Halichoerus; species Halichoerus grypus. Next base: position 45,269,164 of record NC_135722.1, read on the forward strand.
GTGACCTGGGGCACACTTGCTTAAAAAAAAATGATTTTAGTATATGCTAGATTATATTACCAGAATAATTTATTATGATGTTCTCATAAAAAGGAAACATTAGGCAGTTGGTGCTGGGGAGAGTGAAGGGTGTTAGAATTTTAGGCTGAGGTGACTCTCCTGAGAATCTCCAATAGGGCTTATGTTATGGAAGGGACCAAACAGGACAAAAAACAAGCCTGAGATAAACTTCATCCAAAAGGGCTTTTGTTAGTTAGCCTGGAATATAATCACCTTCTAGACTATTTTATGGAAAATGTTTTATTGTTATGGAAAACAATGCTAAGTAACAATGTTTACATGGTGGCACCTTGTTTTTTCTCAGATTATCTACAAAGCACAAACCAGTCTTCACTGAGTGATTAATAATCAAATACACAGTACAGAGTATTATTTAACTTAAATGAATTTTGCCTTTACCAACATATATTAATTTACCAGTGGAGTAGTATTTAGGAAACTGGCCTTCTTGTTCTATAAATGGTAATACAATTAACTTCCATACATATGGTACAATTTACTTACCCTGCTCCCAAGCTGGCTATTACTATATCTGAAAACAGAAACCAAATATTTTTCCTAGTCAACATATAAAAAATATTTGTTACATGAACACTGACCGCCAAAGCAATCCATATGTGCAGTTGTGTGTGTTCCTGTTTCAGAATACTGATAACTTCATCTCCCTCCGGTAACTGATCGAAGTCAAGTTCAATGACCTAAAACACAAAATGCAGTTTTGGCTCTTATTTCTCCTTTAAATTCACATTTCTTCTTTGCTGCTTTTCAGAATATACATCAATATGGATATACATAGGGTTTACGTTCACTTGCAATAGGGCTGAGCAAGTATATGTTAAGACACGTTTAAGGCACACATGTCAAAATAGGTAGCAAACCAATACTGCTAGTTGTCTTCAAATCACCAGAACTATAAAATGTTACAAAAGCTTTGCTTACTCAAAAAGAACAAAACAAAACCCTGCCTAACATATAATGCAGGTGAAGTGCAGATAAGCACCCCAGAGACTCTGATGCCACAGGCCTGACAACCTGAGAAGCACAATCCTAGAGGCTATGTGAACCTGAATGCCACTGTACATTCATCAGGGAGACAGCATTTGTCTGTCACAGACACTCCTGAATGTGGGCACAAAATTTAACAGTAGGCAAATGTTCTGGAATTAGATGGTGGTGATGGTTTACACAACTTTACAACAATACTACTGAAAACCACTGGATTTTATGCTGAGTCAATTATATCTCAATATTACATCTCAATCGAACAAAAATGAGAGTATGAGATTATACTGGATATAGACAACATCAGTGCTGAGGGCTTTACTCAGACAAGCCAAGGCTACCCACGACGAGGCTGGGGAAGGCAGAGAGGGCTCGTTCTATCAGCACACCGTGGCGGCTGTATCTCGGGGTCTCTATTTCGCCGATGGAGCCGTGTGTGGGGGACACTGCACCATGACAGACTCGAGTTTCTAAGGGATAAAGGGCGACATCCTATGTATTCTCAGGGAGAGAGAGTTTGAGCAGCAGAGACCACCGTGACATCAGCGCCCACCTCTTTTATCTGTGAGGCGCCTTACAATTTATCCGCACTCTCGCACCCCTGCGCCCGACAATTAGGAAGAGAGCAGAGTACTGTCACATACGAACAGGTAGGAAAGGAACTTTCAAGAACTCCTCGGCGTGGCCCCGAGGCTGCGGGAACGTGATGGTGCCAGCCTGGAAAGGTGCAGGGGCTGGGGAAGGAGGTGACTGGGGCTTCGGTCGGGGATTTCGACCTGGGCTCCTGGGGGAGAAGGTGCTTCCGCTTCAGAGGCGAAGTCGAAAGAAGGGGAAAGGAAGGGATCATCCAAGTTCAAGGTCCCCACCCTCCCCCATACTCGACACTTACCTCGTCAGTGTCCCGGAGGGGAATCTCGATGGAGCCCCGCGACATGATGAGATCAGAAGGCGAGCGGGCGTCTCGCCCTTCCGCTCCGCAGCCGGTACTCCTGGCTTCTGGCTCGTCCAGAGGTTAGCGGCGTCCCGGGCTCAGGTCGTGACTGCCGCTCCGCGGCGCCGCCGGAGCTTGGGCTTCTCCTTCCCGTCAGCCGCTTAAACAACGAACAGCAGACGGCGTCCGGCCACTTCCGGCAGCCCCGCCCCCTGACCCGGAAGCATTCCCGGCTGGAGGGCCTGTCAGACGGCAGGCGCAGCCTGTGGTTCTGGCGTTTCCTCGACTGTGGAACCACGGCGTCGAGGTTTTCGTTAGCGTGTCAGCCCTTCGGTGGGTCTGCGGCTTCTGAATCAGGCCCGCACTGGCGCAGCCTGAATGAAAACGCTGAAGGCGTAGCCGCGCGGCCCCGCGGTGGGCGGGGCGACGAATGAGGCGCGGGTTCCGGGCCTGGCCACTGACTGACGTGGGACCTCCGGCCAATTCTGGCAGTAGTGTCCGAGCCGGACTCCGCCTCCGCGCCCCGGACTTGGCGCATCTTTTCTGCACAAGGTTGCCGTGAATAATTCAATCATTTATTCCTCAGCCCAAACAAGGGCTCTTCGTTTAGCAGATGTGAGGTGCAAGTCATACCTGTGCTACCTTTGTGATCAGTTTAAATATAAGGTTACAATGAATTGTGTGTGTGTGTGTATTTTCGGTTCTTAGAAGGATATGAGAATCTGCTGTATTTGTAACCTTGCTATAGTGCTTGGTGTGTGTGTGTGTGTGTGTGTTTTCGGTGTGTGTGTGTGTGTGTGTTTTCGGTTCTTAGAAGGATATGAGAATCTGCTAGATTTGTGATTTCAATAAAATTGTTGAAGAATTTGATTAAACCTGTAATCAGTGTTTTGATTAAATTATATAATTTGATTAAATACATTTTAATTACTGTTTTCATTGTAAAACATGATTAAACTGTAATCAGTGTTTTGATTCAGTCAGATAATCTGATTAAATAAATTTTTAAACGTTGTCAGTTTTACCTCCTAAGTGTCTCTCAGATGTATCTTCTCTTCATCTCACCACCTCCATTCTAGCCCAAACCAATATTCTTTTCTGCCTGGCTTACTGCAGTAGCCTCCCATTTTACCCAACACTCCAGTCACTCGCCCTAAATTCCCATCCAGCTTCAGCATTTTACACATTTATCTTTTAAAAATACCAATTTGATGTTTGTATTTCCTCCCAACTCCCTCAAAAACTTTAACTGGACACTTTGTAAGCCTTTACGTGGAAACTTTGTTAAATTTATGCTTTTGATTAGTTGAGTAACTATTCGGAGCTGTGCTGTCCAACATAATGTTAACCCTGCAATTAGCCATGTAATTTAAAATAAGCTAGGTAATTTAAAGTTTTCTATTAGCCACATAAAAAAAGCAAAAATAGATGAAATTAGTTTTACTAATATATTTTATTTAACCCAATATATCCAAAATATAATTTCAACCTGTAATCAATATAAAAACAGATACTTTATATTTTTTCATACAAGTCTTGGAAATCCAGTATGTACTTTACACTTATATACTTTATTCTTTTTTTAATTTTATTTTTTAAATTTAAATTCAATTAACATAAAATGTATTATTGTTTTCAGAGGTAGAGGTCAGTGATTTATCAGTCTTATATAATACCCAGTGCTCATTACATCACATGCCCTCCTTAATGTCCATCACCCAGTTACCCCATCCCTCCACCCCCCTCCCCTCCAGCAACCCTCAGTTTGTTTCCTATGATTAAGAGTCTCTTATGGTTTGTCTCCCTCTCTGGTTTCATCTTGTTTTATTTTTTCCTCTCTTCCCTTATGCTCCTCTGTTTTGTTTCTTAAATTCAACGTATCAGTGAGATCATATGATAATTTCTTTCCCTGATTGAGAAAGCTTAGCATAATACCCTCTAGTTCCATCTATATACTTTATTCTTTTTTTTTTTTTTTTAAGATTTTATTTATTTGTTTGACAGAGACAGGGAAAGTGAGAGCAGGAACACAAGCAGGGGGAGTGGGAGAGGGAGAAGCAGGCTTCCCGCTGAGCAGGGAGCCTGATGTGGGACTCGATCCCAGGACCCTGGGATCATGACCTGAGCCAAAGGCAGACGCTCAACGACTGAGCCACTCAGGTGCCCTATACTTTATTCTTAATGGCTTAATATCAATTGGAAATACTGGAACTGTATTAGATTTCATAAAATTTACAGTTGAAAAGATAGATTCACATACTTGAGTTTTTCCAAATGCACTTAAAAATTTCCAGTCACTGAAGAAATTATCAGCTTTAAATTTTAATTAAAAATAAAATTAAAAATTTAATTCCTCACTTGCATTAGTTGTATTTCAAGTGTCAATAGCCATGTGTGGTTAGTGGATACTGTTTTGGACAGCACAGCAAAGTATTTCCAGGAAATACTGTTTACTACATATTAAGGTTTATATAGTGAGCTTTAAACAAAAGTATACATAGTGGTGAGTGTTCTTCTCTATGCTCAAACCTCCCTGGCCTCAAAGACACTAGCAATACATTTGAATTAGTTTTTGAGTTACTGACAACCAAAGGCATCCTAACTTACAATACAGACACTATGACTGATTGAATAATAGGAGTGTTGATTTAGATTGGGATTTGGAGGAAGTGACATTTAAGTTGCAACTGGGATGATGAGTAAAATTTGGCTGGGTAAAGGTTATAGGGGAGTGTGTACCAGAGAGAGTGAATACTGTGCTAGGGAAGAGCTTGTGAACCTGAAAGAAGGCCACGTGGCTGGAACATAGAAATGAGGGGGAGAGTAGCATAAGTTGAGGATGAAGACATGAGAAGGAGCCAGATCATGCCCAGATTTATCTTTGTAAAGCAAAATCGGCACCTTGTCCTGCTTCCAATATGAATAAGTATAAATGTCACATACCACAGTTAGGAAAAACAAAACACTTTGTGCTCCGAGATAAGCCAAAAAAGAACGGTGTCATACTATCCATAGTTTCCAAAATGAATGAAACTTTTAGCCTTTCTCACATGTTTCTGATTCCTTAACAAAAACAATTTAATCACTGGCTTTTATAATGCCGACTTTTGTCTTTTATAAGTCTGGTGATACGCAATAATTTGGGGGAGTATGGCAATCATGTGAGAAAGTTATTTTTTCCATCATGAACCATATAACCTTGGGGTGTGTGTGTTTTCTGAACCAGTCCTTCTAAAGTTGAACTCACTTGTAAACTTTTGCAAGTGTTTTTCTATGAAAACTTTTTTTCTAAATGCTTTTGTCTCTAAGACTTCTTTTAACATAGGATATGTTAAGGAATTTGGATTTTATTTTAGGTGCAGTGTAACTGAAAAGTTTGAAATGATGTTTATATGTTTCAATCAGTATGTGTGTGTGAAAGAGAGAGAGAATTGGTTCTGTGGTTTTAAAAGATTGTTCTGGCTACATTGTAGAGACTGGATTAGAGAGTATTTGAGAGGATGTGGGCAGGCCACTTGGGAAACTAGTCCTGGTGACTGTCCAGGTGACACATGATAAATATCTAGGAATAGCTTTAAGGTAGTGGAGGTGGAGAGAGATATATACTGTATCTCCATTTCTCTCCACCTCCACTACAATCAATCAAGCAATAAATAAATCTTAATCACTAGGTCTTGATAATGCATTGGATATATGGGTCATTGAAAAAGTGGTGTCAGGAAGGGCTTCCAGAGTTCGGCCATGAATTACTGGGTGAATGAAGTGTCATTTTCCAAGACAGGAATGATTATAGAGGAGTAAATTAGGGCAAGGCTAGATCACAAGTTGAGTATCAGAGATATGTCTGAGACAGATCTCAGGCAGTTGGATATACAGATCTGGAGGTCAAAAGACAGTTTCTGAGCCGAGAAATAAATCTGAGAGCTGCTGACTTATAAATGAAATTTAAAACTATGGAATTGTATGAGATAATCTAGAGAGAGTATGTAGAGTGACAGGACAAGGCCCCGGACCAAGCTCTGAGGTATTCTAGCATATAGCGGGCAGGCAGGGGAAGAGGGTCTGCAAAGAATCAGAGGATTGGACAGAGAAAAACCACCTGACAACAGTCAGGACGGAAACTGCAACTCAGCTCTGTTACCTATAGGCGGCTTTTTGTATTTCCCCAACTGTAGCAGATCTGGATGAAATTAGGCATTTTTAAGCTATAACATCCAGTTTTTGAATGAGTACAAAGATTTTATTTCAGCTGACGTGATTGTGCAATGTCCGTTCACAAAATGCCATTCTCCACATTGGGCTTGAGTGCACCAGATCCAGGTAAAGCAATTAGTGTATTTGGTCAGTGTGGGCTTTTTTGAGTACATACAAAAGACAGCTAAGATTCTTTAGTTTTCTGTTATTGATATTGTGGTTGGTTATAGTGTTGGTAAATACATATGTTTAGGCAATCCAAAGAGGAAGCTATTTTTTTTAAAGATTTATTTATTTGAGAGAGAGATAGAGTGCATGAGCAGGAGGAGGGGCAGAAGAGAGGGAGAAGGGAAGCAGACTCCCCACTGAGCATGGAACCCCAGAAAGATCTCACGACCCTGAGATCATGACCTGAGCCAAAACCGAGTCTGACGCTCAACCAACTGAGCCACCCAGGCACCCCCAAAAAGTGAACTATTTTATATGTTGATACAATATGCTAATTATTAAAAAGGAGTAAAGACTATTTTATCTTAACAAAGAACGTTTGAGACCTTAAATTAGATACCTTTTATTTATTTATTTTTATTTATTTAAGATTTTATTTATTTATTTGACAGAGAGAGGCACAGTGAGAGAGGGAACACAAGCAGGGGGAGTGGGAGAGGAGAAGCAGGCTTCCTACGGAGAAGGGAGGGAGAAGGGAGCCTGATGCGGGGCTCGATCCCAGGACCCTGGGATCATGACCTGAGCCAAAGGCAGATGCCCAATGACTGAGCCACCCAGGCACCCCTAGATATCTTTTAAATAGCAGAACACAAAGGGAAGTGTTTCAAGTAGTTTGTCTACATTAGTGAGAAAGAATAGGCAGCTGTATTAATTCGCTAGGGCTGCCATAGCAAAGTACCATCAACTGTGTGACTCAAACAACAGGAATTTATTTTCCTACAATTCTGGAGGCTGGAAGTCCAAGATCAAGGTGGTGGCAGAGTTGGTTTCTTCTCAGGCCTCTTTCCTTGGCTTGTATGTGGCCCTCTTTTCCCCATGTCTTCCCTCTGTGTGTGTCTGTGTCCTAATTTCTTCTTCTTATAAGGATACCAGTCATATTGGATTAGGACCCACCCTAATGACCTCATTTTAACTCAATTATCTCTTTTAAGATCCTGTCTCCAAATATGGTCATATTCTGAGATAGTTGAGGTTATAAGTACAGCATATGAATTCTGGGAAGACAGAATTCAGCCCTTAGCAGAGCTGATCAATACAATAAGTCTTTGCAGGTGAAATTTTAAATTGTGCTTTTCCCTCTCTCTCTCTGACAAATAAATAAATAAAATCTTTTAAAAAATATTTAAAAAAATGGGGCATCTGCCTTTGGCTCAGGTCATGATCCCAGGGTCCTGGGATCGAGTCCCACATCGGGCTCCTTGCTCATTGGGGAGCCTGTTTCTCCCTCTGCCTGCCACTCCCCCTGCTTGTGCTTGCTCTCTTTCTCTCTGACAAATAAATAAATAAATCTTTTTTTTTTTTAAAGAATCAATTGTGCTTTTCCCTGTAAAGTATTAAAGTAAGGCTTGTTTCTGAAATATGAGGATATATGATCCATAGTAAACCATTTTAGGGTTATAATTTGTCATTACATTTGTCTGGGCAGTTGTTTTACAATTTATGCCATAGTTTCCTCTGGGTTTTCAACAAACATTCATCTCTAAAACATGAGCTTATTTTTAGGAGTTTAAAACTACATAAAACACTCCCTTAGGTAAGGACTGAGAATGAAAAGGTAAACAGGCCTAATTTGATTGTCAGTGAAAAACTATGATGGGAATCTTGTTCTGGCAAATTAGAATAACCAGACAATCCTCCAGCTATAAAAGACCTAGATATGCTGGATTAAAAGCCAAAAAGAATAACCTAGTAAACATCCTTATAAATGCATAGCTAATAGATCTAATAATCTGAGTAACAGAAATTTAACCCTATATGAACACTACCCAGATAGTGGTGGGTACAAGAAGGATGTTGTTTTCCGTTACTTCAAGGACTTGAGTTTTAATGCTCACACAGAGACAGAATTAGAAGCTTTGGGCCCATGCTGCAAGTCTTAAAAACTACACCCTCAGTAAAAGGGGCAGTGGGTAGGGTGGAACTAAAGAAAAAACCCTACCAAGACGGATGATGGTCTGGCCTCTGGATTTACAAGTTGCAGAGGGCGGTAGTAGTGGTGATGGAGGTGGCCAGGAGAGGGGTGGGAGAGTTTCCCTTGAGAATTTGCAACCACTGGTCTGTATCTCAGGTAGGTTTGATGTCTGACATTACCTAGTTGGTCTGGGAATTCCCAAGACAAGAAATTAGCATAGGAAATATCCCTAAGTGTGTGGTATCTCTGGGATGCCCAGGCAAATTTTGTAATCTTCTTGATTGATACTTATTTCTCCTAGTGGGAATTAAATACTAGTAACTAAAAGGTATTGAAAGATTATTGTGTCAGCACTCTACATGCCAAAACGCATTAATCTTTAGAACAACCCTATGACATGGGTACAGTAATCTGTCAATGGTGTGGGGCAACGAGGAGTGGTCATATCTGTCTTCTAGGGTTGGTGTGGAAGTAAGATGAGGAGTAATGGGAGAAGTCAATGCTTATGTGACTCTACTTTGGAAACTGTGACCATATGCTTTATCCCTTGGGGTTTTCTCACTTCAAGTAGGACACAGACTCTCAAACTCTTCTCTTCCTCCCTTTCTTGTTGTCGCCAAAGATAAGAAACATAAGATCCCTTCTTGTTTTAAGGATTTTATTATTGATTCTTGTTGAAGGAAGGAAAGAATTTGAGGTGGCCTTAAAAGATGAGTGGAATTTGAATAGGCTGAATGTGGGACGAGTGTTTCAAGCAGAACGGAGAGTGAACAAAATCTTAACAGCAGGAATAATACTCTTTAAAGGCCAGTGACAAGTAAACACATCACAGCACTAAAACTTGGTAATTCCTAAAAACAAAAAGCAAAAAACAAAACAAAAAACCTTTGATAAGTCCTTGATATCCGTCAGTGTTCCATTTCCTCCCAGAAGCCTTCCTTTAAGATACTCTGTTCTTCCTGTGTTTCTTATTGTCTCCAAAAGGAGCTTGGTATGGAGCTATATTCAGTTTGGAACAGTATATATATCACAGTATATTTAAACTACATTTTTTTGAATGTAGTCTTTTCTCCCCTCTGACTTTGCCCTTCCTGAAGGTCAGCATGGTTCTGCAATACTCCCTTCTCCTAGTGTAAGGAAGTGAGGAGGTGCTCAACACATCAATAGATTTGGAATTGCTTTGTCAAAGTCAAAGAAGTAGAGCAGAGGATATTGCTTCCCAAAGTAGACGTACTCATGGGATTTGTATGCTATTGCCTTGTGTAGACAAAGCTTTCTGCTTACGTGTTTAAATAAATATTTTGAAGATATTTTCAGAACCTTGAAAAGTGAAGATTGCTCTTCACATTCATTCCTAAAAATTGCGGGAAGCCTTACAAATTCAAGAAAAGGTGGATTATTTTGACTGAATTATCTGAGGTTTTGTATATTAAAAGATCTTTGTAAAATGAGTTTAGCACTGTTTAAAAATACTTTTACCTGATTCTTTGTCTATCTTTATGTATGTTATAAACACATCACTGTGCTCTGGGACTTGTTGGGGCAAAGAAAAATTAATGTGCACTCCAGTGAGAATTCTTTTTACTTAACCCTGTGGTGACTTTATGTGGAAACAAGTATGTTGTAACAACTTAAGAATTTCTTTCCCAACTATCCTACCCACTTACTCACTCTATAAGTGTGGAAAATCAGCGTGACCGTGTAGTTTATGACTGGTCAAGTAGTGGGTTACACAGTATAACCAACCTTAGCCAATTTATCAGTTCTTTTGGCTGATGACGAGACAAGGGCAGGTCAGATTCCTGCCTGTGAGGCTTGTTTACAAAGGCAATGGTAAAAAAAAAAAAAAAAAAAAAGGCATTAGGATCAACATTTCAGCACTATTTTCATTTTTAAAAATTTTTTTTATTGTTATGTTAATCCCCATACATTAGCACTATTTTCATTTTAAAATAACTTAATTTCTGGGGCGCCTGGGTGGCTCAGTCATTAAGCGTCTGCCTTCGGCTGAGGTCATGATCCCAGGGTTCTGGGATCGAGCCCCTCGTCAGGCTCCCTGCTCGCCGGGAAGCCTGCTTCTCCCTCTCCCACTCCCCCTGCTTGTGTTCCTGCTCTCGCTGTCTCTCTCTCTTTGTCAAATTAAAAAAAAAAAAAAACTTTAAAAAAATAAAATAACTTAATTTCACAGAGGAATAAAGGGAGAGCATTTCAAGTTTTGGAGAGATTTTCCATTTTTGTATTTCAGAGATAGGACTGTCCTTGGGAGCAGTGCTTTTTAAACTTTTCAGTGTAACAAGCATCACCCAGAGAGCTAGTTGAAACTCAGATTTCTGGGCCCCACCCCAGTTTCTGATTCAGTAGGTGTTATGTTGGGTTGGGGAATTTGCGTTTCTAATGAGTTCTTAGGTGGTGCTGATGCCCTTGGTCCAGCGACCACGCTTTGAGAACCACTGTTTAGGGAGCCTGGGATTAGAGAGGCCTAGAGTCGGAACTCCACAAGAAAAGTTTTACTTTCTTGAATACTTACACTCTGCCAGGCCCTGTGCAAGTCACTTTGCATCCATTCTGTATGACCAGACAGCAGCCTCACAAGCTGGGAATGAGGGTCCCTATTTTACAGAGCAAGGAGCTGAGGCTCAGAACATTAATTAAGTAATCCAAGATCACACAGCTAGTAAGTGGCAGAGCCAGAGTTTGAACCTGGGCTTTCGGTCTCCAGGTGCATGGTACTTCTGCTAAAGTCTGCTTTTTCATCTGGATTAAAGTTCTAGCTCCAGCTCCTTCTTCATGCAGGAATAATTTCTCTAGCATCCCGGAACCACGGTTCTTTGGCTTCTGCTCAAACCCGTCACAGAGAGGCACTGGCTACTTCAGGAAGGAGGCCTCACTGGGGGACAGCTAGTTTGCCTGAGATCCACGGTGGGACTTTCAGTTTTAAAATGCAGACAGTGCAGGGCTGCTTGGGAATAATGGGTCTCTCTGGGATGGCTCAAACCATTTCAAATGCATTATAACGAGCCCAACCTTCTTTCCTATAGTTTCCACTTCTGTTGCAGTTTTGTCTAACAGGGTCTTGTCCATGACAGTCCTTCAGATATTTGAAGACGATGGTCTTTCCAACAGTCCTGAAACTGTCTTCATTCCCCCGACCTTTCTCCATATAACATTTTTTTTTTTCTCCACATAACATTGTTTACATAGCATTTACGGTGTGTCAGGAACTCTCCCAAGAGCATCATGTGTATGAACTAATTAAATCCTCACAAAAATCCTCTGAGGTAGGTATGATTATTACCCCATTTTATAGTTGGGGAAACTGAGGCACGGGCAAGTACCCTGGCCAAGGCCACACAGTTATCAAGAGACTGAGTCAGGATTTTAACCTACAGAGCATGGCTCTAGAATCCAAACTCTTAATCACTACAGTTTCCTGCTTTCCACTCAGTCAACAGGGCTTTACTGAGCACCCACTATGCACAGAGTGAAGAGATATGGAAGAGAGACAGGGTCCTTGTCATCATGGAGTGTAGTTTATCAGGAGACATAAGCAATAAGTAAATAAATAAAAGAAATAAAATAATTGCAAATTAGAATATGTGCTATGAAAGAAAGAAAGGTATTAAGACAAAAAATATTGCTGAAGCAGTTTAAGTCCAACCAGGAGACAGAAACCACACAGCAGGTAAAATGGGGGCAGTTTAGTACCAAGAATTATTAACTGTGATAAAAGAGTAACTACAGGGTGTAAGGACACTATCTGGGACCCCAGAGCTGAGGGAGTGTACCCAAAGGACAAACTTGGAAGGGATTCAGGTTTCATTAGGGAAGGTATGGCGTTAGCTCAAGCTGCCATAGCAAAATACCATTGACTTGGTGGCTTAAACGATAGGCATTTATTTCTCACAGTTCTGGAGGCTGAAAGTCCAAGATCGAAGTGCCAGTTGATTAGGTTCTCTAGTGAGGGCTTTCTTCCTGGTTTTCAGCCTGCTGGGTTTTGGCTGCCTCCTCACAGTGAGCAAAGAGAGGGGCGAGGGGGGGAGGGGAGGGAGAGACAGAGACAGTGTTCTCTGGAGTTTCTTCTTATAAGGCGCTAATCCCATCATGACAGCCCCACCCTCAAGACCTCTTCTAAATGTAATCATCTCCCAAATGCACCATCTCCAAATATTATTCTGTGGGAGGTTAGGGTTTAATATATGAATTTTGGGGGACACAATTCAGTCCATAGCAGTGTGGTTGAGACATCTGATAGTAGAGAAGTTGGCTGGTTTGGCCAGGCTGGGGCTAGTCTGGAGTCACTGAACGAGCAGTAGGCCACCTTCTAGATGGCAGGAGGGGATGTAGGCCATCAGTACCTGGTGGTCTGGGTGGTCTGGGTGGTCTGGGGCCCAGGAGTGGGCAGGAGGCCTTTAGAACATGTGGAGTGCATGGGGCTTAGTGCTTGTGGAGAGGCTGTGGAAAGGTTATCAGTGGGCTGAGACTGCAGGGTTACGGAGGGATGGTGCTCTGGGCCCACAGCTGGAGTAGGCTTCAGCACGCATCCTCATATGCGCACATCTGCCCCAGAAAACAGCAGGAAAGCCTCTTCCTCCAGCAAGCAATGTCCTTCCAGTGCCTTCGACTGAGAAAGTTCACATCTTACTCTGTTTAAAGGAGAAATGCATACCTTTATGTTTCGCACAGAGCGTATTTTGAAACGTGCATCCAGAGCTGAGAAGTCATAACATGATAATGAATGATTTAGTGCCAAATTTTAAAAAACTGTTGATATGTAAATCCAAGTAAAAAGTTTCAAGATCTTCCACTTTACTCCAGAAAGATACAAAATGAGAAGGGAGAATCTCACTCCTTCCCTTCATATCCCATTTTCTCTCCCCAAAGGTAAAAAGCATAGTTTCCTGTGGTTCCTTCCAGAAAAAAAAAAATGCATTTACTCACATACACATCAATGTTATCATTTATACAAGAGGGATCATTTTCCTCAAGACTATGCTTTTTTTCTCTTAATATGTCTTAAAACTCTTCCCCCATCAGCACATCCAGGTCTCCTTTATTCTCTTTAATCACTGCACAGTATTGTGTCATGTGGAGGACATATAATTTACTTACTTTTAATAGACACTTTGGGTGTTATTTTATAAAAATTCTGCCAAGAAGATTCTTGTACATATATATGGCTGCATTTTTGCACGTGTAACCATATGTAAATTCTTTGCTATGCGAAAGGATATGTGCCTTCAAAACTTTGGAATTTATCACATTAACCTGCAGTAAGGCACTGGTTTGTGGTCTCTCCCATCACAAGTGGGCAAGAGGATTCATTCCCCTCACAGTCCTGCCAGCATCAGAGAAGCCTTGTACCAGTCTCTCGAGTAAAGAAAAAAATGTTTTCTTACTATTTTGATTTGCGTTTAGAAAATTATACACGAAGTAGTGCATCTTACCTTATGTTTATCATCTTTTGAATTTGTTTTTCTATTAACTATTTCTATCCCTCGCACAATTTTCTATTGAGCTCTTCTTTTCTTGAATATTCATTTGTATCAATTCTACTTAAGGAAAAGAGCTCTTTGAGAAATCTGTTTTAAATATATTTTCCCTGTTTTGGAACTTAGTCTTTTGATTTAAGTTTTAGGTGTTTTTTTTTTTTTTCCTTTCTTTTTCTATATCAGAGTTACATTGTTACTTAGATGAATTTATCAACTTTTCCCTTTATAGCTTTTGGACTTAAAGCCTTCTCAGAAAAGCCTCTTTCTTAGATTAGTGCTAAATTAATCCACATTTTTAGATATTTTATGATTTATTTTTTCATTAAATATTTGATCTATCTGAAATCGACTTGGGCATAAGGAGTGTGACAGGGCCCTGGCTTTGCTCTTACCCCAGTAGATATTGACTATTACAAGGTCACCATTTATTTACTCGTCTCTCTTTTCCCCAGTGATTTGAAATCTCACCTCAACACCTTTATAGCATACTAAATTCCCTTGTGCATTACAGTCTATTTTTGATTTTTCTTTGGTTCCATTAATTTCTTCTCTTATATCCAACTTCTTTATTGATTGAAGTTTGAAAATATGTTTTGGTATCGGAGAGCCCTAGAAGTGGACATGCTTTGGACAAGGTGGACAGAGAGGACCTTGCTAAGAGCTGACATTTGAAGAATGAGAAGTGATCAGCTTCATGGAGGTGGAGGCAGGAGCAGTCCAGGTAAAGGAAGCTACGTATCCAACTGTTGGCAGGCAGAAAACAGCCTGGTGTGTTTGAAGGCACTAAAAAAAGACCAGTGTGGTGAGCACAGTAAACACAGGACAGAAAGAGGTGAGATGGGGTTGGAAAGATAGGCCAGATTTTGTTAGGAAAGCTTGGTTTTGTCCTGAGTACAAAGGGACGATGAGAACGGATTTGGAGTAGGGAGATGCCATGCTCCCATTTCCCAGAGCCTAACATCATCACTCTGGCTCTTAGGTGGAGCTGGGTGGGAGGAGAACAAAAGCTGTAGGGAGGAGGTCAGTTAGGGGGTCCTTGCAGTGATCTGGACCAGGGATGGTGGTAGGCCACAGAGGGGCAGTGCAGCTGGGACAAATGTGCAACTCCGAGACACATTCTGAAAGTAGAATCAACAAATTTGTTGGTAGCTTGGGTATAAGGTAAGTCACAGGAAGGAATCATAGCTGATTCCCGGGGGCCTTCTTTTCATTTTGCACCTTTCTGGACCAAAGGGGAGCTCTGAAAAAGTTGGGGAAGAAAGAGAGCCCTGGTCCCCGCTGCTGAACTCCCAGGCTGTGACAGCAAGGCCCCAGCAGAGGGCAGCAGAGGGCTGTGGTTCTGCTTCGCGGGAGGTGTGGGGCTGGTGAGGGGAGGGGCTGACGAGCAGGCCAGGCAGCTAGATCGGATCCTTTAAATTTCTTTGGAGTCACCGCAAGTGGTGCCATTTGCTGAGATGGGGAAGATTTAGAGGAGAGATGGGTTTGGGAAGGAAGGTGAATGGGCTGCGGTGATAGCAAGAGTGCGGGGCTGAGATGTTCCGTTTGAGACGTCTGAGGAATCCAAAGCGGACAGCAAGTAGGCTGTTTGATATGTGGATCTGGAGCCAGAAGGAGAGGTCCAGGTGGAGCTACCACCCCACATATGAATGCTGTTTTGAATTGTGGGAGTGGGTGAGGTGATGGAGGGAGAAGAGAGAGTGGAAGGAGGAGAGTTAGGACAGAGCCTTGAGGAACAGCAACATTTAGAGATGGGTAGAGGAGAGGGAGTCAGCGAGAGACTGTAGAGCTGCGAGGGGTATGGCTGGAGGAGTGGGAGGACTCAGAACCCCACTTCCCAAATCTT
The DNA here is from genome assembly GCF_964656455.1 of Halichoerus grypus. Taxonomy (NCBI): domain Eukaryota; kingdom Metazoa; phylum Chordata; class Mammalia; order Carnivora; family Phocidae; genus Halichoerus; species Halichoerus grypus. Next base: position 45,284,823 of record NC_135722.1, read on the forward strand.
TGATGGCTTCCACTGCACTGACAATCATGCCCAGACTTCTTCCCACCCTCTGCGAGGCTCTGCCCGCTCTGGCCAGTGTCTACTACCCCCACTGCAGCTCTAGCTACTCCCAACCTCAGGCACCTTCTCTGGGCCTCACAGTGGTCTTCTTGCCTCGCTGCTGGGGAGACTCAGCGCCTCCCCCCCCCCCATCCTGTTCTTGGTGTGTTGCTTCTTCCTCATCCAAGTAGCTTCCCCTTGTTATATTCCCCCCCAGCATCTTATTTATTTCCTTTATGGGATGTTTCTTTTTTATTCCTCTTAGTATCCTTAGTGTCTACACGGTGTCTAGCAAATAGTTGGCGTGTAATAAACGTTTGACTCATGAATGAATGAACAAGTACGCATTTTAATCTTCACTGTGGCCCTTGAGGTGAGCGTTTTAAATCCCCTCCACCTCTTTATTTATTCTTAGTTTTTATAATTGAGCATCTGACTAGCGATTGGTGGGTTAAAATATTGGTATCTGTGTTCCAGTGACTGGTCCAAAGGAGAAATCTGAAACATTTGGGGAGACGAGCCCCTGGTTCCTGTTGCAGAACCCCAGGGTTGTGACAGCAAGGCCCCAGCAGAGAGCAGCAGAGGGCTGTGGTTCTGCTTCATTGCGCGGTGGCTGTGCTGGGGTGGAGGTGGGGGTGGGGTGAGGGGAGGGGCTGGGCAGCAGGCCAGGCAGCTAGAACCGGAACTAGATTAGTGTCTGGGCAGAAGGGACCGTCTAGTCCTTTGTAGGAATCAAAAGTGCACAATGGATCGTGGATCACTACATCAAAACCTAATGATGTAATGTATGGTGACTAACATAACATAATAAAATTAAAAAAAAAAGTGCACTGATGGAGGGCGTGAGGCAACCTTCCTATTTATGTTTAGGCGGTGCTGATTCTTACCACTTCAAGTGTAAGGAAGCTGCTTATACTGTGGGCCCCTTGCTGTTGGGAAGGGCAAAGGGTGTCCCGGAACCGTGATGGGGGAGGAGCAAGGGCCCCGAATGAAAGCTGCAAGGGGTCGGGCCTCCTGGAGACTGTTCTGCAGAGCAGGGAATAATGTGGTGCTGGTCAGTTAGAGCCAGGCAGAAGCTGGGAAGCCTCAAAGACAGCACTTTGGGGAAAGGAGATAGTTATTGGCTCAGCGATGTACATTGTCAGGAATAACTGTATGTTTCTTATGCTCTCTGGATTGATTTCCTTTCTGGCCTCCTTTTTTATTAGTAAAGATGTTTTTAAAGTTTGTAACCTATCATCTGTGCTTAGGCGAAAAGGGATTTTGCACAAACATTGACCGTAGGGTCAAAAGGGGAGCACAGTGCCCCCTAGGGGCCAGCGAGGTGGTAGCAGCGGAGGTCAGAGTGAAAGGCCCCAAAAGGAAGGGATGCTTAATCTGGGCACATGGTCTTCCAACACACACACACACACACACGCACACGCACACACACATATACATATATCTCACACACATGCTCACACAGACACGTTTACATACACTTAACACACCCTCATACACACAAACACACATCTCACACACACTGACGAAACACAACACACCCACATCCATACTGATAAATGGTAGCCATCTCATTGTGTGTAGCAACAATGTGGTTTAAGTCTAGGATCAGATCAACTCTTGGTTTCAGGGGTAGGTTCTAATTGACCTAATCATCAACATAATCCCTACCCCCTTGGGGCTCCCTTGGTTACTGGGGTTGTTTTAGGAGTGGACATACAACTACATCGACCCATTGGATGTGAATGAGTTAGCATGTAGCCAGCAGCCCCCCACCTCCCCCAGAAAAGGCTGGGTTAGAAAACGCTGACGGGGGTGGGTGGAGGTGAGAAACTCAGGCAGAGTTATAGACCCCAAAACATTGGGAGCCTCTGAACAACCTGTGTCAGAAACCCATACTACCTCTGAACTGAAGATTTCATGAACCAGTAAGTTGTCTTGGTTGTTTAAGGCCTGTAGGTTTGGGTTTCCTATATCAGAAGACCTCAGAGTGGATCAACTTCTCACAGAACTCTTCTGTAGGAAGCCTAGAAGGGTTAAGCCTCTGCTTTAATAAGGAGAACTGTTCCTTCCTAGCCCTCCACTGGCCTCTTGGTCCTCAAAGTGATCACAGCAGAGCTGGCACAGTTCTCAGAGCTTTCCACATATAATAGAGAAGAAGAAAATAATGTCCAAAGCCCATTGTAGCCTCTTTGCCTTCTACGGAAAATGACACAATTGTAATCTACAGAGGAATAAGTCTCTAAATGGATCTCATCCTTTGCAGAAGCTAAGATGAGATTCAAGCCAATGGTTTTGAATTTCAAAGAGCAGACAACCTTGGATGACATGGGAGATTTTATATATAAATATAGAATATATGTATATATATAATATATATATACCATCTAACCTCCCTGAGAGGGGAGCATTCCTTACCATTTTAAAGATGATGAATGATAGTCAGAAAGAGTGTCATCTGCTCAGTGTCAAACAGCTACAAAGGGGTGGAGCTGGGCTTCCAACCAGGGCTCTTTGGCTCTAAATTTCATGGCCTCCCTTCCAGGGTAGCATGCCACCTACCACACCCATGGTGGCCTCCTGTAGGTGATTGGGTCTAAGTGGGCTTTTTGGGGAGGAGGGTGAGGAACAGGTATGAAGTTATCCGTGTATATTTCTTGGGGGTGGTGGTGGGAATGAGGAAGATAGAAAACCCCTTTACTAGGGTTCTGACTGTGGTAGGAAGGAGAAGCAAAGTGGACGTTTGAAAAATCAACCTGTGCTAGGGAGGCAGTGTGACACAGTGGTTGGGCAAGCAGCCTCAGAACCCACTAGTCCTAGGTTCAGGCCCCAGGGCCGTAATGTTTTAGCTCTGTGACCTCAGGAAAGTTACTTAATCTGTCAAAGTCTGAGTTTCATCTCTAATAATGAGACCTACCTCTTAGGATCTTCATATGGGTTAAATAAGAAACCACAAGTAAAGCACTTATCACAGTGCCTAGCACCCCCGAATGGTAGCTGTTGTCTCACTACACTAAAGTACACAGTGCTCTGCAGACTCAGGGGACATTCTAAAGGCCATTCTGGTCCAAACTGCCATGCTCAAACATTGTATGATACAGAGAAGTCAGAGGGAGGCAGTTCATGTACAGTGCTTTTCTTTTTGTAAAATTTTTAATTGTGGTAAGATGCACGTAACATCAAAATCTATCGTCTTCACTATTTCTAAGTGTAGAGTTCAGTAAAGTACATCTCGTTGTGCAACCGATCTCCAGAATTCTTTTCATCTTGCAAAACTAAAACTCTATACCCATTACACTCCCCATTCTTCCCTCCCTCAGCCCCTGGCAATCACCATTCTATTTTGTCTCTATGAATTTGACTACTCTGGGTAAGTGGAATCAAACGATATTTGTCTTTTTATGATTGTTTTATTTCACTTAGAATGATGTTCTCCAGCCACTGTTCATACATGTTGTAGCATGTGTCAGAATTTTCTTCCTTTTAAGGCTGAATAATATTCCATTGTATGTATACACCACACTTTGCTTATCTATTCATCTGTCAATAGACACTTGGGTTGCTTCTACCTTTTGGCTATTGTGAATAATGCTGCTATGAATATGGGTGTACAAATATCTCTTTGAGACCTTGCTCTCAGTTATTTTGGGTATATACCCAGAAGTGCAAATTGCTGGATCATATAGCAATTCTATTTTTAATTTTTGGAGGAACTGTCATACTGTTTTCCACAGTAGCTGCACCATTGTACAAATGTTCCAATTTCTCCACATCCTCGTCACTTGTTTTTTCTGTCCTTCCTCTCTCCCTTCCTCCTTCTCTCTCTCTCTCTTTCTTTCTTTCTTTTGATAGGAGGCATCCTAGTGGGTGTGTGGGTGTGAGGTGGTATCTCATTGTGGTTCTGATTTGTATTTCGCTAATGATTAGTAATGTTGACCATCTTTACATCTGATTATTAGCATTTGTATATCTTCTTTGGAGAAATGTCTCCTCAAGCCCTTTGCCCATTTCTACAATCAGCTTACTGTTATTGATTCGTATGAGTTCTTTATATATTCTGGATATTAATTCTGTATCAGATATATGATTTACAAATATTTTCTTCCATTCTGTGTGTTGCCTTTTCACTTTGTTGATTGTGTCCTTTGATGCACAGAAGTTCTAAATTTTGATGTTGTTGAATTTATCTATTTTTACTGTAGTGCTTATCTTCTTTTTTCTCCCTTGAGAGCAAGTTAGTGGGAAGTGAGGTGACCTTAGCCATATTCTATCTCTGTTATTGGCCATTGGTGTGAAAAAGGAGAAAGAAGCTCCTTACTACAAAAGACAAAAGACCATTATCCCTCATGGAGACATCAGGACAGAAGGATTTAAATACATCTGCTGAAGACTCCTAAATTATGGAATGCTGGTGTAGAAGGGTTGGCTCTCAGAGAGCCCCTCTGACATCTGGCCCAGGAATCAAGCTGGAGGTGGCAGGAAATCTGACTATTGTGCTGGCCAGGACCTGTTTCCGGGACTGTCAAGGCCGGGGCTATGCAGGGAAGGTCTGCCTTGGGAGCGGGCCGGAACTAAGATGAAGTAAATGAGGTACTGAGGGCACAAAATTTAAAGAGACACTCACTTGCAGGTGCCAATCCCAGATTTGCATAAGTCAGAGAGGGAATATCTCCTACAATTTTGCCCCCTGGGCACCTCCCTTGCCTCACCCCAGTCCTGGCTCTCCCTGGTGCCAAGGAGAAGGGGAGCCTGGCATCACAGCTTCTGTGTCTGAGTGAGGGAGACAGCTGTGTGGTGAAGGGCACAGAAATGTGTGTGGCCCACATCACAAAGATGAGTGCTCAGGCCAGAGTGTGCACCTGGTGGGTAGGCCCAGTAGATCCTGACTGTGATAGACTCTCAAATATCTTCCCTTGGATGGAAAATCAGACCTCAGGGTAGGATGCAAAAGAGAGCATGTTCCTTTCTTCTCTTCACTCACAGAGCAAGCTGGCCCAGAAATGGAACCCATGATACTGTGAAGGGAACTATATTAGTTATCTATTGCAACATAACGAATTTTCCCAAAACTTAGTGGCTTAAAACAACAATATTTATTTTTTTCCTGTTTCTGTAGGTGAGGAATCCAGGCACAGCTTACTTGGGTTCTCTGTTTCAGGGTCTCTCACAGTCTGGAATCAAGGTTTCACCTGGGGTATAGTCATCTCAAGGCCTGACTGAAGAAAGATCTTCATCTTAAGCTTGCTTGTATGTCTATTGGCATATAAGTTTCTTCTAGCTGTTTCTTCCTAGCTGTTGGCTGAGGCCTCCCTCAGTTCCTTGCCATGTGGGCCTCTCCAACATGGCAGCATGCAAGCCACCAAGCTGAGAGGGCAAGAGAGAGAGAGAATTCAAGTAAGAATTCCAGTACTGCAAAGGCTGGAAAGCTAAAAACCACATTTCCCAGACTCCTGTGCAATCAGGGATACGGAGGTAAGTAAGGTAAGTAAGGCCCAACTATCAGATGCACTGGGAGAGCTGGGTGGAAGCCAGGCAGAGACCATACCTCTGCTGTTCCTGCTGCTTCTGCTGGCACTGCCGTGGAGGGACTGCCTGAGCTTTCTCTGGCAGCATGAAGAGACATCCTAGTGTCCTGTCACTAGCCTCAGGGATGCTGGTGGCCTTGTGGCAGGGGCAGCACTGGTTCTGGAGTGAGCAGCTTCCTCGGTGGCCCAGATCTTCTTTGGGAGGCTTTTCTGAAAGCTCCACCCGAAGTCCTTTCTAAATTCCTCCTAGTAGTTCTATAAGACAATATCCTGCCATAAATCCTTTCTCACTTAATCTAGCTGGAGTGGATTTTGTTCTCTTCAACTAACCAGTACAAGTGGGATGGATGGAGAGACTTCAATTGCTGAATTGCTCTTGGAGAAAGCACTGTGTGTGTGTGTGTTGGAAGGATACTTTGATAAGTGCTTGGAGAGGGTGTGGTTCCTCTCCCCACCAACTGTCACCTCATCCTTCCTGGGGCCTACATGTCAGGGGACACTAAGGCTCAGGAACTTTAAGAGTTGCCCCTGAAAGACAGGAAGAAAGGGACAAAAGTGTGGAGAGAAGGCAGAGGAACTCAATGGATGACTGAAGGCCAGGTGCTGTATAACATGACCCCTTTACAGGACCCCCTTTCTCATAGTTTATAAAACTTGTGGTGTGATTGATTTTTTTGTGTGTGGAAACCAAAGAAGTGACTGAATTTCATGTTGGGGAGGATGTAGTATGAGGACAGAAGTGGTGTGTGAGGAAGCCAGAATTTTGAGAGGTAGAAGGGCCAGGAGACCAAGGTCCCCACAGGGAGCCAGCAGAAATACTGGAGAGGGTGTGGAACTCCCTAGTCCATGGGATTCAGAAGTCCAAGCCCACCTCACTTGGACATCAAGGAGCGGAGGCCCTCAGCGGGCATCTGGAGTACACATGAGGAGCAGCTGGGACTGGTTCCTTCCCGTTCTGCTTGGCCCTTTACCTTACAGCGTGATCTCTCCCTCAGAAACTCTCAAAGTCCTTACACACCGCAGTCCTTCAGAGCACTGGTCATGTTCTCATCTATATTTATGTGCTTTTTTCTTTGTTGTTTACCTTCTCTGTAAGACTGTTAGCTTCTGGAAGGTAAAGGCCTGGGTCTAATTTATCTTTCAATCTCTGAAGTTATTACATGCACAGTGTTGTGTGTATGTACTTGCATGCATTTTCCTGGGGGAGGGTACTCAGAGCTTTAACCATATTCTGAAAGGGGTCCAGGACCTAGAAAATGTTTAGAAGCTGCATGAGGGGGTCTTTTTTTGGACCCCCCCCTTTTATTGCTGCTGTTCAAGAAAGAGGCATTTTATGGATAAAGAAGATGTGATACACACACACACACACACACACACACACACACACACACAGGAATACTACTCAGCCAATAAAAAGAATGAAATCTTGCCATTTGCAACAACATGGATGGAACTAGAGGGTATTATGCCAAGTGAAATAAGTTGGTCAGAGAAAGACAAACACCATATGATTTCACTCATATGTGGAATTTAAGAACAAAACAGATGAACATAGGGGAAGGGAAGGAAAAATAAGACAAAAACAGAGAGGAGACAAACCACAAGAGACTCTTAACTATAGGAAACAAACTGAGGGTTGCCGGAGGGGCATTGGGTGGGGGAATGGGGTAACTGGGTGATGGGCATTAAGGAGGGCACTTGATGTAATGAGCACTGGGTGTTATATGCAACTGATGAAACACTAAGTTACCTCTGAAACTAATAATACACTATATGTTAATTAAATTGAATTTAAATTAACAAAAGAAAAGAAAGAGTCATCTTCCAAATGTCAAATTAATTTCATCCTCATGCTTGTCTTCCATCGAGGGTGTGCACCCATGGAGATCCAAGGCTCGTGGGCTATGCAGGAAATCTAGGCTTCTGGTTTCAAGATTCTGTCAATTAGGGCCTCAGCCAAGAAGTGTATGTTTATCGCCTCTTCCCCAGGCGATACCCTTGCCTTGCCCTGCACTCAGAGAGGTTACAAGCCAGACGGACACCAGGCAAGTCCCACTGAGGGTGGGATCCATGGTTGTTGTGTGCTTTCCAGCCTGCCGTCTCTTAAGCTATAAATATTTACCAAGTGAGGGTGGAGATGTCAGTCTCCAAAGAGTGTCTGGGGTGGTGTGTATGTAGGAGGTGGTGCTGGGCGAGTGAGAGATGGGGGAGGCTGCCATGTGATGCTGATGCATTAAAGATTGAAGATAAGCAGCTAGAGCTCTGCCCAAGTCAGTGTCTTCGCAGCCCGGGGCGGGCGGCAGATGAGTCTGTGCAACCTGCATATCTCAGCCCAGAAACCACAGGCAGATACCAGTGAAGCAAAGCTGGCTTCCCAGCACTGCTGAGTTTATAAACTTTCTCAGGTTCCCATCTTTATCTCTTAAACGAAGCCAGCAACACCTCATATGGCTGACAGCTTTGCCCGTGGGTATGTGGGTGGGTTCAGTGAAGGAAACAGTAAAAGTCTGGAGAGGGCCAGATTAATTTTTTTGTTGTCATTTTGTGGATTTTATGGAGTAATTAGTTGTTAAAATGAAATGGCTTCCCTCTCAGTTGCAGTGAAGGCTCAAGATCCTGGCCCTTTCCTGATTAAGATGACCTCTGAGCGCTTGCAACAGGGTGACCCCTCACTTGCCTAAGGACAGAGAAAAGTTGAAGTTGAGGTAGCCAGAAGGAGGGGACACTGGAGGGAAAGTTTAAGGAAGCTGTCCACGCACTCTGAGTCCTTGTACCCCAGCTCTAGAAGAGGCTCTGCGAGGCCTGAGCATTTTTTACCCTCAGGAAGTCACCCGTCGTCACTTGGCACAGCTGCCACCCCAGAACCATCCTCACCAGCCACGATCTCATGAGCACTTTTTCTCTGGATACCCACGAGCCTGTGTCTGAACACTGGGGCCACTGCCACGGACGTCTCAGAAAAAGCAAACACTCCCATGGCAGATTTGTGAGCAGAAATGGCAGAAGGGATGGGAGCTTAGCCCATGCCTGAATTCTCCTCTTCAAATCTTGCTTTTGTGCATCTTACTGGGAAATGTAGTTTTATCTTATCAGCTTCTGGAATACAAGGAGGAGGTTGGAATGGGGTTCACTTTATCTAACACATTCCTACTCACAGTCTAAGGCCCATATCAAATGCTATTCCTCTCAGAGACTCCTCTCCCACTTGCCTCCCTTCCCCCAGTAGAAACTTCCTTCTCTGTGCTCCCACAGCTTAGGTAAAATGTTGGTCTCCTTTGTTAAGCGGAAAGTTTCTTTTTTTTTTTTTTTTTTAAAGATTTTATTTATTTATTTGAGAGAGAGAGAATGAGAGACAGAGAGCATGAGAGGGAGGAGGGTCAGAGGGAGAAGCAGACTCCCCGCTGAGCAGGGAGCCCGATGCGGGACTCGATCCCGAGACTCCAGGATCAGGACCCGAGCCGAAGGCAGTGGCTTAACCAACTGAGCCACCCAGGCGCCCCTTGTGGAAAGTTCCTTGAGGGCAGGGATTTTGTATGTCTCATTTCCACGTCTCTTGCACGTATACAAGGACTGTTAGGTAAGAGCTGTGCCCACAAATTTTTTGATACCTCTCTCTTCAAAGAGGGGAGCCTAATTCCCCTCCTTTTGATCCTGGACTACACTGACTTTCTCCTAGTGAACAGAATGTGGCAAAGTGATGTGTGACTTCTGAGACTAGGTCATAAAAGATGCAGCTCGATTGCTTTTGGATCCCTGGCTCCCAAGGTCATGACACTCAAGCAGCCCTAAGGAGAGGTCCAGGTGGCAAGGATCCGAGGCCTCCTGCCAACAACCAGCACTAACCTGCCAGGTGTTTCCTTCTTCCAGGAGGGAGACTCCCATCTGACCTGGGAAGACATTCAAGGACCTTGCCTCCCCAGTCCATTAAAGTGGTTAACAACCACAACCTGTTGACTTATCCTCTTTATTTCCTGTGAGTTGGGGCATGGTGGACAGAAGGCATTGAGACCAGACAGGATAGAAGTGAGGCTGGGAGGTCCCTGTTTTCACTCAGTGTTTCTGGTTGGCTTTGGCTAAGTCTGACCGATCCTGCCGAGAAGGGTGAGGAAGGGCACCTGCAGCTCAGGGTCCCCTCACCTCCCCTCATCGAAGAGGACCTTGTGGTCCTGGTGAACCCCAAGTTTCCAGCACAGCTCTTACCAGAGGAAGGAGAGCCACTCAAGAAGGGGTCTTCCAGCCCCCCGCCTCCCCCAGACTACCCTGGTGCCCTGTGTGCAGGCAAGTGGTCTGGAAAGGCTGTTCTGTATAGCAGAGAGAGAAGGGCTCTTACCCAGCAGTAACACAAGATCATTAAGCCAGCTCTCCAAGAGATGCCTCCAGCGGGGGGCACATTTCTCATCTTCTTGAGGAAGTTGGGGATAAGTGAACAGCTAATCTAAAGCAAACCAGCTGAGGGTAAAAATTGGCTTCTCCAAGAAGATAGGGTTTTGGTAATGCTTGGTGTGTTTTCCCCATGCTGGAATTCTGTATCTTTTTTTAAAACTTACATAGTACTTTTCATTGTAAAATAAAGTTCAAACTACTCCAGTTATATGGAGTAAAAAAGAGAATGTTCCCTTTTACCATCCACCCCCTACCTCATCCTATTTCCTCCCCACAGGTAACTAACTACTGCTAAGAGTTGGGCATGTAGCCTGCCAGACCTCATGTAGGTGTCACATGTTATATATTGCCCTGCAACTTGTTTGTTTTTTCATTTGATGACAAATCCCCAACACCTTTGATCATGTTAGTATGTAGAGATCAAATTCGCTGTGTTTTCTAACAGCTATCTAATACTCTGTAGTGAGAGGGAAAATGGAAGTATGCTAAGAATAACCACTTTGCACAGCCTTCCATGGAGTAGGGAGCAAGGATGTTGACAGGGTACCCGATGGGTTGGTGGGGAGTCAGGAGTGAGTTGTGGAGAACTGAATTGCTCCTTATGAGAGCAGGAGAGGCACTTGGAGCCTGTGGCCACCTCAGGTAGAGGGGTGGGAAGGGGAAAGGGAGAGTGGGGAAGTAGGAGGAGTTGACCAGATGGAATATGAGGGCCTGCAAAGTGACCCCTCTGTGCAGCCCTCACATCTTTAGCACGTTTACTAAGTTCATGAACAGATATGTTCCCTATCTCTCGAATGTTTCCTTATCACAACTTCATAAGGATGCTATTACTGGGTCAATTTCTAGGAATTTCTTTATGGCTCTCGTGACATCGTTAAATTGTTATCCCAAGGGGCTGTAAGAACTATGCTGCTACTTATGCTGCTCCCCCTTGTGTGTGGGGAGGTTGAAAGGAACCCCAGCTTAGGATGCACATTTCTAGACTCTGCCAGTTGAGATGCTCTTCACAAAGTCTGACAGATCAACACGCAAATATGGTTGCCCGCTATGTGCCAGTCCCTGTGCCACACTATGATGCCAAGGAGGCTGAGCTGGCTCAGGTATCCAGCTTGGCTCCTAGCTCCACGGTGCTGACCAGCGTGGGGTCAGGCCGTGGTACAGAGGGTGGCCACAAACACTAGGGAAGCCACAGGCCAGAAGTAGCAAATGTGTGGCATCTATGCTCCACTCCCCATGTCCATACTTTTGTCCAATGATTGATCATGGATCTTTCTTGCTGATCCCAGGTGCTTCTTCAGAATCCTTCTCAACATAATGCTCCTCCAGGCAGCTACTAATCAATCAGAATGGATTGAATAGAACATATTTTCTCTCTCTTCTATAAGCTCAACCTAATATGGGATTCTGAAATTTTGTTTTTTTTCAAAATGCGTATTAGATTAGAATATACAACTAATGACATTTAAAGTGCTTATCCATGTCCCACCAAAGGTAAGCGTGCACACTTGAGAAAATCCTGGAACGGTGTAAAGATGGGTGAGCAGAGGGGAAGCAAGTCCCCTGCTACCAACTTCCTGAAGGCCAGCCTTAGTCCCATCTGGTGAGCCCAGAAGCTCATATCTGAGACCCCAGACACTTGGGGAAGCAATGGTGGCTGGCTGATAGTTGCTAGGAAACACTCAGGAAGTGACTGGGGCACATCTGCTGGGCCTGTTGGTACACTATCTGGTAGGAAGTGAGGGCCTGGAATCAGAAAAGAAAAGAGGAAGGGATGTTGTGCCCAGAGCTGTTAAAGGCCTTTCATGATTCTTGGACTCGAATTAGAAATAATAGGGGCAGGGGAACACCAAATGAAAGCCAGAATAGCTCTAAGTCGACAGGTGGGTGAACTGCCTGGCACAAGATGTTTCCCATTTGCTTCATTTGCATGAGGGTACTTATTTTTCTGGTGGTTGGGCAAGAAGCCTCTTCTCTTCTCTCTCTTGTTCCCACTAAAGTCAGAACCATGGGAATCAGCTTCAGAGACCAGTTACTTCTGACCTTGGGCAGCATCTTCCCTGAGGGGCTCCTGTGGCCACTCCCCAGCCCACCTTCTGACCAGCCCTGGGGTCCCTTTGACCTTGAATTGAAGCCTTCTTGGTCTTTATGGGTTTCAGATCTTGCATTTCTGCCCCTGTCTTGTCCTTGTTCCTCTCCAGGCTCAATTTCACATAACTGCCCATCTTTTTCCTGCTTATCCTAGATTCTCATGGGCTTCTCTTAGTGCCCAGTGCCACTCACTCTGTAGAACTGTGAAGGAGCCTGTCAGGTACATGAATATTGGCCATACCCTCTGGTCTCCTCTGCCAACTGGGCTTCAACTGTCAGCCCTTACTGGCCTGTTGGCTATCCTGGCTCCCGAGTGGCCATCTGGGAGCTGCCAAGTGTTGTCTATCCTGTGTGGCATGGCAGGAAGCCCATTGTGTTGACAACAGTGAATTGAGTGTGTTCACACAGACAGTAAAATAACCAGGCATAGCTCACTTAAGCCTGGGACACAGGTTAGTGTTATTCACGAGGATATCCCTTCTGTCTGAGGCAGTGATGGATGGTATAGAAAATAACAGGGATTTCAGACTTAGGCAGCAGAGGTCAAATCTTGGCTCTGCAACTTAATAACCTGGGCAAATTTTTTAATCTTTCATAGTCTTAGAGTCCTCATTTAGAAAATGAAGATAATAAAAGTACCTAACTCATTGGGTTGCTTTAAGGATTAACTGAAATTAGTGATCATGATTTATAGTGAGAATTTTTAAGTGGTAAATGTATTAGTTTATTAGGACTGCCATAATAAAGTATCACAAAGTGAATGGCTTAAACAACAGAAATATTTTGCCTCACAGTTCTGGAGGCTAGAAGTTCAAAATCAAGATGTCTGTGGGATTGGTTCTTTCTGCAATCTGTGGGGGAAGGAGGTGTTCAGGCCTTACACATTGGCTTGTAGATGGTCATGTTTTCCCTATGTCTCTTTACATGGTGCTCTCCCTGCATGTGTGTCTCTGTGTCCAAATTTCCTTTTTTTTTTTTTTAATAAGGATACCAGTCATTGGATTAGGGCCCACCCTAGTGACCTCATCTTAACTAATTACATCTGCAACAACCCTATTTCCAAATATGGTCACATTCTGCAGTACTTGGGTGTTAGGACTTCAACATGTGAATTTTGGGGTGGCACAATTCAACCCATAATAGTAAGCTATCATTATTTGTCAGGAGTTCTTATAAAGCCCTGATTATTGATGGGGTTTTAGTGGAATTAAATGGTGACCATTCAAACTTATGCAGTGAACCACAATCTACTTGAAATACCATTGTATCAGTCACTGGTAATGGTAGGTCTATGGGTGACCTCACAAGCCTCCAAGTTCATGTGTAGGAGCTAATTGTGAAAAGATTTTTGTTTTTCCTTTTCCCTAACCAGTGGTAGCAGTGGTCATGGGGTAGTGATGGTGGTGGTGATGGTAAACTCCCAAGTGTCAGACAGAGTATACTTGAGCCTGGTGTCCATGTTGGATCTCTAGGGCTGAGGTCCAGGGCCAGCTCTTGACTCTGTTCACTTCCTCTTGTCCTACCTCCCACCCAAGTCAATATTAAGAAGCTCCATGCCTCAAAGCAAATTCCAAAATCATTGGGAATTCATTCCTTAAGAAGTGGAGGGGAGGGTGGCCCACTACTCTCCCTGTTCTGTAGAAAAGCTGGGCTCCTATGGAGGCAGGAGTACAAGCAGTACCCAGCAGCTGACAACTGGGCCTTCTTTATGCCACACCAATGGAAGTAGGAAAGCTGAAAGCAGAGGGATGTTGAGGTACGTGCATAGTGGGATGGAAGACCTTTCATGACCTCTATAATCTTTGCACAAATATCCATCTTGGTGCTGTTCATTGGAGCCCAATGTCATGGCTGATTCTCCCTATCCCTCCTCCAAGGGGAGACATATTCAGGAAGTCCCTGCCCTGAGAGTGAGGCATGAGAGCGGGGAGCGCAAGTGTCTGGGTTGCCCACTTCTGGCATTAACATCTCAACCCCTCTGCACCCCAGTGACCTGTAGCTTGGACAGTTGTCATGTCTGCTTTCCACCAGGTCAAGGCTATGCCTCTGAACATTGTGGTAGGATTTGTGTGGCTGGAGACTGTTGTGAGCCCTTGGGGTGGGCCAAGCCTGGGGACACTGCAACTTCCTCTTTAATGTCATTCTTGAGGGCAGGCTGGCTTTGAGGGGGACATGGGGACAGGTCTCTATTTTTTCTCTCTTCTATTAACTATCTCAGAATTCCCTTTCTTTTTTTTTTTTAAGATTTTACTTATTTGACAGAGAGAGAGACACAGTGAGAGAGGGAACACAAGCAGGGGGAGTGGGGGAGGGAGAAGCAGGCTTCCTGCTGAGCAGGGATTCCAATGCGGGTCTCGATCCCAGGGACCATGACCTGAGCCGAAGGCAGATGCTTAACGTCTGAGCCACCCAGGCACCCCTCAGAATTCCCTTTCTAATTTGATCTTCTAGCTCAGCTCAGTTTCAACAAATATTTATTGAATATAAACCATGCTAGCAATTCAATACATGGTACAGCCCTCAAGGAGTTTAGTTCAAATAAGCGTTACAAAAAGGCAAGGAAAGAGGTGCCTGGGTGGCTCAGTTGGTTAAGCATCTGGCTCTTGGTTTCAGCTCAGGTGATGACCTCATAGGTTGTGAGATCAAGCCCTGTGTCGGGCTCTGCACTCAGTGGGGAATTTGCTTGAAGATTCTCTCCCTTTGCTCCTCCCCCCACTCTCTCTCTTTTAAATCAATCCATCCATCAATCAATCTTAAAAAAAGACAAGGAAAAATTCATTGGAACATAGGCAGAGAAAGACAGGGATGGCTATTTTTATTTATTTATTTATTTATTTTCTATTTTTATTTTACTTTTTTTATTATGTTCAGTTAGCCAACATATAAGTACATCATAAGTTTTTGATGTAGTGTTCAATGATTCATTAGTTGCATATAACACCCAGTGCTCATCACAACACATGCCCTCCTTAATACCCATCACCCAGTTACCTCATTCCCCCACCCTCCTCCCTTTTGTAACCCTGTTTGTTTCCCGGAGTCCAGAGTCTCTCATGGTTTGTCTCCCTCTCTGATTTCTTCCCGTTCAGTTTTCCCTCCCTTCCACTGTGGTCCTCCGCAGTATTCCTTATGATCCACATATGAGTGAAACCATATGATAATTGTCTTTCTCTGCTTGACTTATTTCACTTAGCATAATCACTTCCAGTTCCATCCATGTTGATGCAAATGGTAGGTATTCATCCTTTCTGAACAGTAGGGAGGTTCCTCAAGTTGTTAAAAATAGAGCTACCGGGGGGTGGGAGGATGGGTTAGCCTGGTGATGGGTATGAAAGAGGGCACATTCTGCATGGAGCACTGGGTGTTATACACAAACAATGAATCATGGAACACTACTCAAAAACTAATGATATAATGTATGGTGATTAACATAACAATAAAAATTTAAAAAAAACTAAAAAAAACCAGAGCTACCCTACGACCCAGCAATTGCACTACTAGGTATTTACCTCAAAGATACAGATGTAGCGAAAAGAAGGGGCACATGCACCCCAATGTTCATAGGAGCAATGTCCACAATAGCCAAACTGTAGAAAGAGCCGAGATGTCCTTCAACAGATGAATGGATAAAGAAGATGTGGTTCATATATACAAGGGATGGCTATTTAGATGATAAGTGCTAAAAGGCAGAGAAAAATGAGGATTTACTTCCAACTAGAAAGGCTTCATGGTGGAGGTAGTATTTGTCTTGAGCTTTGAAGAATGGCTAGAATTTCAATGGATGCAGAGAGGGAGAAGGGCTTCAGAGTGGAAAGAACAGATTGAGAAAAGATAGGAAGGTTAGAACATGTAGAGTATTATGGGAGAACAAGTGTTTAGGTGTGGCTTGAGCATGGGGTGGAGGGTTTATGTGGGAGTAGAATAGGAGATGAAACTAGAAAGTTGTGCCTAGATTGTGTAGGATTCTAGATGTCCTACTAAGGGACTTAGCTTTTGTTCTATAAGTGATGAGGATGTTCAGACCAAGTCTACGACCTGATTCAAGTTGTATCTTAAGAAGACTGATCAGGTAGCTTTCTGTAGCTATGGATTCATGTGGTAGAGGTTGTGGGCGGGGCGGGGGGGGCAGCGCAAGCTGGAGGCTGCTGCAATGGTCCAGGAGAAAGATGGTTGGGCGGGTTTCACAGGTTAAAGACGGAGTGGATGAATGGTTACTTAGACTAGGATGAGCAGGAGAGGCTGGGGACCAGGACTGCCCCTCCTACCCCAATCTGGGCAGGTGCTGGAGGAAGTGACACACAGAGCATTCTAACTGGCATAGGTGGTGACCAAGGAGTAAGCAGCAATTGTCTCATGTCCTTCAATAGCATGGGTCTAAAGTAAGTTGGTGGTGAGCATGAGGATAGGAAAGCCCAAGTCCACAACAGCTGGAATTCTTGGCAGGTGCCCTGAAGCCAAGAGTTCTGTTATGGATCCTGCCTTGTTGTATGTTTTGACTGGGCACTTTCTCCATTCTGGTCCATACTCAGGACTCGGTCAGATAAGCAAGTATCTGGGCAAGCTTGTCTTTCATGTTTGCCCTTATTTGTCCTTATTCCATGTTTGCCCTTGGACTAGAGTCCAAGAATTGCAAATTCCACCCTCTGGCCTGATCCCTGTAGCCAGAGCTTCTTCCTCAAAGCCTCTCATGTTTTCCAAGACTCAGCCTTCAGTTGTAAGAAAGATGTAATGAAAGTACTGGTTCTGTGCTCTTAGGGGTCTTCTGATATCCCTAGAAATGCTTCTTGAGTCTCTTCTCACTTTCCATTGCTCTTTCCATGAGATAGCAGGAATGGGGATTAGGGGGCAAGTTTGGACAACCTCAGCAGACCCCTTATTACATCCCAGATGCAAGGTCCAGGCACGTGGCCCAGGCCAGGGCAGAGCAAGAGAACAACCACCACCTCTTCTCCCAGAGCCCAAGGCAGCTGGGCTCATACTCTCCCATGTTTACTAGTTAAATCATTGCTGGTTCTGCAGGAATGGCCCTATACTTGTTTAGTAACTTTAGCTACTCCACTTTGCAGGGATACCCCACTCCTCAAATGCTGGACATTGGATCAGGTTTTACTTTTTTTTCTTTTTCTTCACACTGTCTGGAATTTTTGCTGTTTTACTGACAAGCTGCAATATAGAGAGGTCTTGATTAAGCCTTTGGCCTTCTCCTCACATAGGCTCTCCTGGGTCTCTATAACTCAGTTGTCAGCTGGGGCTTCCTTAGTATTTGAACTCTGGAAAAGATTGCTCCCAATCCTCAATTCCACAGTCCAGGGAATTCCAAAGTAAGTCTGCTGTGAATTCTGGTGCTTCTGCTTCTGGGCTCTTGCAACTGTGTAAGCCATCCTGATTCAACTTGCAGACACAATTCAGCCCTTCACTGCTGTCCACAAGAGATCAATTCAATTAATATTTGTGAACCTAGCAGAGAGAGAGGGGGCATATCCAAAACCTTCTTGTTGGCTCCTTTCTCTTATTTCTGTCATGTCTTCCTCCGGAGTATCCAGAAGTCTCTTTTTTTTCTTTTGAAGATTTTATTTATTATTTGAAAGAATGTGAGAAAGTGAGGGAGAGAAGACGAGAGGGGGTCAGGGAAGGGCAAAGGGAGATGGAGAAGCAGACTTCCTGCTGAGCAGGGAGCCCAACACGGGGCTCGGCTCAATCCCAGGACCCTGAGATCATGACCTGAGCCAAAGGCAGATGCTTAACTGACTAAGCCACCCAGGTGCCCATCCTTTCTCCTTACTGTGCAGAGCTGTCCCCCATCTGACCCTTCTTTTCCAGCTAACACTCAGATTTTTGACACTCCACATTCTACCCCAACAATTTTCCACGTTATCCTCATCAAAGCAGTTCTCACCCTTGAAGGAATTCTAGTGCCAACTCTTACAATAATAAAAATTTTTCTGTCTGATTTCACATGTATCAAACTCAGAGTTGGGTTTTTTAAAAGTTCCCTCTAGCCATTAGGATACTGTTGGTGCAATTTAATAGAAACTTAATTCAAAGTGTCCTAAATGTTAAAGACAGTTATTATCTCACAAAATTAGAAGCCCAGAGACAGGTTGGCTCCAAGCTCCAGGACCCCAGCTCTGCCTTTTGGTTTTGTCCCAAACTTGGCCTCAGACTGGTAGCAAGATGGCTATTGCAGTTCCAGCCATCATAGCCAGACCCCACAATGTGCAGAACAAGAAGGGGTGGTTCTCTTCCTACATCTTTTCCTTTTTAGGGAGTACACTTTTCCCAGAAGCCCCTCAGTAGAAGTTACCTTCCCATCTAATTGGCTGGATTTGGTCAGATGCCTAAACCCACAGCTGGAAAGGGGAATGGGATCTGTGACTGCTTAAATTAAGCAGAATCATCCCCTGATGATGAGGTATGGTGAGCGTCCATTGAAACATGTAGATGTGTGGATGCATAAACAAAATGGGGTGCCTCCTGCACAGAGCACTCCTGTGGCTCTGCTTCCAGGTCCAGAATTGTGGCTAGCTGCTACCTCCTCCCCCAGCTTCAGTCTGCTCTTACAACCCCCAGCTGGAGAGGACACCTGGTAAAACTGAACATCTCTGCCCTAAAGCTATTCTTCTTCTGCACTGAGGACAAACCATCTCCTTCTTGCAATAGAATATTCTTATGTTTCGAGGAATTATTCTCATTGTTTCCTTGTTTAGAACATACTAGCAATCTTTTGCAAGTACTTGCATAGATTATTTTTTGAGAGAAGTTAGAGGCATTTGGAGGATTCCAAACCTTCCATTTCACATGAGTTTGTTAGAATTGGTTGGGTTTGTGTGTGTGTGTGGGGGGGGTTCTTTGTTTTGTTTTGTTTTTTGCCTTTCACTAGTTAGAACAGTGGTTCTCAAATTTCAGTGGGAATTTCTTAGAGAGCTCATTAGAAATGACAGAAGTCTACATTCTACTACCTCCAACCTGGAGCAGAATCTAGAAGCCTAATTAAAAGCAAGCATAGTAGGTGATCACATGTTGAGATTCACTACTTTAGGAGAAGGCATCCAGATATAAGCCTGCTTTGACAACTTAATTGGAGGGGGCCACAATTCCAATTTCATGTAATTCTATTTTTATTTATAGAAGGGATTTTGTTGAATGAAAACCACATGTAATATGAATTATAGGTCGTTGGGAGACTTTTCCTTTAAGTACATTCACAAATCAGAAAAGAAAGCTCTCTCTTGGTGAAGTGTCTTCCTAATTTTTGGTTCAGAGCACATGGTTACCCTTCTAAGGCTAAATGTTAGGATGCCATTTGTTCAGTTGAAATGGTGATTGCTGGCACCCGATGCCAAGTATGGGGCTGCTTGGACAGTCTGGACCTGGCTCTTGGAGTATTTTCAGTGTTTTAAAACTCCTGAGTTGTGTTCTTCACCGACAAGGTTTGCTTCTTCTAGAAATGGAGACCTCTTCTTGTGAATTAGGACAAGTTGGCCTTGTTTGGAGCACTTGTTGCAGGGTCTCTCACTTCTTCTCTAACAGAGGTGGAAGCTCCCAGTGAGCGATGGACTTGAGGCAGGGAGGTGGCCATTCTTGGCAGATGAGGAAGGGGCATGAAATCCAGCACACTCCAGAGCAACTTTGACCTTTAGAGCTGGACCTGGGCAGGTTTATTTTTTGACTTTTGGGATATGGAAGCAGAGAATGGGGGTCCTTCACTGGGCAGGCTCCTAGCACTGTAGTAACAGAGGAAATGTCTAAGAGAAAAACAGACAAAGATATGAAATAGGAAATAGAGTCAAATTAGAAGAGGAAAAGAGGTTGAAGAGGCAGATATCAGATCAAGGGCCCCAGAGGGAGGCAAGTGAATATTGTTATTTAGGGAGAATTCTGGAGTTACACAGGTTTTGTTTTGAATCAGAACTTGGCTACCTGCTAGCTGTGTATCCTTAGAAAGGATACTTCACCTTTCAAAGTCTTAGTTTCTGTAATAAGAGGGGTAATAATACTACCTACTTAAAAATTCTTGTGTGGATTAAAGTAATTCATATGAAGTGTTTACCAGTGCTGTCTAGCATAGTCACCATTGATTGACTCTATATTGTCATAACCATAGACTACCTTCTTGATTTAGTTTATAATCAGTATGAACTGCCTCCACAACTTGGAGTACAACTAAAATCACCTCCCTTAAATTTTCCAAGCACCCACGTACCTATCTCTTAGCAGGATGTCCAATATTTTCCACTTGAGATATCCATTCCCTTGAATTTTCTAATAACCTCAGTGGCTCATTCAGTCCAAAGGGACAGTCAGTCCCACAGCCAAATGCTAGCCAGAGAAAGAACTCTAGAATCTCATTGGTCCATGATGATGTTGTTGTCACTGTTTCTGTTGCCATGATATGGTGTCATAGTTGAAAACAGGTCCCATGTAGTTGTGGATCATCGCCATGATATTGCCCTCTTTGGTCTAAACTCTTTGTAGTAGATTGTCCTTACTAGGCCCTTCTTGCAAATGGATTGTATTTTTCACTCCACTGCTGTCCAGCTTGGCCCGATGACTTGCTTTGGCCAATGAGGTGGAAGTAACATGTGCTACTTCTAATCAGAAGTTTTTTGGGAGGGATTTCTTTTCTTAAAAATTTAAATTAAATTAATTAACATACAGTGTATTATTAGTTTCAGAGGTAGAGTCCAGTGATTCATCAATCTTATATACCAGTGCTCATTCCATCCAGTGCCCTCCTTAATGCCCATCACCCAGTTACTCCAACCCCCAACCCCCTCTCCTCCAGCTACCCTCAGTTTGTTTTCTAGGATTAAGAGGCTCTTTAAAAAAAAAAAAAAAAAGAGTCTCTTATGGTTTGTCTCCCTCTCTGATTTCGTCTTGTTTTATTTTTCCTGGGTTTTTTCTTTTACTAATCAGAATCATGCTGTATGTATTGTTCTTTGATATGCTTGTTGGAGATGTTCTCAATCTAGCACACTCCTTTTATCCATTATATATTTCACAGAATTAGTGTCACTATTTGGGCTGCTTCATTCTGCTGTTATAATTATGCCCACTTTTGTGCACAAACTTGAGCACAGGGGCTGGAATTTGAGGGGAAGAGTGTCACTTTGAGCCCTTGTCAATCTGAGGTGAAGGCGTGTTGACTTGGCATTGAGCAGGTGGCAGGCTGTGCATGCTGACTCGGGCAGGAGGGCGGCTGGACTGTGAATTTGTGATCCACAGGCTGATGGCATCATGTGTGACGGGGACATGGCTGGTTTTGCTTTTAACTTCTGTTTTTCTGGGCAACTCTATCTCTCCTTCTATTCTGAATGAAAACCTTGCTGGATAGAGTATTCCTGGCTGTAGATTTTTTCCATTTAGCACTTGGAATTTATCATGCTGCTCCCTTTTGGCCTGCAAAGTTTCTGCCAAAAAACCCACTGATAGCCTTATGGGGTTTCCCTTGTATGTAACTGCTTTCCTTTCTTTTGCTGCTTTTAAAATTCCCTATCACTACTTTTGGCCATCTTATTTACTTTGTGTCTTGGTGCAGACCTCTTTGGGTTGGTTTTACTGGGGGCTCTCTGTGCCTCTGGGATCTGGATTTCTCTTTCCTTTCCCAGATTCAGGAAGTTTTCAGCTATTATTTCTTCAGATAAATCTTCTGCCCCCTTTTTTTGCTCTTCTCCTTCTGGCATCCCCATCATGTGACTGTTACGCTTGACAGTGTCACTGAGTTCCCTGGGTCTATTCTCATTTTGAGTATATTTTTCCCCTCATCTGCTCAGCTGGATTACTTTCCTTTACTCTGTCCTCCAGGTTGCTGATCTGTTCTTTTACTTCCTTTTGTTTGTTATTTATTCCAGGTGGTCTATTTTTATTTTCATTTAGTGAGTTCAATATCTCTAGTTGGATCTTTTTTAGGTCTCCTATCTCTTGGTGGAGGGTGTCATGGAGGTCCTGCACTCCTTTCTCAATTCTAGCGAGTATCTTTATGAACGTTACTTTAAAATTCGCTATCAGACATATTATTTATCTCCATTTTGTTTAGGTTTCTTGCCATGATTTTGTTCCACTTTTTCATTTGGGACATATTCCTCTGTCTCTTCATTTTGTCTATTGCTGTGTCTGTTTCTATGTGTTAGGAAAGTCAGCTATGTCTCCCACACTTGAAAGTAGTGGCTTTATAAAGAAGTGGTCCTATAGTGCCCCGCAGTGCAATGTCTCCTTTTCATCAGAAAATGGTGCTTCAGGGGTATCTTCTATGTGCGTTGCTACAGGGGTGTCCTACAGTTGTGGTGGAGCTCTGTTTGCCTTCAGTCCAGTCTGTGATATGGCTCTCTGCCTGTTGTAGGCAGAGTCTGGTCCCTGTGGTGTTAGTGGGCTGGTCCAGGGCCACCTTGGCTTGAGTTGAGTCAGACCAGGTGTTTACCAGAGATGAAGTAGCACCAAACTGCAGGACACTTTCCCTGTGTTGTCTCCTGAGAAGTTTTTGTTGGTGGGTAGGGCCTGCAGTCAGAACAGCTGCCTGTCCCCAGCCCACTGCTAGGGTCACAGTCAGACTGGTGTGTGGTTATCTTCCCCTCTCCCTGGAGCAGAACTCACTTTGGAGTAGTGTTGGCCCTTGTCTGGGCTGCTTGCAAACTGCCAGGCTTGTGGCACTGCTTTGATGGGATCTTGCCAAGAGCGATCAGAGGGGGTGGATCCGCTTCGCTGTGGCCTCTTGTCTACATCCGGCTGTGGAGAGCCTGTTCTGTCAGTCTTCAGGTTGCTTTCTGGGTTATTTATGCCGTTGTGGTGTTCTCTAGGTGGCCACATGGCAAAAAGTGAGCCCAGGGTCCTCCTACTCTGCCATCTTCCCAGCAGCCTCTGCTCTCTAATCAGAAGCTTTAAAATCCATCACAGTCTGTCTTTTCCTCTGTCACAAAAATGGCACTGTCCCATGTAGGAATTACTCCCTCAGTCTGAGGCCTGGAGTGAAGAGTTCGTGGAACAGAGCTATGGTCAAACCATAGCCAGCATGTAATATGATTAAGACTATTTACTATTGTAAGCCACCAAGATTTTGGAGTTGTTTGTGACTATAGCATAATCTTCTTTATCTGGCTGATATACACACCTGGGTCACAGGAGAGCCTCATATTAGGTTCTATAGTTATAGCTGTTTTAGTTCATTCATTCAACTCAGGCATTATACACAAAGCATGCCACCATGCCAGGGTAGCTTAGTTGAGAGGGACCTCTAGCTTCACTACATGCTCTACCATGAATGTATATTCCTCCATGAACAGTTGGGCTCTTATTAAAAGCTGGATTACCAGCCCAGACCCTCATGGTATATTCTCCTCTGGGGCACTTTTGTCCCTTCATGATTGCAGATTCCAATAGGAGCTCTCCAAATACATCAGTGATATTCTAATAATAATGTCCCTGCAAAAGGAATGGGTCAGAGGTCAATGCCCTTGCCTCCTATGCAGATTTACCCCAGTAGACAATTTGGCATACCACAGACATTTGGGAGAGGTAGTCTTTATCAGGCTCAGGAGTTTCTGTTACATCTCTTTCCTGTGTATGAGTGACTATTTGCCTTATATTTATTAGGGGAAGTCACTAGTTGATTTTTTTTCTCATAGTAAGTGCCACCTATTCCAGTGAGATTTGCTACTCCCACTTCTAAACATAGCAGAGATTTTATTATTTTTTTTTGAAGCCTACATTAGCAGCCACTCCGTTACATGTAGATGTTATATGGCGGCCTCAATGAGAAGGTCTGGAGGAAGAATAAAGGGGTAAATGGGGGTAGATAGAGGCATTCTACCCCACTCTCCTTTTTCCTCTTCTAAAAACCCAAAGAATAAGATTGAACCCCAAGAATTAAAAAAATATTTCAATACAAAATAAAATGAAAATGAAAGGCAGCATCACTCAGGCTTTTGTGATGGGATTTGATATTAGTACAACTAGAGAAGGTATGTGAGGGTCCAAGGTCAGCAGTGGATCTTGTAAGTAGGAAGGAGGAGGGCTGCCTTTCAGGGCTCACGGAGGTTTCTTGATGCAAGGAGTAGAATCCTTTCAGTCACTGGTATCTGGTCTCCCTCTGCCAGAGGGTGTAAACAACAGAACAGCACTTTGTAAGTATCTCTCTGGCTGCTATGGGGGGGTTGGGGATAGAGGCAAGAGTAGAGACAAATAGACTAGTTAGGGGAAGTAGAAAATACACATGTTTATTGAGTGAATGAATAAATAAATTAATATTAAGCTGTGGCTTTGGGTCCCTGCTGTGTGGCATGTGCCATCTTCCTTAAGGACTGTGGTGGGTCTTCAGACTTCTGGAAGAATAAAACATTTCCCTGCCTGTTCTCCTCCACTGACCCTATAGATTCCCACTCTCTCCCTTCTTGGTAGGTACCTTTGGCTGTATCCCTGAGATCCTATCCTGTTTTTCTCTGAGTTCTTTGGGATTTTAAAGTTGGTCATAAGCTGGCATTGAGTCTGATTCTGTGCTTTGGTGCCTTCCACTTCTTCACCTCTGGTAGTCCAAGCTGTGTCTTTTAATATTAGATACTATCTTTTCTCAGGGCCATTCTGGTTCACAACACATTTTAATCTCACCATAATCCCTAACATTTTACAACCACATTCAAAGCACAAGCAGGTTACTTGTGGGGCAGGGGATGACAACTTAGCTGCCAAAGGCTGTGTGCATTCTAGAGGGTTACCCATTCCACTGAGGCCCTTGCTGCTTTGGGGGAACCCATCACCCAGGGTCTGTACATCCACCACCAGGGGCCTGCCTTGCAGTTTTCCATTCCCAGAATGTTTTCACATTTATTTAAAAAAAGCAAAAAAAAAAAAAAAAAAAAAAAGCAGACAACATTCCTACACAAGAAAGATGAAGGAAGTCCCTAACATCGCTCAAAACTAGCTTTTGGAGAATCCAAAACAGGCTTAGATGCTTTAAGAAGATGTCTTTGGTTTTTAATCCAGAAAAAGGAAGGAAGAACACAAAGGAAGGGCTCAGATCCAAAGTGAATTCTTTTGTCTAGTACATGGTTTATTTTAAATGTGAAAGTTCAAGTGTACAAAAACAAATGGATTGGATGGGGCATTTGTGAATTCTGAAGCATGGACATTTCTCCATGTTTGGAGGATGTGCTCAGATATTTGTTTGTGCAATTTTTGTCATTGTTGAAATAAAAGAGGTACTGAGGCTGTGGAACACTGAACCCAGAATGCTGTGAAAAATAAATAAATGATAGTATAGGGCCCAGAATCCCAAGGAAGGGAAGAAGAGGAAATATGGCCCTGGTTGGTATTATCCTCATGTGGTCCCAGGATGATTGAAAGATCTTTTTCTGACGTATCAACTCATAAATTGGATGAATTCACTTATTGAATGGAATAAATTGAGCAAGTAAGCTGCTATCAAGAAGATAGGTGTTATTTCTGCTTTTCTCCCATCCTTACCTATTTGCTTTTGTTAAAATCTCTTTTTATGAACTTGACTTTAGATGGCATTGACTTGATCAGGCAGCTTTGAGAAAGGGATTTCTTAGAGGTGGGGGAGAAGGGAATTCTTTTTTTAAAAAAAAGATTTTATTTATTTGAGAGAGTGAGCGAGAGAGAGCGTACATGAACAGGGGTAGAGGGAGAGGAAGAGGGAGAAGCAGACTCCCATGCTGAGCAGGGAGCCCAACATGGGGCTTGGTCCCAGGACCCTGGGAACATGACCTGAACCGAAGGCAGATGCTTAACTGACCGAGCCACCCAGGCGCCCCTCTTTTTTTTTATTTACTTATTTATTTTAGAGAGAGTGAGAGTGGGGGGAGGGGCAGAGGGAGAGGATCTCAAGCAGACTCCTTGCTGAGTGCAGAGCCTGATGCAGGGCTCAATGGGATGACCCAAGGATCATGACCTGAACAGAAATCAGGAGTTGGATGCTTAACTGACTGAGCCACCCAGGCGCTCTGAGAATGGAATTCTTCTTCAGCAACTGGATTGAAGGAAAGAGCATGGCCTTGAAATGCCAGGTCCAGCTCTTTCTTTTTTCTTTTCTTTTCTTTTTTTTTTTTAAAGATTTTATCTATTTATTTGTCAGAGGGAGAGAGAGAGAAAGCACAACCAGAAGGAATGGGAGACAGAAAGAGAAGCAGGCTTTCCACTGAGCAAAGAGTCTAATGTGGGACTTGATCCCAGGACCTAGGATCATGACCTGAGCCAAAGGCAGACACTTAACTGACTGAGCCACCCAGGAGTCCCAGGTCCAGCTCTTTCATAGAGCAGCTGCATGATTAGGGACAAGGTACTCTATCTCTCTAGGCTTTGTTCTCTTACTGGAAAATGCAGACTGGACATTTTTGGAGAGTATTTTTTTGAGAATGAGTGATGTATAGAAATTGCTGTGTATGGTACCTGTTACAAAGTAAGTCTTAAAAGATGTGATCAAACTTATAATTGAAAAGAATCACTCTGCCTACAGACATTTCTCCAAAGAAGACATCCAAATGGCTAATAGACACATGAAAAATGCTCAACATTACTTGACATCAGAGAAATACAAATCAAAACCACAATGAGATACCACCTCACACCAGTCAGAATGGCTAAAATTAACAAGTCAGGAAATGACAGATGTTGGTGAGGATGTGGACAAAGGGGAACCCTCCTACACTGTTGGTGGGAATGCAAGCTGGTGCAGCCACTCTGGAAAACAGTATGGAGGTTCCTCAAAAAGTTGAAAATAAGAGCTACCCTATGACCGAGCAATTGCACTACTGGGTATTTACCCCAAAGATACAAATGTAGTGATCCAAAGGGGCACCTGCTCCCCAATGTTTATAGCAGCACA